>NC_090934.1:438011946-438323037 GCF_040938575.1 Ambystoma mexicanum
TTTCGCTCCTTTCTTACGGGGAAACTGACATGCCCTTAAGACAGTCAGTACCGGGGAACGCTGTTTCCCGTAGTTTCTTTTATCGTGTCGCCATTTTAGTGCAACACGACACAAGAGGGCACTGTAAGCTAAGTTACAGCTCTCTTGGGTCTCTAGCCTTCTACAGACCCTAGACACTCTTGTAGGATGGTTTTTGGATCGGTGCAAGTCATTCAGGGACTGGGCTGGTGGCAGCGATCATTTGGTTTATTTTGAGCTCCTTTTGCCGTTCTGAGCACCTTTTTGCCGCGAACACAAAAGGGTGGCCCGGCTACCCAAAATGGCCGGACCACGAGGCTCCTTTGTCTCGTCCACTGTCCGTCTTGCTCCCTTTACCTTCCCCCGGGTCAGGCGACCCGGGGCCTTCCTTATTTGGGCATGTAGTTTCCCGCGAAACACGGTTGCTTTCGCGGGCTTCTACATGTCGTTTGAGTGCCCCCAGGATGTGGGCTGGGCTGTCTGGTCCCAATACACATCCTGGGTGCCAGAGAGTCTAGGGTGGTGTGAATGCCTGGGACCACCGTGGTCCGTGATTGGTCCACGTATGGTATGTGTGTTGATGAGCGGATCTCCCATTGGCTCCCCTCCGTTTTGGCGCGAAGGGAACCGTGGATGAGAGGGAGCTGGAAACACCACTGCCATGTCGATCTCCTGAGTTCTTACGAACCCAGGGATACAGGAGCCAAGTATCCTGCGAACACGAGGCTGGACCGAGGAATCGCTGGTGACCCCCTGAAGAACTTCTGCTCCTCATTGCTGTCGTCCGGTGAAGCCCTTTCCACCGAAGATCGAACAAGAAGGCCTGTACTGGCGCTTCGACCTATTGGAATAGCAGGACCAGCTATTCCCGGCACCTTCATCAACTCCTGCCGTAAGCCTTCGGAAGTGTCTCTGGGCCATCCAGTTGACTGACCAGCTTACTAAGGAGTCCTGCTCTGTAATCGCCGACAGGTTGGGTGGTATTCTGAGTCCGGGGCACGCTCACACGCTTCGTTTGCTTAGCAACCCTAAGCTAGAGGTGAGCAGTGCTCGTTTGGCTTGAATACACCCGGCCGTTCCGTTGCCCTGCTGTGGCGACAAAACTGTGCTTGTTTCTTCGATCGGGACGTCTTTTTACTCTGCACGACGACGAGACGTTCCCTGCTCTTCAGAACCTGCCAGAAGCTGCATCTATCGAGGAGAAGCTCGGGCCTGCTTGCTTCGGGGACCGGTGAGTAGATTAGCTAGGATCTGGTCGCCCTCCTGCAGTGCCCTTTGCTTTTCCCCGCTGTGAATACAGCACCCCTTGTCCGTACTCGCGCCCTGCTTCTGCCTCACAGTGGAGGCTGCGCTAGAGTCGCGGACCGTGTTCTCCTTCATTAGAGCTCCCTACAGAGCTGTTCAACGTCCTCCGAAGAGCTTCACCTTCTGCCCATTGGCACCGGCGTGTGCAGGTACTTTTGAGCGCTAGGCTCCACTCTTCGTAGGGATTGGACTACCATCCAGTTAGGGGCCTCAGAAGGCGGACATATCACTCGCATTGGTTCGCACTGCCTGTTTTCCTTCCCCTGCAGGTGGATAACATATTTCGTGCTGCTAATGCTGTGAAACTGTGTATTCTGTATATATATTGGGTGGATAGTGTATGTGTTGGTTTAATATCGTTGTATATTGCTGCTTTTACTGTGGTTATTAGTTTCAAGGCCTTATAATAAATGTGTATCTATTTTTGATATAAACAACTGTTTGGAGTAGTTTGTAAGCGCTCTTGCTTTGTGTGCTCACTGTGGGCTTTCAGTCACCCTCACCCCTCTTGAGACCTAGTCTTGACCGCCGCGATCGCTACCTTGATTGGTCTGGCTTGTCCAGAGGTTACCCTGTTCCAAGTAATTAGGTTGGCCTTCTGAACCTCTGCGCCACCAGGACAGAGTTCAGAAATCCGTCTTAACAAATTGGTGTACAGCGGTGGGATACGACTGAAGGTATCCAGTGTTGCGCACGAGCTAAGGCGTTTTCAGGTTATTCCAACCAGGACACGCAGTAAAGTATTGAATATAACGTTAAAAAGGCCATAGTCCTATCGACAGTATGGAAACGAATACTTTATTAACCTTAAATGCTTCGAAATCTGAAACATTGAAGAAGATGTGTGCGGAGAGAGGGGTTTCCTCTCAAGGCACTAAATTGGAAATGATCCAGAGAATCGTGGCGTGGCAAGAAGCGCAGCTTGACGCTATAACTTCCGAGGACAGTGCAGAAGGTGGTGGGGCTGCTCTCACTGGCAGAACCGACGGTTCTGCCGCTGCACTGATCCATCACGACCACGAGGACAGGGAGGATGTAATGTCTAACGTTTCCTCTGCCAGTGTTGATGGGGAGGCTATGCTTGAATTCAAGAAGCAAGAGCTGCGGTTTAGGCAGCAGGAGCTTGAATTCAGCATAGCCAAACTGAAAATCGACCAGGCGGAAAAACAAAAAGACAGGGATCACCAGTTGGAACTGGCCAAGCTTCAGTTCGCAAATGGGTCCAAGGGTCCTGGACATGGTTCTGGGGCTTCCTCTCATCCACGGTTTCCAAAAGATCTGCTCAGTGTGTATGAGGAACGAAATGACATTATGGACTGGTTAAATGCGTTTGAGTATGCATGCGAGGTTCAAGAGGTTGATAATGCGGATAAGATTGCATGGTTACTCAGCAGACTGCCCCATTCTGGTTGCAGTGCCATTATGGAAATGTCGAAGGCTGAGCGCGCTGATTTTGCAATGTTGAAGCAGACTCTCATTTTAAAGTTTGGGAAGACTCCGACCCAATATTTGAAAAGGTTTAGAGAGTATAAGAAAAAGGAAGGTGGTACTTGGGTGTCGTATGTAGCTGAGTCCCTGAAAAACTTGACTGGCTGGGTTGAAGGTTATAAGGTTTCTACCTTCGAAGGCATGATCAATCTGGTCATGCTGGAACACATTTTTGCTTCTTCTTCCCCGGAGCTTAAGCAGCATTTGGCCGATTCGAAGGAGATAGATCCTAAGAAGCTGGCCATTGCAGCAGATTTATGGGTGTCACATCGAGTGTCCCATAAGGACAAAACTCATCCTGGTAAGCAGGAGGAAGGGAAAAAGTCCAAAGATGTGGAGGGTGGGGAATCTGCTAAATCTTCTTCCCATAAGGGCCACAAAAAGAAAAATAAGGGTAAGCCATCCGAGAACTCACAGGGTAGTGGAGGTTCGCCTCCGAAACAGAACTCTGGTTATAATAAGCCTCCCTACGTAAACAGACCCAATGGGGCTTGTTTTTCTTGTGGAGCAACTGACCATGTGAAGGGGGATCCCCGTTGTAAGGTTAGACCTTTGGGGGTCCACTCCGCTAATCTGGCCTTCTCCTCCTACGAGGAAGAAGAGATTACAGGAGCATCCTTCTCCTCAGACTCATTTCCCAGCGGAATAGAGGCTGAGGTAGTTTTAGTGTCCCTGGGTTCCTGGGAGCCTAAAGTCGCAGAGGCGTATGCTAGGATTCCGGATAATACCAAGCACTACTTTAAAGACAGTGTGCTGATCAATGGAGTGGATACTCCAGCTCTTAGGGATAGTGGGTGCAGTCGAACTGTAGTGGATTCTACCTTGGTAGACTCAGAGGAAGTTGCCAGAGCTACTCTGATGCCCACTAAGTTGGCTGACGGCCCCCTCCGTATGTTTCCCGTGATCCCTGTTAATCTAACTTTAAATGGTACAGCAGTTAGGATTCCAGTGAGCATTCAGAGAAACGTCCCGGGAAAGGTCTTGTTGGGCAATGATCTCAGAGCTCTAGGGCTCGTAGGAGACACTGCCGAAAGACCCTACACACGGTCTCAAGCACGGGCAGCATTGGCCAAGTCCAATACGCCGCCCCAGCCGAAGGGGAAACCCAAGGCGAAAGGAGTCAACAAGTCCCGACGGGGGAAAGAGAATATTCCCCCGAGCTCGCCTACCACTGCGGTGGAGGGAGTTGGTCAATCGCCCGAGCCTGACGAGGAGGTGGCGATGCCTGAAGTGTTCGACCCCAACGACCATCCTGAACTAAAAGACTTGTTAGTTGAAGGAGGTCCTGATAGGGACGACTTCAGTAAGGGCCAACGTGAGTGCCCATCTCTGGAAGGCCTAAGGAGACAGGCCTGCTCCCAGCTTGAGGGTGAACCTCCTGGGAAGCATCGGATTTATTGGGAAGGTGGACTCCTGTACAGTGAGCCCACAGAGTCTACAGAAGGAGACCATAGGAGGTTGGTGGTTCCCCTTTCTGTTAGACCCTTCCTCCTGCAGTTGGCGCATGAAGTTCCCCTTGCTGGTCACCTTGGAATGAAGAGGACCAAGCAAAGGTTATCTATGCACTTCTACTGGCCCAAGATGGGGGTGCAAGTAGAAAGTCACTGCAGGAGTTGTGCCTCCTGCCAGTTGTCTGGTAAGGTTGGCGCGACAATCCAAGCTCCATTGGTACCGCTCCCCGTTGTGGGGGTACCATTTGAAAGGGTAGGGATCGACATCGTTGGTCCCCTTGACCCGCAAACATCCTCAGGCAATAGGTTTATCCTGGTGCTGGTCGACCATGCAACCAGGTATCCTGAGGCCATCCCATTAAAAACTGTAACTGCCAAGTCAGTTGCAAAAGCTTTACTCGGCATATTTACTAGGGTTGGCTTCCCTAAAGAAGTTGTGTCAGATCGTGGCAGCAACTTTATGTCGAAGTATATGCAGGCTATGTGGAAAGAATGTGGGGTCACCTACAAGTTCTCTTCTGCATACCACCCCCAGACCAATGGTCTGGTGGAGCGTTTCAACAGAACGCTAAAGAGCATGATTGGGGCTCTGGAGGAGCCCCAGAGGAGGAAATGGGACCTTCTTTTACCATGCTTGTTGTTTGCCTACAGAGAGGTACCACAGGAGGGTGTTGGCTTCAGCCCCTTCGAACTTCTGTTCGGTCATCCCGTACGGGGACCCTTAGCCATCGTCAAAGAGGGATGGGAGATGCCCACTCCCCCTGTTACTACCAATGTAGTTGACTATGTGCTAGGGCTCAGAAAACGGATGGTACTCCTGATGGGCTTGGCTAGTGAAAAGTTGAAGGCAGGACAAGCGCTGGTGAAACATTGGTACGACCAGAAAGCTTCCTTAATTCACTTTACCCCTGGTCAGCAAGTCCTGATCATGAACCCTATAAGGCCTCGCGCTTTACAGGACAAATGGTCAGGCCCTTACACAGTGGTGGAGCCCCTGGGTGAGGTGAACTATTTAGTGGACCTTGGAAGGCCTGGACAGGCTCCAAAAGTGTTCCACGTAAATAGGCTGAAGGCTTTCGTCCCAAGAGTCGAAATCGCAGCACTGCTACTGGCGTCAGACGTTGAGGAAGAGGAGTCAGAACCTCTTCCCGACCTGTTCCAAAGCGGTCCTTCAGATAGCTCCGTTGAGGGTGTCCGAGTGGCCCCTCACCTGACTTCTGATCAGCAGGCTGAGGTGAAAAGTTTGCTTAGGCAGTTTTCCCCCCTGTTTTCACAGTCGCCTGGTTTGACACCTTGGTGCAAACATAACATTGACACAGGAGACAGTGTACCTACCAAAAGTAGGGGATACAGGATGTCGGATAAAGTACGGTCTTATATTAAGACCGAGGTCAACAAGATGTTAGACCTTGGGGTGATTGAACCCTCTAGTAGTCCTTGGTCCAGTCCTGTGGTGTTGGTTCCAAAAGCAGGCACTTCTGAATTGAGGTTCTGCGTGGATTACAGGGCTCTGAATGCTGTCACCAAGACAGACGCTCACCCCTTGCCTCGAACTGACGAGCTGGTGGATACCTTGGGTGCCTCCAAGTACCTCAGCACGTTTGACCTGACTGCGGGCTATTGGCAAATAGCTTTAGCAGAACATGCCAAGGAGAAGACAGCATTTTCAACTCCCGACGGGCTTTACCAATTCCGGGTAATGCCGTTCGGATTGAAGAATGCACCTGCCACTTTCCAGAGGCTTGTGAATCATGTGTTGAATGGGTTGGACGAATTCTGTCTTGCATATCTGGACGATATAGCAGTTTTCAGTGCCACCTGGGAAGACCATGTGAAACACCTCGGGATTGTGCTCCAGGCTCTTCAGAAAGCCCACTTGACCATAAAGGCGAGTAAATGCCAGATTGGACAAGGCTCAGTGGTTTACCTTGGGCATGAAGTAGGTGGAGGAAGGATACAGCCTCTCCCCAGTAAAGTACAAGCAGTACAAGACTGGCCTACCCCCACTACACAAACCCAAGTGAGAGCCTTCTTAGGACTCACGGGTTATTACCGCAATTTTATGGCAGACTATGGCACCATAGCTGCTCCTCTGACTGCCCTCACAACTCCGAAGAAACCCAAGAAGGTAACTTGGACTGACGAGTGTGAGAAGGCCTTCAATGGCTTGAAAGACTCCTTGTGCCAGGCCCCTGTGCTCAGGGCCCCTGATTATCAAAGACCTTTTATCGTGCAGACGGATGCCTCTGACACTGGGATAGGAGCTGTACTATCACAAGTAGATGAGAAGGGTAAGGAACACCCTATCGGTTTTATTAGTCGCCAGCTTAAGGACAGAGAGCTCAGATGGTCCACGGTAGAGAAAGAATGTTTCTCTGTTGTGTGGGCCCTAAGGAAGCTGCGGCCCTACCTCTATGGGACCCACTTCACTGTGCAGACTGACCATAAGCCGTTAAAGTGGCTAATGAACATGAAGGGGGAGAATCCAAAGTTGCTTAGGTGGTCCATAAGTCTACAAGGCTTCGACTTCACTATTGAGCATAGGCCAGGTGTCCAACATAGCAATGCTGATGGGTTGTCCAGAATGTTTTACCGACCTGAACAAGAGACTCATCCAGGGGTGGATTAGTTCCCCCTGTCCATAGTCTGGGAGGGGCGAGTGTTAGGAAAGATTTCGTTATTGTAGGGAACTTTCCTTCCAGGTGGCAACCCCTAAACTTTTTGCTATTGTTTTCAACCTGTTTTCTTGACTTTGCCAGAGAAGTGCAGCCTTCTGCTGTACTCCTCTGGGCTTTCGCTCCTTTCTTACGGGGAAACTGACATGCCCTTAAGACAGTCAGTACCGGGGAACGCTGTTTCCCGTAGTTTCTTTTATCGTGTCGCCATTTTAGTGCAACACGACACAAGAGGGCACTGTAAGCTAAGTTACAGCTCTCTTGGGTCTCTAGCCTTCTACAGACCCTAGACACTCTTGTAGGATGGTTTTTGGATCGGTGCAAGTCATTCAGGGACTGGGCTGGTGGCAGCGATCATTTGGTTTATTTTGAGCTCCTTTTGCCGTTCTGAGCACCTTTTTGCCGCGAACACAAAAGGGTGGCCCGGCTACCCAAAATGGCCGGACCACGAGGCTCCTTTGTCTCGTCCACTGTCCGTCTTGCTCCCTTTACCTTCCCCCGGGTCAGGCGACCCGGGGCCTTCCTTATTTGGGCATGTAGTTTCCCGCGAAACACGGTTGCTTTCGCGGGCTTCTACATGTCGTTTGAGTGCCCCCAGGATGTGGGCTGGGCTGTCTGGTCCCAATACACATCCTGGGTGCCAGAGAGTCTAGGGTGGTGTGAATGCCTGGGACCACCGTGGTCCGTGATTGGTCCACGTATGGTATGTGTGTTGATGAGCGGATCTCCCATTGGCTCCCCTCCGTTTTGGCGCGAAGGGAACCGTGGATGAGAGGGAGCTGGAAACACCACTGCCATGTCGATCTCCTGAGTTCTTACGAACCCAGGGATACAGGAGCCAAGTATCCTGCGAACACGAGGCTGGACCGAGGAATCGCTGGTGACCCCCTGAAGAACTTCTGCTCCTCATTGCTGTCGTCCGGTGAAGCCCTTTCCACCGAAGATCGAACAAGAAGGCCTGTACTGGCGCTTCGACCTATTGGAATAGCAGGACCAGCTATTCCCGGCACCTTCATCAACTCCTGCCGTAAGCCTTCGGAAGTGTCTCTGGGCCATCCAGTTGACTGACCAGCTTACTAAGGAGTCCTGCTCTGTAATCGCCGACAGGTTGGGTGGTATTCTGAGTCCGGGGCACGCTCACACGCTTCGTTTGCTTAGCAACCCTAAGCTAGAGGTGAGCAGTGCTCGTTTGGCTTGAATACACCCGGCCGTTCCGTTGCCCTGCTGTGGCGACAAAACTGTGCTTGTTTCTTCGATCGGGACGTCTTTTTACTCTGCACGACGACGAGACGTTCCCTGCTCTTCAGAACCTGCCAGAAGCTGCATCTATCGAGGAGAAGCTCGGGCCTGCTTGCTTCGGGGACCGGTGAGTAGATTAGCTAGGATCTGGTCGCCCTCCTGCAGTGCCCTTTGCTTTTCCCCGCTGTGAATACAGCACCCCTTGTCCGTACTCGCGCCCTGCTTCTGCCTCACAGTGGAGGCTGCGCTAGAGTCGCGGACCGTGTTCTCCTTCATTAGAGCTCCCTACAGAGCTGTTCAACGTCCTCCGAAGAGCTTCACCTTCTGCCCATTGGCACCGGCGTGTGCAGGTACTTTTGAGCGCTAGGCTCCACTCTTCGTAGGGATTGGACTACCATCCAGTTAGGGGCCTCAGAAGGCGGACATATCACTCGCATTGGTTCGCACTGCCTGTTTTCCTTCCCCTGCAGGTGGATAACATATTTCGTGCTGCTAATGCTGTGAAACTGTGTATTCTGTATATATATTGGGTGGATAGTGTATGTGTTGGTTTAATATCGTTGTATATTGCTGCTTTTACTGTGGTTATTAGTTTCAAGGCCTTATAATAAATGTGTATCTATTTTTGATATAAACAACTGTTTGGAGTAGTTTGTAAGCGCTCTTGCTTTGTGTGCTCACTGTGGGCTTTCAGTCACCCTCACCCCTCTTGAGACCTAGTCTTGACCGCCGCGATCGCTACCTTGATTGGTCTGGCTTGTCCAGAGGTTACCCTGTTCCAAGTAATTAGGTTGGCCTTCTGAACCTCTGCGCCACCAGGACAGAGTTCAGAAATCCGTCTTAACAGTACCCCTTTCCAATTCTGCCCCAAGTGCAACCGCAAATACCCTTGGGTCGACAGGCACGCCACGTGCAATCTCTGCTTGCCGAGGGACCACCCCGAAGCGAACTGCAGAGCGTGTAGTAGGTTTAAGCCTAAGACACTTAAGGACCGTTCGACAAAGCGTTGGGCCCACCACGCCAGGCAGGCGGCCATGGCAGCGGAGGGCGCCTTCAGCGATGGCAGCGACGCCGTACTTTCGGACGGCGAGGGCATTACGGCGTCGAAAGACTGCCGAGCGCAGGTCCCCGACCTCGGAAGGTTGTCCGGCAGGGCGGCTATGGGGAAGACCCCCGGCGATGCAAGCGATACACACCCTACACACACTAAGCACACTAAGTCCAACCGAACCTCGACGACGTCGACTTCTCGGAAAGAGGCACAGATAGAACGGTCCGACTCGGTGTCCTCTGGGCGCTCTCGATCGAGATCGCCTCATGACGCAAGGCAATCATCCACTCTTGCCAAGAGTGCCTCGCTCCCTAGATTAACGGAAGTTCGATCGTCGGAAGACGAAGACAACTTCCACCCCCAGGCCGCGCTCCAGGAGACCGAGGCCGCAGTTAACACCAGCGAGGCCCCACGCTCGAAACACACAGATACCCCTCCCGACCCTCGACGCCAGGCGTCGAAAGTCTCTGGGGCCTCCAAGGGGCAGGGAAAACATTTTTCCACGCACGGGGAGGGGGGGAAACAGCGGAAATCACAGCCTTCCACTCCTGTAAGACCATCCTTCCACCCTAATCAGACAGACAAACACAAATCTACTGGGACATCAACATCCAGCAAGGGTACCCTTGATAAGTCCTCTAAGTTGCCTACTAAAGTCATACCCTGTTCCAAAGAATGGTCCAGTGAAGACATAGACAGGGTCATGTCAAGGATGTCTTCCTTAGCTGATTTTTATGACAAAAACCCAGAACATTTTCTTTCGTATGACCCTCAAGGGGCCACACCCTCAGGCTCCTCTGATCCTATCCCCCTAAGTAAAAAGGCCCGGTTTGAAAGACCTGAACCCTTCGAGGTGCAGCCTTACTCTACTCCATACTCTACTCCACACCCCAGATACCAAGGACAACCTTTCCCTGAAGGGGACCAGGAGTTTTCAATTATGGAGGAACAAACCGGGACTGAATACTATGCGGATGATGAGGACCTGGAGGAGGTAGAAGATGAGCAGGAAATTTACAGAGGAGATTCCCCGGTAGAGAGCGAAGCCCCAGTTACCGACTCGCCAGTTGATAACCAGCCCCTCCTTAATGAAGTTCTCGCTCGCGCAGCAGAACATTTTCACATCGACACCCACGGTGTACAGGAGGAAAGGGACTTCGCAGAAGAGTTGGTGGGAGAGAGGAGGCCGGTCGCTCAGACCATCCCTATCCTTAAATCCATCCAACGTAGAATAGATCCATCCCTGGTGAATCCTAACCTCACCAGAGCCGTCAACCCCAGAGTCGAAAAACTTTTTCGGGCAGCCCAGTCTGACCCTCTTTATATAAGAGGACATCTTAAACCAGACTCCCTAGTGGTTACCAACACTCGGAAGAGGGCTGGGACACCCTTATCGTCGTCAGAAGCTCCTCCCGACAAGGAGAGCAAAAAACTGTACGGGTTGGGCAGGAAGGTAGCCTCAACGTCCGCCTACCAAGCAAGGATTGCAAACTCCACCACTCTGTTGGCAAGTTACAACTGCCATCAATGGGAAGAGGTCGCGGCGCTCATAGCCTCTGCTCCTGAACCGTTAAAGGGCCAGTTGGCTCGGATCTCGGCAGAAGGGAGAGCCGTGTCTGGTTGCATATTAAAAGCAACTTTCGACGCCGCTGACAACGCAGGAAGATTGATAGCAGAAGGTACTGTTATCAAGAGACATGCGTGGTTACGGCAGTCGGGGTTCAAAACAGAAACCCAGGCTTCATTAATAGACAAGCCGGTGGAACCCGATCTATTGTTTGGGAAAGCGGTCGAAGACGCACTTAAGAATGCCAAGGACGAATACGAGACTCTCAAGTCCCTTGGCCAGCTTACCAACAAACCCCCTAACCAGAGGGGGAACAGTAATTTTCGTCGCCCACGTGGCCAAAATTCACAAAGAGGCAACTATGCCCAAGGACAGGGTACACAATGGAACAACAACCAGCAGTCTACCCAAAGTTACGGCAGGGGTAACAAGAGAGGTCGTGGAAGAGGCAGAGGCAGCCCCAACAAGGGAGGTGGCACGCCTCCACCAAAGCAGTGACGCTCAGTTCAGGGTCCCTTCTCACGCAACCCCAGTAGGGGGACGCATTTCCAACTTTACCCAGGCTTGGGAAGGGATCACCTCAGACAGATGGGTGCTGTCAACAGTGTCCACAGGATATTGTATAGAATTACTGCAGCGTCCCCGGAACCACCCTCCACGACAAAGAATACACTCCTTAGAACATCAGAAGATCCTTCTCGAGGAGATCGCCATTCTGCTAGAAAAGGACGCGATAGAACTCGTCCCAGGACACCAGGTAAACAAGGGTATCTATTCAACTTACTTCCTTGTGCCAAAGAAAGATTTGACAATGCGCCCAGTATTGGACTTACGGCCTGCCAACAAATATGTCAAGCCCCAAAAATTCCGTATGACCACGCTACAAGAGGTAATCCCCCTACTAAAAAAGGGGGATTACATGGCAACCTTGGATATGAAAGATGCTTATTTTCATATTTCCATGCTCCCAGCGCACAGAAAATACTTGCGCTTCAAGGTGGACAGTCGCCACTACCAATTCAAGGTACTGCCCTTCGGGATAGCTTCAGCACCAAGGGTATTCACCAAGGTACTGGCGGTGGCAGCTGCACACCTACGCAGGGAGGCAATCCCAGTGTACCCTTATCTGGACGACTGGCTCATAACGGGGGAAACCCCAGGAATTTGCAGGTCAAACATTCAGAGGACTATCGACCTCCTCCACGAATTAGGCTTCTCTATCAACGAGAAGAAGTCAAGTCTGGTGCCAAGCACCTCAAAACAGTTCCTAGGAGCAATCCTAGATACTCAGAAAGGGTTGACCTTCCCTTTGGAAGAGAGAATTCGGAATATACTACTGCAAATTCCACATTATCAGTCAGGTCAACAAATAACGGTACGCAAAGCAATGCGGTTACTGGGCATGATGGGGTCATGCATTTACCTGGTCCCCCACGCGCGTCCGCGCATGCGTCCCATGCAGGAATGGTTGGCGAAACAGTGGTCTCAGGCAAGTGGTCAGTGGGACGATCTAGTGGTCGTTTCGCCAACACTCATACAGAGCTTACACTGGTGGACAAGAGAGAATCTCGCAAGGGGAAAACCCTTTTACGATCCCGAAGTACAGGCAGTGGTGACTACAGATGCATGCCTGACTGGGTGGGGAGCTCACCATCTCCACCACACAGCTCAGGGTCTCTGGTCTCACTCAGTAGCCAAGAACCACATCAACCTGCTAGAGCTTCTGGCAGTATTCCGAGCGCTTCGGGCGTTCGAGCCCCATCTGCTAAACTTGTCGGTGCAAATCCGGACGGACAGCACGACAGCCATGTTCTATCTGAACAAACAAGGAGGGACTCGTTCGCCAAATCTGTCCAAGCTTGCCCAGAAAATCTGGATATGGGCACTCAGACGGAACATCTTCCTGTCATCACAACATGTTCCAGGGGAGCTCAATTCCCTAGCGGATGCCCTAAGCAGAGACTCCCTCCCAGAAGAACACGAATGGGTCCTTCACAGAGATATCGTGGAAGATCTCTTCTCTCAGTGGGGTTTCCCCACTATAGACCTATTCGCCACAAGCGAAAACAAACAATGCCCAGGATTTGCATCCAGGTTCCCCCAGCCAGACTCCCAAGGGAACGCCCTGTGGATGAACTGGTCAGGGATGTTTGCGTACGCTTTTCCACCAACTCCTCTCATCAGGAAGGTGGTGTACAAGATGAACAAGGAATCGATGACGCTCATCCTAGTTGCTCCCACACCTACGCAGGATGGCGGTGTGCGAGCCCATCAAACTCCCAGCCTGGTACAACCTACTGTCCCAGCAACAAGGTCAAACAGTGCACCAGGAACCCAACTCAATGAATCTGGCAGCATGGCTCCTGAGGTCATAGAGTTTGGGCATCTCAATTTACCACAGAGGTGTATGGACATCCTAAAAGAATCCAGGAAACCAAACACAAGGCACTGTTACTTTGACAAGTGGAAGAGATTCGTTATTTGGTGCCAGAATAAACAAATCAACCCGGTTGATTGCACTCCTTCCAACGTTGTAACATACATGCTCCACCTGCTGGACGCAGGCTTGGTTTTTAACTCTCTGAAGGTACACCTGGCAGCCCTCTCGGCTTACACCACATCCCATAACAAAGTATCGTGGTGGAAAGTACCAGTAGTTAAAGCCTTCATGGAAGGAGTAAAGAGACTTCACCCTCCTATTTCGAACCCACCGCCAGGATGGGACCTCAATGTGGTGCTAGCTAAGCTCATGGGCCCCCCTTTCGAACCCATGCATAAAAGTAGTCTCAAACACCTGACTTATAAAACGGCCTTCTTAGTAGCCATTACCTCTATAAGAAGGGTCAGTGAAATTCAGGCTCTGTCAGTGCAGGATCCTTTCTTTACTATTCACAAAGACAAACTGGTTTTACACACACACCCTAGGTTCTCACCTAAATTTATATCTAAGTTCCATGTAAACCAGTCCATCGAGCTTCCGGCTTTCTTCCAGAACCCGCAAAGCTCAGCTGAGGTGAAACTACACACCCTTGATGTGCGTAGGGCGGTCCTCTACTATGTAAATAAAACCAGACCGCTAAGGAAAACAGATCAACTGTTTGTCTCCGTAGCTACAGGCAGAGAGGGGGATCGCGTCTCCAAAGGCGCGATCTCGAAGTGGATTATCAACTGTATACAGCTGTTACTCTCTTTCTGAAAAAACTCTGCCTTTTACGCCAAGGGCCCATTCTACTAGAGGCATTGGGGCCACTCTGGCTTTCATTGCAAATGTTCCCCTCGACACCATTTGCAAAGCAGCTACTTGGAGCTCTATTCACACTTTTACTCAGCATTACTGCATTGACACTCATTCCAAGACAGATACACAAGTGGGACAAGCGGTTCTAAGACACCTGTTTGCTCATGACCCTTCTCACATCCCACCTCCTTCTTCTGGTACTGCTCGCTAATCTATGCACAGCATGTGATCTAAGCAGATTCCACAAGCCTCAGAAGGGATACATTACTCACCGTAATCGTATTTCTGATGCTTGTATCTGCTTAGATTCACATGCGACCCACCCTTCCTCCCCTCCGAGAGAAGGCGCATGATTGCTTGTAGTCTTACCTTTCTGTCTATCTGCTTGGATTATCTGTACTCACGCTACACCTCATGCTTCCTCATGTCAGAAAAAATACAATCTGAGGATCCTAGACGCGTGAGGGATCTTGGGTACAGTGGACGTCATACTAGGGATAGTATTACTGGCACGCCTGTGTCGACGCCCATTTTTTCGAGTTTCGAAAAACAAACTGTAATACTCCGCAGCTTCCACTAGATGTCGGCCTATGCACAGCATGTGAATCTAAACAGATACAATCATCAGAAATACGATTACGGTGAGTAATGTATCCCATATCAATACCTAATTGTGAATCCATTCCATTTCAGCAACTTTTACAAAATGAAAACCATGGTAGATTATGTGGTATCTGCAATTCGGATAATCGCTCCACCTTACTTATACAAACACATTGTAAATATGTAATACTAATGCTTTTACGTTACAATGCAGATGGTACCAAAAACAACTGCAAGCTGACTGGATTCACACATGGTCAAGTATCACTTGGTATGAAAGCCTTCACAACAATAGGTATAATCTACCACGCAGGAGCCACAACCAATTCAGGTCACTAAACTGAATATATAAAAAAATATTGTGGATGGTTCGAATGTAATGATAGTACCATTACTTTAAAGCAGAGATTATCAGCAAATCTTACAAACGCTTATTTAATCTTCTTAAAACCAAAATGTATTAAATAAACTATACTTAAACCTTAACTAAACTTCTGTAAAAAACTATAAAATGTTAGAATATGCCAACAGGTATCTAACTGCCCCAAGATTCTACAACAACTAAACAGATAAATGAATACTACTAAATTATATTAAAAAAAAAATAGATAGAATACGCCAACTGGTATCTAACTGCCCCAAGATTTTACAATAACCAAACAGATAAATCAATACCACTTCATTATAAAAAAAACTATAAACAGTTAGAATATGCCAAAAGGTATCTAACTGCCCCAAGATTATACAACAATTAAACAGATCAATGAATACCACTAAATTATATAAAAGAAATAGACAGAATACGCCAACGGGTATCTAACTACCCCAACATTTTACAATATCCAAACAGATAAATCAATACCACTTTGTTATAACAAAAAATAGACAGTTACAATATGTCAACAGGTATCTATCTGCTCCAAAGATCTGCAACAAGCCAATACATAGAGCATTAGCCAGAAACAACAAGTGAACACTGAAAACAAATAAATAGACTGTAGCATAACAAAAACGTTTTTTTTTTAATCCAACATGGATTTTTATTTTCTCCCACAGACCCAATGATTTCAGCAACAAACACAGAAACTGAGCAAATTGCACAGTACACTGGTTTGTAATCTACTAAATATGAGGGTAAAAAAAAAAATGTTGATTATTCAATGTTATAAATCATTACAAAATACCAATTCTAACATGATATTTTCTTTTATCACAGAAATGAACAAGAAATATATGTACTCCAGTTACTAAACCAAACAGTAAGTATATCATAATAAGTACAACCATCGCAGCAAATCACACCCATATTGACTTATAACTTGGGTGCTTATACATTTGGTCTTGTCCATGCACCCAAGACTATAGGCCCTGCCCACAACCACCACAGCATATCACAAACATAGTGGCTTACAACTTTGTTGCTTATACATTTGTTCTTGGATCCCAAAGTTATAAGTCACTATGAGTGAAAAATGCTGCAGTGGTTGTGGCCAGGGCATAGAGTCTTGGGAGCATGGCCATATGGCTCCAAAGACTCTATGCCCTGGCCACAACCACTGCAGCATATCACACCAATAGAGTCAAACATTTTGACTATGCCATATGGGCACTTTTTATGTCCGCGGACATGATGACTGTTCTTGGAACAGATTCAACTTGCCAGCGAACAATACGGACAGCGTCCTCAGGACACTCCCATTTCGTTTATTTACGAACATGTCAGGACACTGCGAGTGTTCTTAGGACAGTTTCAGCTTGATTGCGAACAATACAGACAGATGTACCGTCCAGGGAACAGTCCCATTTTGTTTACTGACGAACATCCCAGGACACTTCATGTGTTCTTAGAACAGTTTCAACTTGCTTGCGAACAGTACGAACAGTCATACTGTCCTCAGGACACCCCCATTTTGTTTATTGACAAACATCCACCATCCTCAGGACACCCCCATTTTGTTTATTGACGAACATTCAGGACACATGATGTATTCTTAGAACATTTTCAACTTGCCTGCGAACGAAACAAACAGACATACCGTCCTCAGGACACCCCCATTTTATTTATTTGCGAACATCCTAGGACACATCATCTGTTATTAGAACAATTTCAACTTGCCAGCGAACCGAACAGACATACTGTCCTCAGAACACTCCCATTTTGTTTATTGATGAACATCCCAGGACACTTCATGTGTTCTTAGAACAGTTTCAACTTGCTTGCGAACAGTATGGAAAGTCATACCATCCTCAGGACACCCCATTTTGTTTATTAACGAACATACCGGGACACTTCATGTGTTCTTAGAACAGTTCCAACTTGCTTCCAAACAGTACGGACAGACATACCATCCTCAAGACACACCCATTTCGTTTATTTTCGAACATATCAGTACACCACGTGTGTTCTTAGAACAGTTTAACTTACCAACGAACCATACGTACAGACGTACTGTCCTCAGAACACCCCCATTTCATTTATTTAGAACATTTCAGGACATCTGTGTTGTCCGCGGACAAATCAAACACAACAAGGAGATCTACCACCTAAATAAATACAACATTTAACCCATCTCTTACTCCCGCACCATTCCCAAACAGTCTTACACACCAACACACTCTACTAAATAGCATTTTTCCACCAAGTTTCACCGTGCTGTCCGCGGACGTCCGTGAATTCCAGATTACGGGCTTTCCCGAAAATCTGACGCGCTTCACGCTCTTCGCTGTCCAATCAGTGAACACGTTGCATGTCCGCGGACATGACGCAAGCCGATTGGCCAATCAGGACACTGTCCACTGAGCGAACAGGGAAGTGTGTCCGCGGACCGAACATCGATATCACTAATCATTTTTAACCTATTTTTTGCTCATTTTAAAAAAAAACTACTGGACGGATTTTCACCAAATTTGCAAAAGCACGCTTTCGGGACCAAGCCGCTGCTCCTGGTCCAAATTTGGTGAAAATCCGTCCAGCGTTTTTTTTCCCCATTCAGTCTATGGGGAAAAAATAAGTTTTGGGACCCCCTTATAACGTTGCCCCCCTGGACCAAACCTCACCAAACTTTTCAAAAAAAAAGACCAAAGTTATAAGTACTGAAGTTATAAGCCACAATGGGTGTGTTATGCTGCGTTGGTTGTGGCCAGGACCTAGAGTCTTAGACCAAAGTTGTAAGCACTGATGTTATAAGGTAGCATGGGTGTGATATGGTGCAGTGGTTGTGATATGCTGCAGTGGCTGTAGCCAGGGTTTATAGTCTTGGGTGCATGGCCGCAGGCCGTAGGCTGTAGGCTATACACCCAAGACTCTAGGCCCTGACCAAAACCACTGTACCATATCACAGCCATAGATCACACCTATAGATTCAAATATCTATCAAATGTTTGCAATTATACTTACTGTTTCATTTGTTGAGATTCAATATATTTTTTACATGAGTTTGGTACCAGGAGGAAATATTCTTTTTTAATTTCTATGATAAAAGAAAAGAGCATGTAAGTGTAAGTATTCTATAAAGACTAATTACATTGCATAATAGAGATTTCAGCTTTTTTTTGGACCCTCATATTTGGTTTACAAACCAGTGTACTGTGCATTTTGCTCAGTTTCTGTGTTTGTTTTTCAAATCATTGGGTCTGTGGGAAAAAAATCCTTATCAGATTAAAAAATACCTTTTTTTGTATGCTACAGTCTATTTGTTTGTTTCCTTTCAGTGTTCACTTGTTGTTTCTGGTTAATGTTATATCTGTTGGATTGTTGCATATTTCTGAAGCAGTTAGATACCTGTTGGCATATTCTAACTTTCTATTTTTTGTTACAATTTAGTGATATTCATTTATCTGTTTGGTTGTTATAGAATCTTGGGCCAGTTAGATACCTGTTGGCGTATTCTAACTGTTTATAGTTTTTTATTTGAATTTTTGTTAATGGTGAAGTACAGATTAGTTATTAAATTTTTGTTTTAAGAAGAGTAAATAAGCATTTGTAAGATTTGCACCTAATCTCTGCTTTAGAGTAATGGTACTATCATTACATTCGAACCATCCACATTTTTGTTGCAGATTTCTGAAGCAGTTAGATACCCGTAGGCGTATTCTAACTGTCTATTGTTTGTTACAATTTAGGGATATTCATTTATCTGTTTGGTTGTTGTAGAATCTTGAGCCAGTTAGATGCCTGTGGGCGTATTCTAACTGTTTATACTTTTTTTATTTGAATTTTTGAAGTACAGATTAGTTATTCAATTTTGGTTTTAAGAAGATTAAATAAGCGTTTGTAAGATTTGCTGGTAATCTATGCTTTACAGTAATGGTACTATCATTCCATTCAAACCATCCACACTTCTTTTTAATATATGCAGTATAGTGACATGCATCGGTTGGGCTCCTGTGTGCTAGATTATACCTATTGTTTTGAAGGTTTTCTTACCAAGTGATACTTTAGCGTGTGTGAAAACAGTCAGCTTGCAGTTGTTTTTGGTACCATCTGCATTGTAACGTAGAAACATTAGTATTACGTAGTTACTATGTGTTTGTATTAGTAAGGTGGAGCGATTATCTGAATTGCAGGTAGTACATAATCTGCCATGGTTTGCATTTTGTACAAGTTGCTGAAATGGAATGGATTCACAATTAGGTATGGATACATACACAAAGCGCTCATTAGGGATTTGGTCTTGTGTCACATTGTTGCAGAGAGTGCATGTATGTTTCCACATGTATGAAATCTGGAAGATTTCATTTATAGGTATGTTTCTGTTTTCCAGTACTTGTAGTAAGTACATTAGACATTCTTGTGGATCTTCTTGTGAGTTTATAGTGAATTTCACCATTCCAGCACACTAGTCCAATTCTTGTCTTCCGTGAACACTATACATGTTGTCAGGATTGTTTGTTGCGTTTCTATGAAGGACTAACATTTGCAAACACAATTGGTCTGTACTGTGTAAGTAAATGTCAACAATTGGTGGCAATTGAAATAGAATATTCATTGCTACATTTGCGTAACAACTTACACCAGTTACATTTGAAAATTTGAATGGACCAGATAGTTCTGTGTTCAAGTCATTTTTTCGGAGTGTGTGTTGCTTGTTTGAAGAAGTACCTGAGTTACTTTAACTAATAGGTTCTTCTTTGGTTATGGTAATTGATGAAGTATTAGCTTCATTTACTCTCTTTGGAGGATTTGCAGTCATATTCTGTTGCATTTCATTTTGAATTAGTTTTCTTTTACAACGTTTTCCTTTTTGTGGAACAGGATATGCTTTAAGGTGGGGGGTGTATAATGAACGTAGACTATTGTATTCTAGAATGCAAGGAATATCAGCTTTGACTTTACTTGAAATAGACCGTCAAGTGTACGTCAGCGTGATAGTGCTATGTAGGTCATGACTTCTTTAAAGACTGTGTTACCAATATCTATCAATGCTTTGTCTAGGGTAAGACCTTGGGATTTATGAATGGTGACTGCATATGAGTTAGAGAAAATTGTTCTCTGTGTACATACATGTCTTTGAAGAGAAGGAATCGAGCTGTTGAGCGCCCTATCCGTTTTACTTCTGAAAGTTTGTCGAAGAGAATATTGACAAACTGAATGTTGTTGTCATGTGGGTATGTTTGAAAGTCAACAACTGTACCCAGTGCTCCATTAACTAGTCCTTGCTCCACGTCAAGGTTACGTTTAAGCATTACTCTACAGTTTAAGGATAATTTTAATATTTTCTCCAACCCAGCTGTGTTGGAGATAGAATTTTCGAAGGTATTTAGTCTTGTTGTGGTTTGTTGACACATTAGTAGTGTCATACCATGTACGTCCAGTTTGTCTGTGGAGCAAATTTCAATTATTGGTTGCATTTCTTTTTTTAACATTGTTTCATTGAATTTGGAACAGCTTGCAAGTTGGCATTAAGACCATACATTTGACATTTTTGTGCGCTAATTGTTCCATAACATCAGTAGCACTAGAGTTATCGCCATAAAGTGCATGGATGTGCTGGGTTTTTAATATTGTTTGTGCTTCTTGAGATAGTACACCAACTCTAATAATTTTTTAAATGTTGGCATAGGTGAGGTCTGCAGATTGGCGCATGTTTTCTGTTAATTCTTTGTATTGGAAATGTTGCCAAAGGTTGACATTTACTATGCTGCCAACAGTTTTACGGGAGAGTTTTTGTCCTAAGCTTTTAAAAATAGGTTCACCATTCACTGGTGTCAATTGAAGAAGATCTCTGAAAACAACAATGTGTTTACCTCCAAAGATTTCTTTGTAGTTTGTTTTAAATACTTCTTGCAATCTGAGGTGAATCAAAGCCAACATTACTTTGGAGACCATGCTCACTTTATCTATTAGTATCATTTTCATTTGTTTTAAAACTCTGCGTAGTTCCATTGCATGTTCTGTAGACAGTTTATAATAGTCTAATTTGTTTTGGTGTTCTACTGAAAGGAGTAGTAATCGGTGTAAAGTGACACCGCCTATATTGTAGGCAGCTAAACCTGTGGGGGCAGTTACAACAGCTGACAGTTTGTTGTTCGTCAATTGTTGAAGGAAGTTGCTGATGATTTTGATTAAGAATGTTTTGCCTGAACCAGCTTCACTACTGACGTATAGCAGTATAGGTTTGTAATTTTGGCAGGTACATTCTTTACTTACGTGTTGTACACCATGTGCAATTTCTTTTGTTACTTCTTCAAAAATGGTGTGCTGTTCTTCATTAAGTTTTGATTGTAGTACAGTTAAGTCTTCTGTATCTTCTTCGTAGTGACACATGGTGTTTCAAACTTCTGTCATAGCTAATTCTGCCTCATTTGCTATTAGTGGCTGTCCCAGTGGTTCTTGGCTTCCTGTTACAGAAGGTTGACTACTGTCGGAATTGTCCTTATCTAGTTAGGCCTGGAGTTCTTCTTCGTGTTGCTGTTCATTTTGCAACATTCTTTTGTACTGCATAAAATTCACATCGATCATAGTGCTTTCATTTGCTTTGAAAGTGTCTTCATAGCAGTCATAGTTATCTAGTATCTATTCTTCATTTCTCCATAGTTTAAAAAGTTGTAGCAGGTACATGTAATATAGTTCTTTCTGTTGTGGAGTTTTTAATGACAATTTGATATGATTAATTAAGCTTCGTTTGGTAAGTTTCACTAAGCTGCCTTCACAATCTGTCACTCTATATCTACCTTTGTTTTCATCGGGTTTTATATTATTTTTGTATGCAAAGTTTTGGGCTATGTGGTATAGACACATGTTTTCCAAAGTGGTACTCCTGTTCGGGTAATATGTGTATAGTAAATTGTTTTTCAAAATGTCTTGGCTGTTGGGATAATTTTTGGCTATTGTTTCTATGTTTTCATATGATTTGAGAACTCTTTTTCTAGATTTAGCAGGACCAAGACTTAGCCATACTATATTTTCAGATTTTCCATACAAAGCAGTGCCGGTTAAACGATCAGCAGCTTCTTAGGTGCCACATTCTCTATGAGAGAGCAATTGTATGCCTAAACTGTACAATTTCTGAAATAGTGTTTTGTCTGATGATAGGTCATTGCAGAGGTCTTGAAGCTCTGTTTTTTCTGCTTTTGTTAAGTAGGCTGTAACACATTGTGCAACTGCAGTGGAATTGTCTGCAATGTACAGCACATCTATGTTTGCATTCCATAAAAGGGCGATGATTGCATTGTAATCATTGATATATTTAGATGTTTTTGTTCTTTTTATGTAATACATGTTCTTAGGTGATTTACCTTTAACACTATGTCTAACTGAAGACATGAAGTTGTTCACTTCACCCATTTCTGTAACTGGTCTAGGGAAACCAAAGCAGCATTTGGTGTAGTATTTCCCTTTGTTTTTGTATTTGCGACAAGAATATTTGCCACATTTGTGTCTTTGAAATTGTACAATACGTGCATGAAGGTCACTATGTTTGTAAAGGGATTTCACAAGTGACATATTTTTGGATGAACTGCAAAACAGTGGCATCACTGTCCTGACCAAATTTAGGATCATCTTTAATCCATAAAAGCATGTGTATATGTGGTGCTCCTTTGGCTTGGCATTCTTTTCTCCAAAAGAAGTGTTTCACTTCTCCGAGGGGGGGAACAGTTTTATTACAAATAAAGTGTAGCATAGCAATGAAACAATGGTGGAAATATCTTGAAACATTAACAGGATCGAGAGAGCAAAGTTCTCCAGGTGTTAGTATATCTATGTTTGCTTTGTTTTTGTTTGATATGCGTAGGAAATCATGTAAATCTTCCCATGCATATTCTGCACAACTTAATGTAACAAATCAAGTGGGTGGTCCAAGGTTTCTGATCATGCAATGTGCATCTCCGTGATGTCGGAACCAGTATTCTTTTGTACCACGCATGTTTGCAAACAGATTTGTAATGCTTGATTTTAAAACCTCATCTTTTTCTTGCACTTTTTGTATTAACTGCGTAGCTGACATATTTTGAAAGTGGGTTACCGATTTCAATATGTGTGCAACTCCGTAACATAGAATTGCTAGTTCACTTTCAAAGAGTAGATGGAATATGTATTCCATATTTTGTCTAAATCTGGGATCTTCAGAATACTTTTGTAATGAGCGGTATTCTGATGCTGTTATATGAGAGGGTCTATCATCGTACCTTCCTCCTTTGCCAGTAGGAAATAGTAGAGGAAAAGCAAATGCTTCTATAGTTTGTTCCCATATGCTTATTGGTGATCCTTTGGTTTGTCACATTTGGTACGTTTCTAGTGCATCATCCATGCTGTCTTTAGAGTGCAATGGATGAATTGTATAATGGTCTAAAATATTGGATACTTCAGCAAGATCCAGAAGTTCAAATTGACCAGTTTCCGGTGACTCTTGAATTATTTCAGTTGTTCCCCTTACGTTTTCTTCAATATTTATTTCTTTGTAGTACTCATTATTGTGTTCTAGATATTGCAAGGTTTGTCTAACTTTATGTAAGTCCATGAGTTGTTGCCAAATTGTTTTGTCTTTTGTTGGTCCACCATTTACTAAGACAATTAAAGATTGCTCTATTGGACGTTGCACTCCTAGAGTGTGCACATTTTCTGTCAAATCTAATGGTAAATAAACTACTTTGCCACCAATGCCTTTTATCAATACAGAGGGAGGTAATTTTGCTGTTTTTGTTTGAAGGCGGATTATTGCTTGAAATGGGTGTACTGTTTGAATTATGATGCTCTCATATAAATTGAGTTGTTGCCGGTGTTTTGGTAGTGGGAAGTTATTTGTGATAGCACCTGAAGGAGTTTGGTTGTTGTCAAATTTTGTAGTGCAGTAAATGCAAAGTATTAAGGGGTCATTTATTTTGTATTTGTTTTCTGCTAAAAGGTAGATAGCTAATTCAAACCATTTGGAATCTTCATTGTCTTCTATTTTGTATGTTACGTCTATAGTTTTATTGTTACTTTTTACAACACACACACACATGGTTTGGTACCTCAGCAGATGCACTTTTAAATTTTAGTATTTGTAGTTTGTATGTGTGTAGTAGAAGGTTGTTATGTGCAGAATTGTTGCTAGTCTGTTCTAAAGCTATTGCATTTTGTAAGTGGCTTTCACTTCTAAAATATTTTCTCTGCATATGGTCAATTTCTTCTTGTAGGTCATTGGGTGTACCATGCAGAAGCGTGTTATTTAAATTGGCTAGTTCTAAAGCAGGACATTTAACATAGTACCGTTTATAGACTAGATTTCTTACAGTTGAATGATGTGTTGATATCATTTTAATATAATGGAAGGTGCTTTTGGAAATAGGTCATGAAATGCAGGCTAATGAATGTCTTTGTAGTCCTGTGTATTTGCGCACTGGACATGTATCCATATTTTGCAGCACTTTCATTTTGATTTTGTCTTTACCTTTCACATACTGATTCAGGAACTGGCGTAAAGAATTTAAAGATTTGTTGGGAATGTTACATATTGACTTGCACAGCCATTTGTTTACTGGACGTTCTGGTTCAGTTGAATGGAGAGGTAATTCTGAGTTTTCTGGGGATATTTTTGTAAGCAGTGTTTCTTGTTCCATGATGGTATTATTAATTTGTTCATAACCTTGTCCACTGCTATGGATGGCAATTGTGTTTGTTTGGTTTTGTTTGTATGCTTCTTCATTAAAATATGGTCCTGTGCTTGTGGTGTGACTCCATTCACCTCCACAGATATTTAAGAAGTTATTTTTGTTGACATTGCATTTATTGAGAAGTCGTTTTGTAGTTTAGTACTTAGTTTTGTTCGTGGTTTCATCCTGCTTAAAACTAAAATAAATAACTTCCTTTTGAGAAGGATTGCACTGTCTACGAGAGCTTCTAGAATTAAATTTCTATGGTAGGTTTTAAGGGTTGTACATGATTTTGCTCCTGTTTCTATCAGATTCTGAAGGACTCTGTGGTGGAACATTTTTGATAAAAACACTTTTTTTGGTATGGTTACTTGTCACTACATCAAGATTTATAGGAGCAGTGTAGGCAATAGTGGTAGGTGAATTCTTGTTAATCACTTTCTGTTTCGTTTTGCATTTTGATAGAGGAGGAAAAGTTTCTGCACTAGAAGGTTCTTTTGTTTGATTAAATGACTGCATTAGCTGTTTTGTCTGAACGTTTTGTACAAACTCTGGTAGAGATGGATGCTTATTTTGGACACTTTTTTTTCATTTGCCCTATTTATGCGTTGCTTTCTATGGAATTGCTTTTGGTAGGCATTCTTTGGGGTCTTTTGAAAAAAGGTATGGGTTGGTTTGTTTTGTAATGTATATGTGCTGTGTGTATGCGCGTATGAGTTTGATGGGAAAGATGTATGTGCTAGTATGTGAATGTGCATTGGGCAGTTACAATGAATTGGGAAGGTTATTCTTCTGTTTGTATGTTACTACACTACGGTTCAGATGAGAGTAGAAAGTGAGCTAGTGGTGTTGAGAAGCATTAATAGTAAACAATTAAAACAGTTCTTTGTTTTGTAGTACTAATATTGTAAGGGTTGAGTATGTTATTGTGTTCCAAAAAACAGGGATTTGTGTGCCATTCTGCCTGCTAATCTCTGTTTAATAAATGCAGATTTTTGGCCAGAATGGGTCAGAAATCGATGTTTATTTTGGTGCACAAATTACATGAATGAACCACAGAGTATCTTTGAGGAACAGTAAGAATATAAAGGTAGTGTTGTACGCACTTTTTTTTATGAAATGAGGAGGTTACTTTGGATATGTTGTTTGTAGTTTAGATTCTGCTGATTTTCAGGAGATTGGTCTTCACTGCAATTGTAAAAGGAAGAAGTTAGTAATTTTGTGTGTTTATAGCACTGATGTTAATGTACACGTTGATATTTATGTTTTTGTGGTAGTATTCTTGTTTGATATTTGAACATAGCGTATGCATGCATTTCATTTGAGTATGTGCAGTCTTTATATGTTATTTACAGTATGTTAGTTGAACATGCTTCGCAAATGAGTAGACTTTTAAGTTCATGAAATTCACTTGATTTTTACAGCTGTGTTCTAGATAGCAGAGAAGTTTGGAAGTGATAGGTCATTATAGTAGATGTAAAAATGTTGATAATTTCATATTATAACTAGACATGCAAACAATTGGGTGCACCTGAGAGGGAGATTTCACCACAGCAATCGGGAACATTTATTTTTCTCATACGATTGCATTGGGATTAGCATTACTTTAGCGGGAGACAGTAAAAAATGGTGACATTTTTCAATGAAAAATTGAGTCTTGTGCGTAAATCAGGAGGGTTGGCATGTATGTATAGGTTATGCAGGAGACATTAAAAAATAGTGCGATTTTTCAGTGAAAAATCAGGAGTCTCGAGCTTAAATCGGGAGCGTTGGCATGTATGTATTGGCTATGCCCATTTAGTGGCATTACTTTGTTTATGTGGAATCATAAGAGTTGTACATGTACTCTGAATAAAATATGCATACCTGTACTTTGTAATCATGCATGTGGATATGTATGGAGCTATAAGTAGAAATCTTCAAGACTTGTACAGTAGTTTTTGTAGTAGGTGCTTTCCAATGATATGAGACTTGTATTCAGAGTGATCAACAGAACATTTGAAGTGCAGAACTCTGATGATGGAGTTAGATGTAGAGGTCTTGGATGTGACTGGTGGATGGTTGTGTGACTGCTTAGCTGTATCCAATGAGGGAATGGAACCGAGAGTGATGTGGAAAGGGTAGAAGGGCTGGCTAAGAGTTAGGTGCCGTGCAGACACTGTGGCTGTCCGTGAGTAGGGCGTACCACACACACGGTTTTCCAGCAAATCCAGCATGGAAAGGGGACTGTAGGGATCAGCCAATCAGATATTGACATTGTTGATTTGTCTAGAAAGAGTGTGTGTAGTGAAGATGGCAGAGATGGAGAAAGTCAGGGTGTTGGTGCTCTGAGATATGTTTGTCCATGGTTTACAGGATTATTCTCAATGGAGGCATGCGGCAAACAATTTCGATGTTGGAGGAGTGGAGGTGGTGTGGAGCGCTGTGACTGACTGCAATGCAGAGGCAATTCTCCAAGTTTGTAGAGATATGCGTAGGATGAACAGTCCCCATGTTGTAGTTTTGCACTATGGTGCTTTGCATTTGGGCTATGTTTGCAGATTTGGAACAGTTGTTTCAAGCAGTAATCAACATCATTCCAAGTGCAAAAGCAATTTTTTCTGGATTACTTCCTAGAGCAAAATGGATAAAAAAATTAGGGCTCCTGGTTTGGAGCCTATTCTACCCAGGAGGGTCAGTAGGGAACAATAATTACAATTGAATAGGTTCAAGAAAAATAGGTGCTCTCAGAATACTCCTGTTTTTTTGTCACCCTCTGCATAAAGAAATAATACATTTCTTCAAGCTCTGTTATAGAATCAATCTTCTTCTTTATCTAAGGTTATACAGTTTGATATAAAATGGAAGCTCGAGAGTTAACATCAAAAAAGGGGGGAGGTCATTGACCGGAAGTACAGAAAATATTTACAACACACAGAACCAAAAGTTTCTTGGTAAAACAACCACTTTGTGTGTGCAAGACAAAATCAAATTCAAGTATCATTTGTCATGAAGTTCACATGAGAATAGCAAACATGTAGACATTTGGACATTTATAACATCACTTAAACATTTCAACAAAAATAAGTCATTTTCTCTGTGTAAAGCAGCATAAATATACTGCAGTTGGGGATAGTGCGTCTACACCACAGTGTTTCAGCCATTTCTAGGTGGGCTTAATATGCCACATCTGGTACACGGCCTTCATCAGGACGGGAGTCTATACTGTAAGATGTCTGCGCTGCAGGGGGAATGGAGACAGTTGTCAGGGGAGTATTCATGCACCGATTATTTAAAGAAGACTAAATCATGCGCTGTGCAGTATTGAAAACACACACAGCTTACCTATGGGTGTATTAATTCCACAGGTTCTGTTATTTAGAAGTTGTATAAGCCACAAGGGCTAATCTCTGTCTAATCCTATTGTGAAAAAACAGAAGGAATGGGGTTTCTTATTGGTATGAGGGCAAGAACCTAAAGGGAGTGAGAATATCTAATTAATATTTTATCGCACTGAAGGCATCTCAATGGTTCTAAATTTCAAAATGGCCTTACGTGTCAGGGTGCAGGACCTGCTCGCAGTCTGCCGCTGTAGCGTTCGAACCGCTGAGTCATTCTACGTTTCACGGAGACCTGGCTGAGGCGTTAGTAACGCTGTTGCTAGGACTCCATGATCATTTATACAGCGGCCATCTTAGATGGGGTTGGGTTGCCGCCGATGGTAGAAACGAGTGGTAATGTTCCATCAATCACTCGGATAAAGTATTAATTAGATATTATCGCTCCCTTTAGGTTCTTTAGGTTCTTGCCCGCTGGTCTACTTGAAAGAAAGAAGAAACTAGGCTCATTTAAAAGTGAAATTTCACCTCCGGCTGAGAGGTAAGAGTCAGTTTTGTAAAATAGTGCCCGCCTTGACTGAGTTGTTTCCAGTCACCACGAAGGTGATCCTTATACCAATAAGAATCCCCATTCTTTCTGTTTTTTCAGAATAGGATCAGACAGACATTAGCCCTTGTGGCTTATACAACTTCTAAATTTTACAACATTTTCAATCTTTGTAAAAAATAAATATATATATGTTAAGTACACATTAGGTAATGATTATTAATTTCATTGTATTGACAAGTGTCTACCATTATTATCACTCTCTTTAGAAATTTCCTCATGTGAAAAATGTTGTTCCAGCCACTCCAAAGTACTGCACATTTCTGTGTGAAAAACAAAAATATATTAATTATACTGTACCTCATACAGAAAGTAGAGCAATATATACAAAAACTGAAGTTTACTTACTAGTTTCTGGAAAGTGGTATTCGTTGTGTTGTGTAGGTCTACTGTTGCTTCTAGCTCTGCAGTTTCTGTGATGTAATTATGTTGGAGGTATATCTTTTTTGTCATGGTATACTCCATTTTATTACATATCGTATTTCAATGGCTGGTTGATGTGTTAAATATGTAGGTTCCACTGCTTACTTATTAATATATATAATGTGTATATGTGCTGCTTTTTCAACTTGCGTAGTTTTTATATAGTATGATAGAACAATTTCAAATACCCACTGCTTGTTTGGGTAGTGTTGATGTCGCCGTGACCGTCCACGGACATCAAAATCATTAGCGGGGTGTTCGGTATGCTCGAAGTTAATTGAATATAAAGTAAGGGAACCCTAGTACACATCTATCAAATTTACAGTATGAAAATGTATATTCAGTAAAAAAACTTTGTTAAAGAGATGTTATGGTTAATTTGTGCTACTAAAAACCTATGAAATTCAATAAAACACTTTGTTAAAGGGACGCTATGGTTAAATTGCGCTACTAAAAACCTATGAAATTGAGTAATGACATTTGTGATGTCATCTTTGATGTCCTGGGTGTTAGTCTTAGCAGTGCACAGTGGTGGCACGAGTTATTGTTGCTTAGCTTACCATAACTGGCGAATTTCAGGAGGTTTTCGGTTTTACTTGGAACCATAACGTCCCTTAAACAAAGTTTTTTTACTGAATATATATATATATATATGAAGCTAGCCTCAAGAAAACTTTGTCTGCTTGCATGTCTTTGCATCTGTACACGTATAAAATATCTTGATATGTTCATTGTTTCTGCAGCATAGGTTTCGTCATCTTGATCCCAAAATGTCACTTATCTTTGATACTTTCTTGATGCCCTATAAAATATCTGCATTGTCTTGTCTCTGCATCTCTTCCATGTACGTCAGCTCGGCTTCATATCACAATGATGGTGATGTCACCATTCTTCTCTTCCATTTATTGGTCCTGCTTTTTCCGGGATTTCATTCAAATGGTCATCATACTGTCTTGTATGCAAGTATGGCTTTCACTGTCGGAACCTTGCCTCCAGGATTCTCTCCGATATAAGTATTTTCAATGGTACCGCATGTGTCTCACACTCTGGTTCCCAACATATAGGCAATATGGGTGAAGTGGTTGAGGTGGGGGTACTTGGTTCCTTCTCTACAGGACAGTGCAGTAAACACTGGTGGGGGAGCTGATGATGTAAAGTCCAAGAAGATGTGATACAAACATGTCACCAATTGCATAGGAGACAGGATCTGGCAGGAGGCAGCTGTTCACAGAGGATGCAGTCACCCTTGAAGGCAGGGCACCGAGGCAACTGGCATGAAAGAGACAAGCAGACAATAGAAAGGAATGAGAAACAGAGGCCAGGGACTCAGCCACACAAAAGGAAGCATTAAAAAGCAAGGGAAGACAGACTAAACAGGCACTGGAGTGGATGAGGACCTATGTGCTTGGAACTGAAGGTAGCAATGACATTCACTGAGCAGCTGTCAACAGGCCTCAAAAATCTGCCGGTGTACCGTAAAAGGTACATGTTCACCATGGCAAACAACAACCGAGGCCAATAGTGTATGCCTGGTGAGTGTGATGAACATGGAATATCCCAAATGGCCAGCAATGCTGTTCTGTGTGTGGAATTGTTTTGGGACAGGACCCCCAGAAGGGAAAGAAGGACCAAAATTAGACTGCTTAGGTGGGTAGACTAGTAAAAAGTAATTGAATCGGATGCCATGCGATATGCAAGTCACATGTGAAAACTGAAAGGAAACACTCCCCATCACTACCATAACAATGTGTCACTGCACACATAGAGCCGGGCCTGCCACCCTCATGACAACTCACCAACAAAATCCCTACAGTGACAGCCTCCCTCACAGCTATGACCCTGCAACCAGTGCCACCCAGATTGTCTTGAGATAACAGCATGCATAGACACACCAGCCTACCATCACCATGTGTCACATGCACCCACGAAGCTGGACCAACTCACCTCAATATAAGTGAAAAAAAAAACAATGGGCCTCATTACGACCCTGGCGCTGATGGAATGAAGGGTGCCGGTACGGGACCGGCCCCCTTCATTCTGTCAGGGCCGATTACGATGTTCCCTTTGCGGGACCCGGATCAGATGTCTGATAAAACCAGACGTCTTTTCCGGGTCCCGCGAGGGGAAGAAGGCGCTAACAACGGGACACTTGTAATGTGCCCGTTGTTACCTCCCTCCCCATTCCCATTTGAGCCCTATGGGGCCTCAAATGGGAATGGGGAATGGTTCCTGCAAGGAGGAATTACCCGGTCCTCCTATGTCGGAATGACCCGGTTATTTCTCATTGCAGGAACCCAGTAATGGAGCCCGGTTAGGAGGCAGCCATGGAGCTAATAGTTCCATGGCTCCCTCCAAACTCATAATGAGGCCCACAGTGCCAGATTCCCTGCATCAACGACAACACAGGTGTCAACCTGAGAACCCTTCACTTACCTACACAGGATACCCCCCTGGCTCGCATCCACTGCATTCCACTTGAAAGAACATTTTGAAATCTCAAAGACATGTATTACATCAACATGAAGACACTGGACAGCCATGACAACTCCTGTATGGAACAAGGAAATAGGCATGTACCACCCATTGTCAAAGGATGACAGAGTACAAGATGGAGACAGGACACAGAGCGATGAATGCCAAGCAGTGAAGTAGAGAGAGAGAGAGAGAGGGAGGGAGAGAGAAAGATAGGTGAAATATGATCGAAGAAGGAGCCTGGCTGGAGTGGAGATGAGGATGGATATGTCTGACATCACAGTGGGTGAGGGCAGAGAGAAGTTGTCCAAGAAAGGACGACATAGACATAAACACATGTGCAAGAAACAGCCTACTCAGAGAGCCTGGAAGGCACATAGATGGAAAAGTACCACATGTTTTGGGTGATGAAGGACAAAAGGGTGGTGATGGAGAAGTGCACAGTGGCAAAGAATGGCCACCTGTGAAAGGTCAATCAGCAGCTCTACATCAAACAAACAACAGGCATTACCCACCATGCTATGCAAAGCAGTAAAAGACTGGACCCTCAGAGGAGCCCTTTTAAATCAGTAACACGTCATACAAGGATGAAGATGCAGAATAACTCTTACACCAAATATTAATACTGACTCAGGAAGTTGGCAAAATGTCTCCTCCGACTGTTTTATTTTCAATTGTCTAAAACATGGAGTTACAATGGACATCAACAGGCATTCGATCATGCTCTCAATCATTTTGCATAAAACACACATTTATATAGCAAAAATCTGACATACATGATTTCATACCATGTGGCAAACTAAGAAAACCTACGGGAGATTGTGATATGATCAAGGGGAATATCTAAGTATACATTCTTTAAAGGATTGGGTTGTGATTGGGTCTGTACAGTCAGGTTTACAACTTATTCCAACCCATAGTGCAAGCCATCTTCATCAGTTACTAGATACACGGCACACCATCGGCTATCAAACTAAAAGGCCTTTGTTATATGGGCTTCAACAGTTGGTTGGTAAACTGGTACCCCAGATGCCAGCGGGAGGACTTGACTGTGTCTCCCAAACCAATTAGCCCAAATCTCTCATTGCTCATGCCTTCTACCATTCAGATTGTCTTTGAACTTGTCCTTGTAAAGTATCACTGCTCCTGAAAATAAAAGGGAGTATAGGCACACACTTATTGTTTTGGTCGGTACGCCCAACTCCTATTTCCATCCTTGACTCATGTGAAAGGAGACCGTATTTAGTCATGTTTTGCTGCATTTAATTGTCTTGAATAAAAAAACTTGGCACTCATGATGTCCTTTCTTGCACCTTAACAAGGTCTGATTCAGCTTCACACGTCCACTGTTCTTCAAGAATAGATAACCAGTTATTGGCTGCTCCATCCTTTGACACCATGCCAGAGAGCTATTCCAGGCCATTCCTCGATTTTCAGCTGAATTTATTACTGTGACACAGTCCCCCAATCATTTTTGCTCCACGGGTCTGAGCTTACTCTGACACTAATATCCCCAATTCTATATAATGGCGTCACCACATGCACTCTATACACTGAGTGTCGCCAGCCATTAAGATTACTTAATCTACTTGTGTTGCTGCATCTGTACAGTTATAAAATGGCTTGCCTTTTCTGAAGTGCTCTTCACAGGTGCAATCTTCATTCCGCTTATGAAAGTTTACTCAATTCTTTACTTCATCATCAGATTCTATAAGGCCTGTGCATCTTCTTATTTGACCACTCTTCTCAGTGCGTCATGCTAATTTCTTGTGAGGTCACCAACCACTTTTGCTCTCATCTTCATATTACTTCAGCAACCTCCTCCAAGAGATTGTCATCTCTATGAGGGTACATCATATAGGGTCTTCTCAATGGATAACTTTTCTCGAAGACTCTCTGTGGAATTAGCACAGTCACTTGCACGGTGCATGTCGCAATTTCCGGTTTCCAACATATAGGCAAGATGGGGGTGGGACTTCCTGTAGAGACTTTCAGCTGATCCTATACACTCCCCCCTCTGCTTGATTCCTCGACCACTTCTTCTTCAGTCTTCACATCTTGAGTATGCTCTCTTGAAGAAGTGCTTCTTTGGAATCCAGAGTCCAGATTTTCACTACTCCCTTCAGGGATCCTACTGACTTTACATGTTCATCAGCATCAACACTCCAGGATATGTAGCTGCACTGTCCATTCGGATTACAGTAGATCCATCATCCAACATACTTCAGGATGGGGGTGGAACTTCGTGTAGAGGCATTCAACTTCTCCTCAACAATACCCATGTAAGCAACATCCCCGCGAAGCAGTGCCTACAACCTCATACCCATACCCTGCAACAACCAGCAAACTCCCTGTTGGATACCACTGTAAATGGACCTCAGAACAACATGCAGCTGTTCACTTGGCCTTCAACAGACCACACACCCTGTGTGAGACCGTCCTAGTAAGTGTGCATGGATCCCATGGTGCATTTGCAACTCCCACAGGGAGAACAGATGAAGCCAAGATTTTGGGAGTGGGAGATGTAACACATGCATGGGCCCACAATGTGCACACACACCATGCAGTCACTCACAGTGCCAGAAGAGATGAACAAGTAATGTCAACACAAAATCATGCAATAGATCCAGTTGTAGAGAACATATAGACAAGCAATGTACAACAAGTGACCTGATTGGGAAACACAAGAGGAGTCTGTTAGCGGTACACATGCACATATCTGTACAACCATACGTGCAGCAAGCTGTCCTGTGGATTAAATGTACACAAATGCCCAGACAGAACACTGTCACCAGAGGCTACGCCATGAAGCAGAGGATCTGAGGACGAGTTGACTGACAATGGACGTGTGTGTTACATGTGGAATAGTGGCAGGGTAGTGCAGGTCATGTGAGCTAATAAGGGAGTGAAGCGGTCAGTGGCACTGGTCAAAGAGTAGTTTGGACAGGGAGTACACCAGCAGAGCCCCAAAGGAAACATGGGGCAGCGGGAGTAGAAGGGTTGCATTAAGGAGACATCTTCACGGTCTGTAAGGAAAGAGTTGAAGAATCAAAATATGCAGATTTCAGATGCAGAGAATGCATGCCGTCAATTAGTATGTACATCCAGAATGAAGAAATACTGCCATGGGCTGTAGTATGACAAGTGCTGCACAATCACTTCCATGTATCGCGTCAATTGTGAAAGTGCCTCTACCAAAACAATGCACTTGCATCGAAGTGTAACTGCACATAAAAGCACATGCATGTGGACAGACACACATCTGCACTCACATATATCGTGACTGAAGAAGTACACCCCAAGCTAGCAAATATGTGGCATGCATGCCAATACCATGGTGACCAATAATACAGACATAAAACGAGAGACAGTGTACATGCTTAACTGTTGACAGAGCTGGCATGATGCAATTCCCTCATCACCTCCACCAGAAACTTTACCACATTTATGAAAGGAGAGGCAGTGCCTGGCAGAGGAAATGTGGACTAGGGATGTGAAATGGTGCAGGGTGAACCTCCCATGGAGTGTAGTCACTGCAGGAATCAGGATCACTGCAACAACACTGAACATTGCATTTCACCAGCCATAGTACCTAATCATGCATACAGCACATATGTGTCAATATTCTGTCAACCCATTGTTACCTGCACATGCCATGCTGTCGACCTTAAGGCAACCATGGCAGTTGACACCACTGTGCAAGAATGCATGTCCACTACTGCACTCATCATGCCTTTGTGAGGGCAACAGCACATCTCAAGGAAAACAAATGTGAAAAAGAAAATGAATCCTTCACGGAATGTGCGAAAAAAGAACACATGCCTCCATCCTAGACTGGGGTATTGAAACATAACAAAAAAGGGTCCATGCTGATCAAGGGCTAAAAAAAACAAGTCAACACTGGTCAGGAAAAAAACAAACAAAAAATGCCCACCCTGGAGGTGCGAGAGGGGGTTGAGGGGTGCATGTAAATATCCACATGAGTGGGGAAAATAACATTTAAAAAAAATCACCTCCATGGTCTCGTGGACATCACAGCAATGGCGTTTCAGGAGGATTGGCTGTGCTGGACCCCAAATCCCGCGGTTGATCTGCAGATGGCTGTGATGGTGGATCCATACCATGCAGTACCAAGGCCTGGTCTTCATTGGCCAGGGCCAGCCGTGACACGGTTGCATGCACCAGCACAGCAAGGGTTGGCGAGGTCTCCATGCACTTGCTCACTAATGGCCACAGAGTCTTTATGTACACTCACTCATGATGCATCACGTTCCTGGGACACTGTCTGCCTCAAGGCATCCATCTCCTCATGGTGATGTGTTTTTGTGGCAGAGAGTTCATCATGCATAGATTTCCTCAAGGCCTCCATCTAACGCCTCAGGGCCTCTCTGTGTGCCTGAGCATCTGTATGCTGGGGCGCCTGCAGACACCTCTGATCAGCCAGTCAGCACTTGATATGTTTTCCTCCATTGGTAGTATGTGCGAGCGGCATGAGGACCACATTGCCTGTAGCCATTGCTCTACCCAGGCTGCTGTTGGGGTCGTTCTTATCCATGCCCTCAGAAACATTTTCCAACTGATTGCCATGCCAGATTGTGGGACGCACATCTGCTGCTCCCACACTGTCTCTCCAGCGTGCACACGTCCACCACATGTGGGGGGCCCATCGGTGGCCAGATGCAAGGGACTATAGCTGGTGATGTGGTGGCCATGTAGTTGGCTGCAGGTCTGCAACCCTTGCTTGGACATCAGTCCCCGAACCTGATGATACATCATGGGAGGGTGGCCTTGCAGTAACCACCACAGACAGTGGACCCACCGACTGGCCTTGTGAAGCCAGCTGCACCGCCGCAAACTCAATGGCCTCATTTAATCTGCCCATTAGGCAACTTACATTCAACCTCTTTGAGGCTTACACATGTGGTTCAGCATCCAAATCAGCTCAGTCCAAAGAGTCAGAAGAGGCTGCAGCACAACTGATGATGTTCTGGAGCACCAGTGGGTTCTCATAGCGTATGACACCATGGCCTCCACTGGTGGTCTGACATACCAACAACTTTTGTTCTTCCTCCTCCTCCTCTGCATCCAGTGCATCCTCACCTGCACATGAATAAAGAAAGACATTTTGAGTTGTGTGCTTCCATACACAAATGCACATGTGCATCAAACTGTACACAAACACAAAATGACAGGATACACACGCATCTGACATTGTGAATTCCCACACTATGAGCTGTGAGCCACGGATGTATGAATTTTGCGGACAGTGCCCCCCACCCCCTTCCCTGTCCTGTCCATGTCATCAGTGGACACATTGACATACAAAAGTGGAGTACACATTCACTGATGGGTCATGCAACTGTCATGTTAGCACACATACCAGGCACAAGTACTGCTCATGGGTCATTGTAATACAGAAGGATATCACATGGCATCAGTCAACCACTGAAATCCACAGATACTATCACAGTCAACACATGACACACAATCCATGATTTAAACAGAGAACTGGAGAACCATCTTCAATCAATCCTCATATGTCGAATATACAACCATTTTCCACTATCACTACTGATGCCACTTGCCAGAGATGGCAAACAGTGACATCCTTGCATAAATGCTACAGTAGATCCATTGGGACACAGCAAAAATGCAATCCATCACCACTGACATCCACTCCATCCACCCAACATGACAAACAATGCCACATGTCACCTTAATGCAAACATGCACCCTGACCAGGACAGCATGGCCCATTGTGTTGTTGTGCAGAGCGTACTCCGTGTACACTGAATTATGTGAAATGTGTGTAGCATAGACGTGTGCACTGTCTGAATCAGACCCTATCAGTGTTGGTCTCCCTGTGTCTGTCTGACAATTGACCTGTTACCGTCTGGTGTGTCACATCAATGACAACACAAGGCCTCCCTGACCCCGTGTGGCTCTCCACGTGGGCATGAGTCCCCTGCTTTATGCCTAGCAGAAGTCAGGAATATGCATTGCAAATTGACAGTGTGTGTGATAACAGTGGCATGTACATGACATAGGGCCTCATTATAACTCAGGCGGTCCGGAAATAACGGTGGCGGTAAACCCGCCGCCACCGTTGTTTCCGGACCGCCTGATCCCGACTCCTGCAGGCGGGAGGTGATGTTCCAGGCAGGTCTGACCTGGCGGGTTTAACACCGCCCGCCTGCAGGCGGCCGAGGAAACACCGGCAGCATTACGAGATGCTGCCGGTGTTTCCATGATCCCCATTCCCATCGAGTCCCATAGGACTCAATGGGAATGGGGATTAACACCATTCTGCCTCCGTGATTCCCGGAAAACCGGGGTTGTAATGCCCCGGTAATTCCGGGAATCACGGAGGCGGAATGGTAATACAAGTCCGGCGGTAACCAGGCGGTTTTACCGCCGCGGTTACCGCCGGACTCGTAATGAGGCCCATAGTCATTTGATGTGGCAATCGCTGACCAGCCATGTCTCAGCGCACAACAGTAATTGACTGTCATTATGTTTGACACTGTCATGCAACGGCCACTGCCATCTCAAACAATGCCAACTGCTACTACACATCATGGGCGTATGTTGAGCAGCATATTTGTTCATGCCCAGTGTGGCCCCACAACATGTTATCCCCTTGCACCAGCACTAAGCCAATGGTTATACAAATAGTGGACTGCAAACTTTGACATATGCATCTACCATGAATGTGGCATACTGGGCACACTATCTATTGCATGCATCAATCACAGATTCCTCCTCAAAGGACTACTTCACATTAACAAATACCATGGTACCCCACCAAAACATGCCATTCACTGGCTGCAGGCCAGCACTGAGTGGAGACGCAGATGCCAACACCGTCAGTATAACATAGCTCTCAACCATTTGGGTCGCGAAGGCGGGTGAAAACACCCGATTTTAGTTTTGGCGGGTGAGACGCCCATTGAAATGAATGGGCGTGCTGGAGGCTTGGCGGGTGAGTCAGCTGTTTACAAGGCGGGTGACACCCGCCAAAAGCGTGAGAGTTGAGAGCTATGGTATAAGCACATATTCCATGATTGTTATTGGGTATTCACAATATGCCTAGATTTGATGTGTATCGAGCCACAACAAGACAAGAGAGTGGGGGAACAGGGAGGATAACAAAGAAACCAGTCGTACTAGGCCTTGAGACATTTGGATTGTGCAAGTGCACTGAAAGAAGTGCAGGGTGGTGCCAGTCAGGGCAAAAGGGGCCATGAGAAAAAGTGACAGGTGAGGCCAGGTGGACAGAGTCAGTGAAAGCAGAGAGTGCAGCGGAAGGAACGTCCACAAGCCACGTGTAAGGTAGAGGGATGTAAGGGCCATAAGTGTGCATGCCCAGCCAGGCCATTGCAGGGGGAGGGGCCGAGAAGGGTAAGTGCAGGGAAAGGGGAATGGGGGTGGGTCAGGGGAAATCAAGTGCACTGGTAGACTCGAGATGGTGGGCTCCTTGTGCCCTGTAAGATTCTGAAGGAAACAGGCAGACAGTCAAGAGGCAGATGGGAACAATAGCAAGGGAGGGGGATAAGATAATAGGAAGGTCCTGGGAGGCTCCTGGAACTTAACGGAATCCGCCAGAAGTCTGAGAGGGGCACAGAGGCTGTTCAAGAGTGAGGCACCTGCGGAGGAGGGGTGTATGCCCCCCACTATCTAATTAGCAAAGCGTTCGATCTGCAAAGTCATAGCTAGATAACCAAAGGGCTCTAGCAGGGAGGTGTTTAAGGAGAGAGAGTAGGGTGTAGAGGGGTCCCAAGCCCCAGAAAGCCTTTTGGATGATGCAGAAGGTCTTGAACTAGATCCTCCAGCAACCTGGAGCCAGTGGAGAGATTGCAGGGCTAGACTGATGCGGTCCCTGCACTTGAGGCTAAGGAAAAGTCTTGCAGTTTTGCTCTGGATTAGTTGCATGGGGCGAACCAGGAATTTGGCAAATTGAGGAAGAGGATGTTTCAGTCGTGCAGCCTAGAGAGGACTAGAGCTCTGGAGACATTGAGGTTATGGGGGAAGGTGAGGTAGGGAAAAAAAGACCCTGAGGATGTGCAGCTGAAAGTGGGCCTTCTAGGCAAGTTCTGTGATGTGAAGAGAGAAGGAGAGAGGATTTGAAGATGACACCAAGGTTTCTTGACTCCCAAGGGGGTGAGGGGAGTGGGTGCATGAAGTGCGGCCAGCGAGTGGGAGGGGAAGAGGGAGCAGGGGTCCCAATGAGAAGTTTCTCTCTCTTATTGGCATTGAGGCAGAGATTGTTAGCAGTATACTATGCATGTATAGTAGACAGGCAGTTATGAATGGGAGATGATGACATGGAGGCATAGGAGTGAGGCTTGGATGAAAGCTGCATGTCATCCACATGACAGTAGCATTGCCCTGCCTTTTGCCCATGCTCCGCCAATGCTGGTGGGGAGGCAGTGTATGTGCAAATGTGGAGCCTATACAGCATATCCTGAGACACCTTTGTCAGACATAGTGTTGAAGGTCATACACGGTCCAGATATAGCATGTAGGTGCAACATTCCATCCATACAGTGATGCTTCTGGTATAGGTGTTCTCGTTTTTGAAGCAGTCTCTGTGGATAAACAAAATTCCACGATGATTGGTCATTGTTCATGATCATGCATGCTTGCAGTGCCTCAAATACTAATCACATTATACAAGGAGCAACAGAGCCATCATGCCACATCTGAGTGGTTGATGCACATGGCATGTGTTACCGTATCAAACAGATGACACGAGTATGGACAAGTATGCATTTATCAAGTACACAGGCAGGCCAATGTCTGTGCAACAGCACAGCACAATGATGATAGTGACAAGGCATGTGCATGTCAAGTATCAACTGACGGACACATACAGGCCTTTAACGTCCAACAGGTGCTTCTAATTTGAATTTAGTTATGTTTGAACTTCTACCTTGCACATACATTGCATGGTTTGCAGACAGGAACACTCATTGCCATTCATGATGCCTGGAGTCTTTCACATGGGCCATCTACGTACATGTCATTTTCAGATTCCAAGGATGGCAACCTCTGCATGACAACCCACCATCAGCTATTGTTCAACATAAAATGATTGGTGTAGCCCCTTACAAGATTAGCATCAACATCATGTCTGCAACTCGGGGCAGTGGTCTGTGGATGCTGATGCATCATCACTCTGGCCAAACCACAGGGCGTGGTGACAGACAGCTCTGATATGCATCATGAGAAGGCATCGCATAGGAGCAGGTGACAAACTGAACATACAACTCAGCATGCAATGATGTGATTGGTCAACGTTTATTGCATGTACCTGTTGAGCAGTGCAAAGTGACACACTGTAAGAATGTAGCAAACAGTACTTGTTGTGTCATTTTTTTGCCCATGAAACAGAGGATTACACTGTGAGCGATGTTTACTGTCACGCTGACATATGGCACACATGTCCATCACATAGGATACTCCCAGAATGAAGCAAACATGCATTCCGGGGATGTTATACAACTGCAGCCAGATGAACCACTACACATATATGGTGGGTCATGCATGACTAGCGAAACATACGGCGCACAATAAAAGCTACTCACCGGATGTGTCCTCATTATTCTCCAGGCATCCCATGCCTTGCACCTGCTCAAGGGTGATGAATTGGTGTGTGGCCTCTTCATGCAGTGTCAGCTGCTCCTCCTTTGTTGGCTCCCCTCCAATGGTCAGTGCAAATGCCAGGTTGACACTGAGCTTGTGCTTGGTCCTACATGTGAGATCATTCCACCACTTCATAACCTGTGCAGCAGTGTGCATGTCCACACCTAAGACATTGATCTGGTTCATGACCCACTGCCAATGCACCATCCCTTGTGCAGGTGTATGGGTGCTCCCCGCATACTGCCACATCTCAGGATAGTGAACAGTCAGGTAGTCAATGAGAATCTGCATCTCTTCATCAGTGAAGTGCCTCTTCCTCTGCGTGCCAGTGTCCTGTGTATTCGGGTGGAGCCTCATTCTGCTGTGCAGGGCGTCCCTTCTTGGCCTGAGTGAACTTTGGTGTTGGTGCTGCACCTGTCTGGCTGAGACCACATTGGCGTCCAGGTTCCAGGTCACCTGTGGACTGGAGCCCACTATGTCCTCCTGGGGCTGGGGCAGATGTCTCTACACCATGTCCCGACCCCCTGGGACAGGGGCAGATGTCTCCACACCCCATTCCTTACCCCCAGGGGCTGAGGCCGATGTGTCCTCGCCATGTCCTGACCCTGTCTGCTCCCTTTGCACCTTGGGGCCTTTCCACTCATGTCACAAGTATAAAGGATAAATGGAAGGCATACCAAGTTATTGTCCTGGGCACTATGAGGAAGGGAAGAGTCTACGTGATGTGCAACATATATTTGCTTTCAAGCAAGGCTCTAATGCACCCCAAAAGCAAACAAATAAGTTACCTAATACGCAGAGGCACCCAGCGACTCAAAAATGGTGTACACAATATTGTAAAAGATTCAGAAAAGTGATATGCAATATGCAGATGCTACCTGACACTCAAAGTGCGCATACGCCATACCCAGAAAGCTTCCCAAAAGTGTAAAAAGTGGTATGTGATATTCAGAGGCACCCAGGGCCTCATAAATTGCGTATGCGATACCCGGAAAGCTTTAAAAAAGTGAAAGAAGCGGTACGCTATGCGCAGTCACACCGGCACCCAGGAATAGCATATTCAAAAAAGTACAAAAATCTAAGCGCGTGTGCGCAGAGGCAAACCCCCAAACACAAAAATGTGGTACATGTTACCCGAACAAAACAGATTGTGTAGCACACCCAAATACATCTGCGAAACCCGTCTGGATCGTACCTTCATGCGTGCACCCAGTGATGTGTGTCACACGCCTTATAACACACCGTTATTGCCATGAGCCACGTAGGCGGACCACATAGCTTTGTGGTGTCACTGTGCACAGGACGTAACTTAAGCGTTAAGTGCCTTTACCCTGCTATCCTCTGCTGCAGATGCAAGACGAAGAGCATAGTTCCTCCTGGCTATTACCTGCTGTTTTTGCCTCCTCCTGCCCTACTTTGCCTCACTCACTCCTATACTGCTGCTGCCTGCTCGAGAGTGAGTGCCTGCCTGCAACCAGCTTTGTCTTGGTGTGCTAGCTTTTCCACTTTTGCCTGTGATCCTGTGTTTGACCTGTGACCCACCTCTTCTGTCCTTGGGATTTCTACTTCTCCCTGCCAACACTACCACAGCAGTGAATCCCTACCTACCCCTTGGGGTGCCATGTCTGCCCCATCTACATTGTCTGAAGAGTGCAGCACCCCAACGTCAAGTAGGGATGTAACGGTATTACGGTATACCGTTAAAGATACCGTGAACCACTTAATTGAACAATAATAACCATCACATTGTTTATACCAGTATACCGTTCATACCTTTAAGTGTGCTTTTCAATCTGATTTGGAAAGGCTGCAGTAAGCAAGTTCTGTGCAGTCTTGGTCTTGCACTGTTGGATGTGCCGTCTGCCAAGTAGTTTCAGTTGGCGCAGTTTTTAATGCCATTCCATAAACCACACATGTCTGACACAAAATCAATATGTTAGCAAAAGGAAGAATAAATACAGTGCCAAGAAGGAAAAGGGTTTACTTTGGGTTGGCGGTTTGGGGTTTATATATTTATAATGGATAATGTGTTCTAAACATATGACAATGGGGGATTTCCATGGTTCCATCATTGAATTTACATATAATAAGTCACAGTGCGAAATTTACTCATCTCTGTGGGTATTCCCTGCTGCCATACCAAAGTGTAACATGTCCGTGATTACTGAACACCTTTTGGCCCTCAAGTAAACTAAAGGCTGTAACGTAAAGAGAGAGTGCGTGTGTGCGTATGCGCACAAGCATATACTACCATCAGACTCCATTGATCTGTGGCATGCAGGTTATCAAGATGGCAACATGTTCATCTTCACCAGCAGCCAGTTGGGGGGCTAAAAGCTGAAATGATCACTTAAGAAAAGCTATTCAGTTTGCTTTGCCAGGTGCAGCAGGGCTCCCCCCACCCCTCCTCCTCTCCACACGTGTGTTTGTGTTTGGTGGAAGCAAGGGGTGGCATTTCAGTGGAAAGTATGTTGAAAAGCCCAATTCTGGCCCTGGGTGCCTAGTTTTGTTTGTGATGATAAATCTGACAATTTATGACCTTTTAGAAAATATTTGTTAAGATTAGTTAACTCCACCTGCTATACCGCGATAACCATGATATACCGTCATTTGGCAAGAAGGTTATTGTACCGTCATAAAACTAATACCGTGACACCCCTAACGTCAAGGCAGAGGGCCGGAATCTTCACGTCCACCGAAGTTGGCATACTGGTGGATTGGGTCCTGGGCACCTATGGTGCCCTTTTGCACTCAGCTTCGCAGCTGGGCAACAAAGCAAGGCTGAGAATCTGATATGAGATCACGGCTGCCATCAACACCGAGGGGTTGGCAGTCTGCACCAATAACATGGCCCGGAAACATTGGGACGATCTCAACACCCATAGCCATTCCAATGTGGAGTACCGTCCAGGCTGCCACAGGTTCACCCAGGTAGAGCTGTGGGTACTTGAAAGATTTTATCCGGACCTCCGCTTACAGTTCTTGGCCTGTAAAAGTAGTCTAGAAGATGCTGGTGAGTACCCATGTGGATCAATGCTCTAATGAGTATGTGTGGCATGCATGTTTGCAGATGCCACATCCTGTTTGCAGCTTGTGTGTTGTGTGAGATGCAGAAGCTTGCTGCGTCATGCCAATGCTGGGCATATGTAGCGACAGACATTGTATACTGGAATTGCATAAGTATTTGCAGTTGTGCATCAATGACTTGCTGTACTTGGGCACGTGATGTGTGACATCATGGACCAAGTTCTGGTACAAAACAGATGAGGAAATGCTATGTTGTGGGCATGTGAGTGTCATGCATGATGGACGACTCGATGTGTGGTACACCTGACACATCTGCTGAAATAGACACATGTGCATTGATGCATGCATATGTGAAGTTGATGCATTGACATCTCCAGGTCAGGGATGTGACCTCTCATCCCAATGCATTTGGAACACAACTATAAAAATGTACATTCAATATATGTATGCTTGGCCACCGGACATTTGCAATTTTTTCCCAGATATGTGTGCCGGTAAATGTTGCTTGCTTGCAGTTCATGCTGTCGCATCTGCACATAGGTGACTGTGTTTGTGTGGGCAGGTGCCCTGGTGCTGTTTCCAGGCCCATGGCTGCATATCATACTTGTGTTGGTTGGTCATTGGTATCGTGGCATTGCCAGTTTTTGGTGATGTGCTGTTGGCCACTGTACAATGGGCTTTGTTGACATGTGCATGTGCCATGACTGTGATTCAGCCTTCACAGTACACTCAATCAGCATTTGACAAGCAGTTTGCCTGGGCACATACCTGTGTGTGTGAATTGTGTGTTTGCCAGTTCATGGTTGAAACATGCTGCATGATTTGTTATGTTTATGTTTTGTATGCCACACATCCATTGACAATGATTACTGATGACAATATGTTTTCTTCCCATTTTCCACAGTTGCTGCAGCTCGTGAAGAGTGCAGAGGATTCACTGTGGAGCAGAATGGCAGGGATAGAACCACTAGACCAAGGCACACACCCCAGCCAGCCACACTTGAGTGCACCTCATCTCACGGTGAGTTGGCTGTGGGAGCGCTGTTCCATTGGGCAGAGCTGCTGGGGGTAAGTCCCAGGAGTTTGTTGTGGTGGGGGAGTTCTCAGTGGCTGTGGGCCATCATGCAGAAATTGAGGGGCCATCCCGGGAGGAATGCTTCCTGGAGTCATTCAGCAAGATTGAGGAGGTGGTGGAGGAGGAGGCAGATGAATGGCAGTGCAAAGGGTCAGTTAGGGGCATCCAGGAGGGCATTCAGGCTGTACCCCTTGGTCAGGGACAGGAGGATGTGCAGTGCACCATGTAGAGAGCTGCCCAACCTCCTGTCCCTGTTCCATCTGAGGCAGCATTGACCACCATTGTGGATGCCTCCACCCAGACCGTGCCCCCGTTGGGGCCAGAGAGATAACCCCTGAGATGACGCATGCCCTGCTGTCTGGGATTGCAAGGTGGAAAGTGTCATGATGCCTACCTCCAAGGAGCCAGGCCCAGCCCAGCAACCCCAGAGGCAGACATCATTTTCCCCAAGGACGTCTCAGCAGGCCCAAGTTGGGGCCTTTTGGACGCAGTCCTGGCGCCTTTGGCGCCAGGCTCATTCTGGACCCCAGTCCTGGCGCCTTAGGCGCCAGGCTCATAAAGCAAGACATGTGTGTAAGTGTTTTAATGTGCACTTACCTGAAGCAGACCGTGCTGCTACATCCAGGCCCTCTTGAGGACTGAATGGGACTACTTTATCTTTTGGACTACTTTATCACTCGGGTGTGGTCTGAGGAAGAATACATATCTGAGTGGAAGGATACATACCTGGAACTACTTTACAGGCTATTTAAACCACACCCGAAGAGCAGCACATGCTTCGCGTTGTTCTGCAGCTGGACGCTCACCGTGTTTGCTCCTGCATTTGGACTTCTGCCACGCCTGCCAGCATCCTGATCACCTACAAAGGAAGAGAAAGAGAGAATAGGAGAAGGAAAAGACTTTACCTGCAAGATCCGCATTCCAGAGTCAGCTCGCCGACGATCCTGCAAAGGAAGACACTTAATTTAAAAGCACATTGCATCGACCGCCGCAGAGCCGTGTTCCACTCACCTTCACAGGGCGCCTCCATGTTCAGCAGCGATCACCCGGATTCGCAGCCACGCTTCCACGCCTAGGGAGAAAAAGACAAGAGCAAAGGTGAGAGAGAGAAGGGAATGAGGAAACCTAAACCTCCATGTTAAGACTTACCTGTTGGGTCATTCCCTTTTCATTTCGGGTCCGCGCCGCATCCAGGCGTTTCCGGACCCCGGCCCCTATGGGGAAAAAGACATTAGCGTCAATGAGCGAATGAAAAGACATTACCCAAAAACGCTCATCAAGACTTACCTGATTTCTACAGGGATTGCACCTCGCATCTCGGGTCGGTGCCTTTTCCCCGGCATTCCGTACCCCGGCCCCTATGGGGAAAAAGACATTGACATTAGCATATTGATGCAAAGACAAAAGGGGAACCTTTCAAGGAACTTACCTGGAAGCCAAGCAAGTTTGGTTCTCATAAAACCAAGAATCCAGTGAAGTAACTGGATACCAACGCGCCCCTGCATCAGAAGCAGGAAGGAGAGCTCGCCCTTCAAGACCCTAAGGTGAGATGCCACGGGAAGCACAGAAGGGTTTCGAGGAGGGTGAGAGGGGAAAGGGGGAGGCTGGTAGCATTCCCCGCAGACAGTTAATCCCTTATTCTCACCTACAGAAGGATACTTTTGCAAGCCGAAAAAGCAGGAGTTGGGAGTCCGGTCCAGTCCATCTTCTGAGCCCCGCGCAACACCTTAGAAGAGGTCACAGCAGCACGATCCTGGCCAGCGCCTCCGTGGGAGTCAGGTGAGCGTAACAGAAAGGCTAGATTCATAATGAAGTCAGAGAGATTTGTGCAGTGCTCTGCCTCATCTAGCTGGCACATGCGCTGTTCTCGGGTGGCCTTTGTGCGCTGGCACATTCAGCTGTCCCCTCCTCTACTGCATATTCTGTGCCCCAGTCATCCTCTGGGGGCCTTAATTTCCAGTTTCCTTCACGGACCCCTCTACTCCAAGATCCACCTACACAGCCCAGTCTGGTGGCCAGCACGTCCCTTCCTCAGGGGGAAGTCCCAACAAGTACTGAAGAGGTGGTCACTTTGCGTGCCCAGGCAGCTACACAGGAACAGGCATCAGATGGACAGCTGGCACATCAGGACAGTGGTGGTACTATACCCCCCCTGTAGTGCAAGATCCAGATGGTAGGGTACATGTGCAGGGTGTTAGGGAGAATTCTCTGTTTAGGCTGAATTTCCTAACCTAGTTAGTCCCCCAGCAGCTTTGCTGGATTTCTGGAGTTTGTTTTTTTCCATCCTGCCAAGAGTGAGACTCTTTTCTCCCACTCTTGGACATGTATGTGTGTAATTCCTTTGAAATGTCAATGTGTTCGATGGGCTATGGGGTCTTTTACTCCATAGGGTCTCATATGTTTTTCTATGTGTGTTACACTGCACCCTACGTGTCGTAACACGGGGCGCCCTAGCGGGTCCCCCACCATAGACTCCATACCCGGGGACTGACTACTGTCTCCCCGGGCATGTAAAGTCACCATTGGCTTTACTAGACCTAAATTTACTAACAGAACTAGTACCAACCATCTTATTGTGGACGTACTAGTAGGGGTAATTCGATTACTCCTGGATCTGTTACTCGAGGGGGCACTGTCCCGTCCCCCCTCGTCGAGTTTTGGCTGGTGGCAGTGGAAACTACTTGTTATGTTCGACCCCGAACATAACCCTTTGGGATTCGTCCCATTGTTGGAGATTGATACTTTTTCTCATTAATCTCTGACGTACCACCGATCTACTTATCTTAAATAAGTTTATCGAGTGGTATTTTCTGCCAGAACTCGGTTTTAAAATGGCGTCTGTGTTCGTCTCTGTGACTCCTAAACCAAAGGTTGAGCCCTTTGTTCCACTTTTGGCGGGCCTCTGTACAGAGACCCTCCAAAGTGGTGCCATTCTGTCTGGGTTACCACAGGGGTGTGGGAGGGGGTTTAGGCACCCTGGACCGAGTTGCCTTGCCAACTCCGGTCGCACTCTGGAGTGATTGGCCCAGGTGGTGAGCCTTCCCGCTCACCACTTAGCATGTGTTGATTGACAGCTAGGCTTAATGAATGGGGGTCTTCTGCATAAAAGCAGGGCTTTTGGGACTGGATCTTCAGAAGTCGCCACAGGACCTAAGAATCCGACGGGGGTAACGCTGAGCCGACCTGCACGACGACACCTCCGGTGGAGCCCTGCAGAGCCGACTCACCACTTCCCGACGACAGAGGAGATCTCCCTGCCGGAGAGTCTCTTCCCCTGTCTGGTGGGAACAACCAGTCCCCTTTGCTTTTTATTCGCCTCAGGACGCAGTGGTCGAATTGCCCGTGCAGAGCACCTCGGCAACCAGATAGCCACTACCCCTGTACCGCGACCAAAAGGTGGTGCCTTGTGACGGAGCACTCCGCGGCTGGTCTCTTCCCTGGTGGTGCACCGGACTTCATTTTCTTCGACGACGAGATCATCTCTACTCTTGGCAAAGACCCGACGTGCATCCACCACCAGGAACAACTGCCCCCGCTGGAGCTGCCCTCCACAACAAGGTACCGTGTCCGCCTGGCTTCTCTTTTGTTCGGTTTGAGTGAGGTGCCTTAATCCTCTCCGTTCCGCTGGGTCACCTCCAAGCTTTGCTCATTCTTTGTTCTGAACTGGTTCAATCTGCTGATAACAATTTGCTATAAAGACTTGAATGCATCTCCACTAGAGACTTTTTGGGACATCGCGCCTTGCCTCTCTCCGAGTGGGCCTGGCCTCTGAACTTTATGATCTATTGCGATTCTTGCCTTCATACCTTGCATTTTATCCGCGTAGGATTGAACTGTGTTGATTTCATAACCTGCCTATCTTTTTCTCTCCCGTCCTAACTAATATTCGAGTGTCATCTAGGTTGAGGTATACACCTCTGTCTGAAAATAAGTGGTACCAGTAGAACCTAGAGTTGTCGATATTCTGCTAGGGGGATTGATCGTTTTCTACCTCGTAGAGTAATTGTGTTTGATTTGTTTGCAGTGATTTGCCTTAGTGTTTTCCCTAGATGTTCTGTTATAAATAAATGCCTTAATATCTTTACACTAAGCCTCGTTGCGTGTTTGCTTGTCTTGCTGTGAAGAATTGCCCTATTTTGTATACTCCACATACTGCTCTACTTTTCTTGAGAGAAGTCTGACTGCTCAGCCATAGCTACCAAGTGAATCTGTGTGGTACAGACTGCTACCAAGTGGGTTCACCGCCAACGCCTGTAGTCCTAAATCTTTTGCAGTGGTCCCAGAGGGAACTGCACAGGTTTCCGCCTAACACTGGTGTACAGCGGTGGGATTTGTATCGAGTATATAGTTTAGAGTGCTTTTCGACACTGTAGGATAACTAACCACAAAACTTTGCACAAAAAGCAACTTTCAAAAAACATGTCTACGATGGAAACTTACAGTCAAGAGTCTTTGTCAGGTGAAAATACTGAGAGTTTGCGAGCTCTCTGTAGGCAAGAGAATCTTTCTGTAAGAGGCAAGAAGTTAGAACTAATAGAGAGATTACTGGCGAACCAAAGTCTGGGTACTGGTTCAGAGGAACCAATCTCCCCAGCGAATGTAGACGACAGTAATGGTGTTGATCTGAATCGTAATTCTGATGATAGCGATGAAGAGGCGGACGAGGACGGAGAGGCTAACGAAACTGTCTCCCCCGCTCCTCTACCTGCCTTACCAGCTGTGCCTACGGGGCCCATACCAGGTCCCACAAGTAACCCTGCTTATTTTGAACTTGAAAAAATGAAGCTCGAATTAGAATATAAACGGTTCTTGGCTCAATCTGAACGAAACCAAGAGCTCGAGTTCAGACGTATGAATGCCCAGGCTGAGCAGAAGCAAGCTGAGTTAAGACTCAGAGAAATAGAACTTAATCACGAGTTAGAGATGAAAAAGTTGTCTATGGAAAATGCTTCTCTCTCCTCTGGTTCCTCTAGGAGCTCCAGTCCCAAAAGACCCCGGATGCCGAAGGAATTAGTGGGTATGTATGAACCGAGATTGGATGTGTTGGATTGGTTGAAACTGTTTGAATACAACCATGGGCTCCAGGACATCACCGGGAATGCGTTGCTTCCCTGGTTGTTCTCTAGGCTCCCTCCTGTTGCGACTGATGTGGTAATGGAGTTGGGGGAGGCGGATAAGACGGATTACGAAAGTGTGAAACTAGCTTTGATAGCTAGATTCGGGAAGACCCCTTCCCAGTATCTTAAGAGGTTTAGAACCCTCAAAAAGCATGATGGTACCCCTTGGGCTACCTGGGTGAGTGAAGGGTTGAAAAACTTAAAGGGATGGATTAAGGGTTACAAAGTGAACACTTATGAGGGTATGAGAAATCTTTTTATGTTGGCGTCTATTTATGATGCCTGTTCTCCTGAGCTCAGACAGCACTTGGCTGATTCAAAGGAATTGGATTCCAGGGCACTAGCTAAGGCTGCTGACTTGTGGGTTGCCAACAGGGCTACTCATAAGGATTCTGGGGCAACTCAGAAAAAGGATGAGGGAAAACAGCCTAAAAAAGACTCAAAAGAGAATTCGAATAACTCACATTCCAAAGAGGGCCCCAAACAAAACCAGAAGGGTAAGCCACCGGGAAAACCACAGCAGAATAGTGTGTCTTCTGGTGCCAAACCGGAAGGAAGTCAGAACAAGCCACCATTCCAGAAAGCATTCGGTAAATGCTTTGTTTGTGGCTCGACTGACCACGTGAAAGGAGATCCCAGATGTAAGGGTAAACCTTCAGGGGTCCAGCTTGTCTCCTTAGCCTTCGCTCCAGAGGAGGAAGTCCAAATGGCAAGTGGAAACTATCTACTGGTAGCTGACGAACCCATTGGAGTCTCAGCCAGCGTTTCTTTAGTATCTCTGGGGTTGTGGGAACAACAGAATTTAGATGTCTATAATTCTATCCCCGATAATACTAAAGAGTATTATAAGGACAGTGTCCAGGTGAATGGTCAGGAGACTCCTGCCATTAGGGACACTGGGGCCAGCATGACTGTGGTGGATAAATCGTTTTTTCAGGCTGAGGATGTTGCTAAGGCACCCAAATGCCTCACCAAGTTAGCTGGAGGGCCTGTGCAGATGCTTCCCCAATTACCAGTTCTCATCCAGTGTAACAACATGACTGTGAAGATACCTGTCAGCATACAGAGTGAGGTACCAGGACGCGTACTGTTGGGTAACGATTTGAAAACTCTCGGAGTTGTATCGCATACTCCCAGACCTCCTAGTAAACGGTTACAGGAGCTAACCAGACCCGCACGGGAGAGGACCATACGCGGTACTCTCCAGGAGATGATGAAGAAAGAAATCACTCCTGCTCCACTGGAATTGTCGGCCGCTGTCTCCAAGAAATCAGAAGCGAAGGGTAACCTAAGACTTCTATCCCGAAACCAGCCGCCAGCGTTCCAGTGCAGCCGACACGGACTTCCCCGCGGTTGTCCAAAGTCACACCCGTAACTCCACCTCCAGCCGAGGCTGAGAGGGAGGTACAACCCTGCGTGGTAGAATTAGACTCTGAGGAAGAGCTAATGGAAGGCCAGGAACTCATTGGAGATCTGGATCCTGTTGACCATCCTGAGCTGCAGTCTTTACTGGCAGAAGGTGGACCCAGCAGGGCAGACTTCAGTAAGGGACAGAGAGAATGTCCAACTCTGGAAGGTCTTCGCCATCAGGCAGAAGCTCAGGCTGATGGGCAAGAGCCTTGTAAATACAGGTTGCACTGGGAAGATGGCCTCTTCTACAATGAACCGACCGAGTCTGCACCTGGAGACTACAAACGACTTGTAGTACCCCAAGAGAACAGACCACAGTTCTTGCAGTTAGCCCACAAGATTCCTTTGGCTGGTCACTTGAGTTCAAGAAGACTAAGGAAAGGCTCTCGCTCTACTTCTATTGGCCAAGATGGGGGCCGAAGTAGAAAAACACTGCAGGAGCTGCCACACCTGCCAGATCTCTGGTAAGGTTGGATCCAAGAACGTGGCACCGTTAGTGCCTCTCCCGGTTGTGGGAGTCCCATTTCAGAGAGTACGGATTGACATCGTTGGTCCCCTTGATCCTCCAACCTCCTCAGGCAACAGGTTTATACTTGTTTTAGTAGACCATGCTACTAGGTATCCTGAGGCAATTCCTATGGGGACTGTTACAGCTCTGGCTGTGGCTAAGGCCCTCCTTGGTATTTTTACCAGGGTCGGGTTTCCTAAGGAAGTAATCTCTGACAGGGGGTCAAACTTTATGTCCCACTACATGAAAGCCATGTGGAAAACCTGCGGAGTAACTTACAAGTTCTCAACGGCTTACCACCCACAAACCAATGGGTTGGTAGAACGGTTCAACCGAACCATGAAGAGCATGATAGGTGCTCTAGAGGAACCCCTTAAGCGTAAGTGGGACCTTCTATTGCCATGCCTTCTCTTTGCTTATAGAGAAGTCCCTCAGGAGGGAGTAGGTTACTCTCCCTTCGAACTACTCTATGTTCATCCCGTCAGAGGTCCATTGGCCCTGATTAAGGAGGGGTTGGAGAGTGCTCCTTCTCCCAAGCCAGTCAGAGTGACTGACTACGTGATAGGTCTCTGGAGGAGAATGTCGCACATGATGACGGAAGCAAGCGATAACTTGAAAGCTGGACAAGCATTGGTCAAGCACTGGCACGACCAAAAGGCTAACATGGTTGAGTTCGCTCAAGACCAGCTCGTTCTCGTTATGATCCCAACAAGGCAGAGGGCCTTGCAAGATAAGTGGATGGGACCCTACCGAGTAGTGGTTAAACTCGGAGAGGTTAACTATCTGGTGGACTTGGGCAATCCCAAGGAGGCTCCGACAGTCTTTCACACCAACCGACTTAAAGCGTATGTCTCGCGACCTGATGTAGGAGCGTTGCTTCTAGCATCATCCGAGGAAGAAGAAGAGAGTGAAGCTCTTCCGGATCTCCTCAGAGGCTTACCTTTAGATGAAAAAATTGAAGGAGTGAATCTCTCCTCCAATCTGACACCCGAGCAACAAGAAGAGTGCAAATCTATGTTGAATCAGTTTGCCTCTCTGTTCTCGCTTTCACCAGGCTTGACCCCTTGGGGCCAGCACGACATACTCACTGGTGACTGTCTGCCGGTCAAAAGCAGAGGATACCACATGTCAGAAAACGTACGAACCCACATCAAAGGTGAGGTCAGCAAGATGCTTGATCTCGGGGTAATAGAGCCCTCTACTAGTCCATGATCTAGCCCAGTTGTGTTAGTACCAAAGGCCGGATCTAAAGAACTTAGATTCTGCGTGGATTATCGAGCTCTTAATGCAGTCACCACGACTGATGCCCATCCTTTGCCAAGAACAGATGAGTTGGTGGATAAACTTGGCGCCGCCAAGTTCCTCAGCACATTTGACTTCACGTCAGGCTATTGGCAAATAGCCCTGACAGACCATGCCAAGGAGAAAACTGCATTTTCTACCCCCGTTGGCTTATACCAGTTTAAGGTAATGCCTTTCGGACTGAAGAATGAACCTGCTACGTTTCAACGGATGGTAAACCAGGTTCTGAATGGGATGGAGGACTTCTGCATGGCATACTTGGATGACATCGCAGTGTTCAGCAATTCCTGGGAAGAACATGTAATCCACCTGAGAGATGTTTTGCAGGCTCTTGGACGGGCCAATCTGACCAAAAAGGCAAGTATATGCCAAATTGGACAGAGTAAGGTAGTCTATATTGGGCATGAGGTAGGCGGTGGAGAAATAAGGCCTTTGCTCAGTAAGATTGAAGCTGTGCAAAATTGGACAACACCGACTACTCAAACCCAGGTGAGAGCCTTCCTAGGCCTCACTGGGTATTACAGGAATTTCATAGAGAACTATGGGACCATAGCTTCTCCACTGAATGTCACCTCCTCACCCAAATTTCCTAAAAAGGTTAAATGGAACGAGGAGTGCAATCAGGCTTTTGAAAATCTGAAACAGGCTCTTTGCCAAGTCCCAGTACTCAGAGCTCCTGATTACCGCCAACACTTCATTGTGCAGACAGACGCTTCCAATGTAGGGATAGGTGCCGTACTCAGTCAACTGGATGGGAAAGGTAGGGAGCACCCCGTTTGCTCCATCAGCCGCAAGCTGAAGGATCCTGAAACAAGGTGGGCAACAATCGAAAGAGAGTGCTTTGCTATCGTGTGGGCTCTGAAGAAGTTTAGGCTGTACTTGTATGGTTCTACTTTTGTTATTCAGACTGACCACCAACCCTTGAGATGGTTAATGCAAATGAAAGGGGAGAACCCAAAACTATTGAGATGGTCGATCTGCCTGCAAGGGTTTGATTTCACCATTGAGCACAGGTCAGGGTGTCACCACCAAAATGATGATGGTCTCTCTAGGATTTATATCATCGACTAGAGGTATGAGATTCATCCAGGAGTGGATTAAATCCTCCTGTCCCTTAGTCTGGGTGGGGCGAGTGTTCGGGAGAATTCTCTGTTTAGGCTGAATTTCCTAACCTAGTGAGTCCCCCAGCAGCTTTGCTGGATTTCTGGAGTTTGTTTTTTTCCATCCTGCCAAGAGTGAGACTCTTTTCTCCCACTCTTGGACATGTATGTGTGTAATTCCTTTGAAATGTCAATGTGTTCGATGGGCTATGGGGTCTTTTACTCCATAGGGTCTCATATGTTTTTCTATGTGTGTTACACCGCACCCTACGTGTCGTAACACGGGGGCGCCCTAGCGGGTCCCCCACCATAGACTCCATACCCGGGGACTGACTACTGTCTCCCCGGGCATGTAAAGTCACCATTGGCTTTACTAGACCTAAATTTACTAACAGAACTAATACCAACCATCTTATTGTGGACGTACTAGTAGGGGTAATTCGATTACTCCTGGATCTGTTACTCGAGGGGGCACTGTCCCGTCCCCCCTCGTCGAGTTTTGGCTGGTGGCAGTGGAAACTACTTGTTATGTTCGACCCCGAACATAACCCTATGGGATTCGTCCCATTGTTGGAGATTGATACTTTTTCTCATTAATCGCTGACGTACCACCGATCTACTTATCTTAAATAAGTTTATCGAGTGGTATTTTCTGCCAGAACTCGGTTTTAAAATGGCGTCTGTGTTCGTCTCTGTGACTCCTAAAACAAAGGTTGAGCCCTTTGTTCCACTTTTGGCGGGCCTCTGTACAGAGACCCTCCAAAGTGGTGCCATTCTGTCTGGGTTACCACAGGGGTGTGGGAGGGGGTTTAGGCACCCTGGACCGAGTTGCCTTGCCAACTCCGGTCGCACTCTGGAGTGATTGGCCCAGGTGGTGAGCCTTCCCGCTCACCCCTTAGCATGTGTTGATTGACAGCTAGGCTGAATGAATGGGGGTCTTCTGCATAAAAGCAGGGCTTTTGGGACTGGATCTTCAGAAGTCGCCACAGGACCTAAGAATCCGACGAGGGTAACGCTGAGCCGACCTGCACGACGACACCTCCGGTGGAGCCCTGCGGAGCCGACTCACCACTTCCGGACGACAGAGGAGATCTCCCTGCCGGAGAGTCTCTTCCCCTGACTGGTGGGAACAACCAGTCCCCTTTGCTTTTTATTCACCTCAGGACGCAGTCGTCGAATTGCCCGTGCAGAGCACCTCGGCAACCGGATAGCCACTACCCCTGTACCGCGACCAAAAGGTGGTGCCTTGTGACGGAGCACTCCGCGGCTGATCTCTTCCCTGGTGGTGCACCGGACTTCATTTTCTTCGACGACGAGATCATCTCTACTCTTGGCAAAGACCCGACGTGCATCCACCACCAGGAACAACTGCACCCGCCGGAGCTGCCCTCCACAACAAGGTACCGTGTCCACCTGGCTTCCCTTTCGTTCGGTTCGAGTGAGGTGTCTTAATCCTCTCCGTTCCGCTGGGTCGCCTCCAAGCTTTGCTCATTCTTTGTTCTGAACTGGTTCAATCTGCCGATAACAATTTGCTATAAAGACTTGAATGCATCTCCACTAGAGACTTTTTGGGACATCGCGCCTTGCCTCTCTCCGAGTGGGCCTGGCCTCTGAACTTTATGATCTATTGCGATTCTTGCCTTCATACCTTGCATTTTATCCACGTAGGATTGAACTGTGTTGATTTCATAACCTGCCTATCTTTTTCTCTCCCGTCCTAACTAATATTCGAGTGTCATCTAGGTTGAGGTATACACCTCTGTCTGAAAATAAGTGGTACCAGTAGAACCTAGAGTTGTCGATATTCTGCTAGGGGGATTGATCGTTTGCTACCTCGTAGAGTAATTGTTTGATTTGTTTGCAGTGATTTGCCTTAGTGTTTTCCCTAGATGTTCTGTTATAAATAAATGCCTTAATATCTTTACACTAAGCCTCGTTGCGTGTTTGCTTGTCTTGCTGTGAAGAATTGCCCTATTTTGTATACTCCACATACTGCTCTACTTTTCTTGAGAGAAGTCTGACTGCTCAGCCACAGCTGCCAAGTGAATCTGTGTGGTACAGACTGCTACCAAGTGGGTTCACCGCTAACGCCTGTAGTCCTAAATCTTTTGCAGTGGTCCCAGAGGGAACTGCACAGGTTTCTGCCTAACACAGGGTACAGCAATATAGAAGTGGCCAGAGGCTACCTGGCAGGAGGAGCATATGCGATTTAGGGAATTGGTGTGCATTCAGATGGACTTTAGGATGCAGCTGATGACATAGAGGCAGTGGGCTAGGATGCCATGGGTTGCTAGTTACAGGGCAGTGGTGGTAGAGGGAAGGACACTGACACATTTTGCCATACTGGAGGAGGCTTTCAGGGATGCAGAGGAGGAGGAGAGGAGTTTGAGAGAGATCATGCAAGCCATCCAGGACCAAACAATGGCCCGCCTTCGAGTGGAGGATGTGGACTGTGTCTCTGTCCTGGAGGATGTGATGAGAGACTATTGAGTCTACTGCCTATGTATATAGTTCATTGTGTGTTTTTTATTTTTTGACTTTTGTTCATTTTTTCCCTTAGACATGCCCCCTTACACATAGTAGTTGTGCGTAGTGTAAATATTGATAATATAGATTTCTCTTTATTCATTGCACAGTTGTTGTCTCTTTGTTTATGTGCTGCATTTTGTTTTCATTGATTTTAGTATGCATTTGTTCTGTGACTGTTACATGGGTTGGGGGTCTAACTGTGGATGTGTGGCATACACTTGTCAATTGTGCAGACATTGGGGGTCAGTGGGGGGGGGCTCACAATGCATTGCCACCCATCTACAGACATCAGCTACCAGCCAGTGGATGCTCTCATGTCATGCTGTACACCTGCCACTGTAATACTTCATCTTCATGTGAGTTTTTCACATCTGGCTGTACAAATCATCCATCTAATTGGCTCACACACTATCAGACTTCCTTCACATCACCCTGACACATGCCTGTTCAACTTGTGTTAACAGTGGGATATGTCACTGTAGGATGTCACACTAGATGACTATGGAGGGGGACACTATGTACACTGTGCATATGACTTACACCTAGTGTGCTGTACTAGTTTTTGTGCTCTTCAAGAAGAAGGGCTAGAGCCAAGTGTTAGTGCTTAACATCTAGTGTGGTGTCCTCATGTTAGATCTCAGTAAGAAAAGGAGCTATAACACACTGTGCTGAGTCCTTAGCATTTGTGTGAATTTCATATTTCTATATATACACATATCAAATGCAAAATGTCACATGAAAGGGGACCTGAATCAAGAGTCAGGAAATTTAGAAACGGAAGAATAGAAATCATAAAAGTCAAGACAGTATAAGCTAATATTCAAAGCAAAGTATTAGCAAAAGGCAGATTGTACAGCGTGTTCTGCGCACTTATTTGCACAGTACATTCTCAATCAAAACCGAGTCTGTGCACAACATAAAGTCTCTTGTTGCATCTAGATGAATTTGTAACACGTGCAAGGGGAGACTGTTGTTTTGGTTGAAATCAGTACAATAAGGAATTGATGTATTCTTCCAAAAAATATATTGTTGGGTCTCAGTGTCGGTTAGGTCAACTTGGGGTCTACATATGGCTCTGGCGGTAGTGCGGGACAGCTCACATCTCTTGCTTAGCAGGATGAAGGCGCAAAGGGTCTTACGTTTTGGTGGTATGTGAAGATTTCCACCTTCCTCAGGACCAATGGAGTATGTGTGATTGTGATGAACCCTGAGGAGGAAGTAGAGAAAAGGAAGAGTTGCTGAGTGGAATCTTGTCAATGCTGTCGAGCTAACAGAGACAGGAAGTAAAGCTTGAACTACACAAAGAGGCCCGGTTGGACTAAACATAACTTAAAAGGGTGGAGTCATGCAACTAGAGTGTGCATGCTTGTGTGAGACATTAATTAAAAGAAAAGGTTAAAAACTGTCAACGAGTGTGTTGGCAAGTGCCATTCAAAGTCTAGAACACATCTGTAAAATATGAAGCTGGCAAGAGGCAGCATAGTAGACAACCTGTTGTGTGAAAGCAGGGTGCTGCTACCAGCTTGTTGTGAAAAGGCTCCAACAAACATGCAGTGATTTACGAGGTTGGCAAGTAACAGGGGTAATGCTTTTCCAAGTCACAAATGTCAAAAGCATGGGTACCTTATGTAGGAGGACAATGATGGATAATAGTCGCAACTACACGGAGGTTACTGCTGAGAGATACGAGCAGGAGAGAGAGAACACTTCCAGTGGTGTGGTTCCACATTGCTGCTAAATTTCGCCTAAACTGTATGGAAGATCGGATGGCCTGAAATGACATGAAGTATACCTACTAGCCTGGCTAGGCTATTTGAACAAGTTGAGGCTGTGCATAGAGAATACCTACCTTGTAAGGGGTACTGAATGGGTACTGTGGAGCAGGGGAGTCTCCAGAATTCTATGGTGGAAGAACAGGTCAGCGTTGAATCCTAATTGCAGGAGCCCTCACAGTGTCGGGGTTCGCCCAACAGCTTCTAGCAGTTCTTTGCATATTCTTGAGAGATACGCTCAACCTGGGAAGGTGAAGAGAGAGAGAGGGGAATACGGGGGCTGATGTGAGCATGGCTGCTGTTACTCGGTGCAAGTAATGGTGTAGTGAGAGCAATCTCACTGCTTACCTGAAAGGGATGCCTGCAATGGCGTGCCTCCTTTCGTTCTGCTGCTGCAAACTCTCCTTGTTACTGGTTACCTTGGCAATGGGTTAAAGCGTAGGGAGTCGTGCATGCATTGAATTATGACTTCCCTGGGCACCACTCGCTGGATGTGGTGGAATGTTGAAGTGCACTCATTGTATGATGTAGTCTGGAGCTTGAAAAAAGCCTCATCTAATTTGTATGTGTTCAGTATATGAAGGCAGGCTAAATGGAGCCTACCATGGTCATGCTGAAGTTCTGGTGACAGCAGGGCATGTATGTTCTACCTCAATGCAGCTGGAGGGGCACCTGAGGGGGAGAGTGCATCCACATGAGCTTGCTGTAAACTGTGAGTGGTGGTGGCCTGTCCCCCTGTTGTCTAGCTGAATAGGCGGGTGGGCATAGTGAAGGCTACTGGAGCATGGAGTGGAACCTCTCCGCTCACAAGTGGAGACACTGTTGCTGGATGAAGGGATAGATGCATAAAGGCTTAATGGTATCCGGGTGTTTCTCCATTGAGGCCCTTAGACCTATCCAGTGTGTTCAAGTGGTATATCCATCTAGCTTCTTTATTATAGAGGGTCCTTTGAGGATTGGGACTGTTTTTCACCACATCCAACACCCACCATTTGAGATCTTCGGGGGAGTGGTTCATTTCAATAAAATTAGTCATCATGGGTGCTGTGTGGTTTCTGCACCTGATCCTCGTGCGGTGTTTATTAATCCTGATGTGTATGGGTCTTGTGGTCTGTCCTACATACTGGAGACCGCAGGGGCACTCAATGCAATATACCACATTACTGGTCTTACAGGTGGACATGAAACGCAGGTCTCATTTTTTTTTCAATTTGAAAATTGGTTGTCCTGCTCGTAAATTTGCAGGAATGCCATTTGCCACATGGGAAATGTCCCACAATCGGGTGCAGGCTCCTGTGGCTCGTGTTAGATATGGACTGTTGAGTTTTCAAATGTACTAGTTGGTCTTTTAGATTTCTTAATTGTTTCAAAGCAAAGAGTGGTCTTTCCATGTTGGGCAAGCAGGTAGAAATCACTGGCCAATATTTCATCACATCCTTTCTTATGGCGAACGGAACCATTGTGTGCTGTATGTAGTAACACAGGTAATTCTGTCTTGTGTATTGGTTCTGGATTTGGGTTCGAGAAGACTCTCTCGGAGTAAAATTAGCCGGTATGAGAAATTATCCTATAACTGGATGTGCGCAAAACTAACAATCTGATAAAGAAAATCTGAACATATCTCATGAAAAGAATAGTTGTTAAGAGGTATGCATCACCAATGAAAACCAACAGGGGTAACTTCTCAAAAACCCCGTAAAATTAATGTTAACAAGAAGCTAAAGTGTCTTCACTGTCTGCGCTTGCCAGAAATATCAAAAGATTGTGTGCTTTAAAGAACAATGAATGTTTTAGGAAAAGTAAACTGAACGTAGCCATTTTGTGGTTTGATATGCTATTAACAAGCGACACATGTCATAATGTTAATACATAGGAACATAGGGCTTGACAGAAATCAAAATGCCAACAGAAAACACTTTGGTTTGATATGCTACTATTAAGCAACATGTTTCATAAAGTTTATACATATGAACATTGGACTTCACAGAAAATAAAAGTGCCAACAAAAACGCCAACACATGTTTCTACCCTACTGGGCCGTCCTCAGGGCGTGTGAGGCAATAATTAACAGACAAATTGTGGGCATGGGATTTGTTAGTCGTGTGTTCTCACACAAAGCTTAAGTACATGTTCTCCTGATTTAAACCATCCATAATACTTCATATCTGCCGATTTTCATTTTAATAATATGTGAGTGAACGGATTTAACATGAGCTCCGTGGCATTCGTTCCACAAATATTACATTTTGGTTGAAAAGGATGTTTGGTTTCCAAATGTTAGCAAATTGCTGCGTAAATGTGTTCAGGTAGAGAGTGCTGAGTAGCCGATCGTGTTATGGTAGAAAGTAAACCTTGCTGTTCTTAGGGCATGTGATACCAAATTTCTCGGGTATCCCCTTTCCCTTAAGTCGCCAGCCAATTTGTTCGCTTGGAGTTAATAGTCATTAATAGCTGTGCAGTTGCATCTTAATCTGAGAAATTGACTATATGGCAAGTTCTCTTTCAGGGACCGCAGGTGGAAGCTGGAGAATTGTAAAGTAGTGCATCTATCCATGGCTTTTTTCTATAAAGTACAAGCCAGATGACCGAGTTCTACTTTAATATTCAAATCCAGGAATCTGATAGATTGGCGGTCGTATTGAATTGTGAATTCTACTGGGGGTGTAAGTTGTTGAGGTATGTGAAGAAGTCCTTTAAAGATTCAAGACTCCCTTGCCAGATCAAAATGACATCATTGATGTACCTGTACAATTTCTTGATCTGTGGTCTGTATTGATTATTATCAGATGGGACAAATTGTTCTTCGAAGTTAGCAATGAATAATATAGCTAAGCCAGGTGCAAAAGCTGCCCCAGGGCTGTACCTCTGATTTGAAGGTAGAACTGTCCCGCAAATTGGAAGAGAAGAAGTTTTTACCCAGTGCGATGGACAACAGCTCCACAATTAATTCCACTGGAACTCTTTGTTGAGTTGCATTGTGGGTAAGAATACTTTGTACTGTATCTATCGCTTCTTCCTGGGGTATTTTAGTATAAAAAGATTTTATGTCCATGGTGATAAGGAAGTTGTCTTCCATATCAAAGTTCTCTCCTTCAAATATTTTTACTGTAGCAGTCGTGTCTTTCAGGTAAGGTGTCGTGCCCTGGCTGATAGGTTGGAGAAATAGATCCATACATTTACCGATTGGTTCTAGCAGAGATCTGCAGCCCAACATTATAGGCCTTCCTGGTGATCTGGTTGGATTCTTGTGCATAAAAAAGGGATCCTTTTGTCTGAGTTATTGAGGTATTCCAGTTCTACTTTTGTGATCCATCCCCTGTCAGCCCCAAATTGTGTGGCTTCACGGATTTGCTCCTGTATTTCTGTAGACAGGTCCTTATGTAGTGGTTGGTAGATATGTACATCTTCCAATAGGCCCAGGACCATTTTGTTATACTGGGCTTGTGGAAAAACCAAAATACCTCCCCCCTTATTCGCTGGTTTTATCACAAGTCTGGAGTCAGATGTCAGTTTGCCAAGTGCCTTACTTTCAGTGTTGGATAAGTTGTTTCTGATGTTCTTGTTAGTGCTCTGGAGTCTATTTAGATCTCTAAGCATGCATTTCTCGAAAACTAATATCTTGTCTGCCACTTGATTGTCCGCTGGTGGGTCGAAGGGACACTGAGGCCTGTGTCTTGTCTGATTTCTGGTTCATCCTGGTCTGTAAAGAAATGTTTGAGCCAAAGTTTTCTAAAAAAAAATAGTTTTACTTCAATGCCTGTGGTGAACCAGTCTGTGAGGTTAGTGGCAACAAACGACATGCCCATCTCCAAAAGTTTAAGTTGTGTGTGAGAGAGGGCAATGTCTGATAGATTGAAGACAGGAATGGCCTTTTATGTTGACCGTTCTTGTATTTGGTTCAAAATTTTCCCTACTGGGTGAAGCCTCACCTGCGCTGTAGCTGGAGCCTCCCGTGGTTCCCATTCGGGGTTGAAGAAGTCCCCCCGATATCCTCATCCTCTGTATTGTCCTCTGTCTAAAAAAGGCCTCTATCCGCTTGTCCTGTATAGTTGCTGGTAACCAGATTTGTGTGTGTCGTCTCCTGCCGAGTCACTGCTTGCATTTGAGAACATGACCCACCTGTGGTTGCCTTTTCTGTTATTGGTATTTTTTTGTGATCTCTCTAGGTTCCTTTGTTGCAGATATTCTGTATTCAAATAGGGGTCAATTTTTTCAATTCTGAATTCTTGAATGTCCTCACTGAGATTTTTTTGTTTTTTTAGATAATGTGGCTGTTCTGAAATCCTCAAAGAGTTTCTCTATTTTATTTTAAACAGTTTTTATTAGCATTTATAGTGTACATTATCTATTTTCTAGTCATTTATCAACATTAATCCGTGTGTACATGAAATTAGGTGAACAATAACATAACAGGGCACGCATATCTGCTTGCTTGACGATCTGGCACCAGACAGCTGGATGGGGTGCTGATCAGCGCTGCTAAGCATGGATTCTCGGTTGTTGGGGTGCACGCCTTGTCAGAGAGCTACTACATTGTCAGTGTGCTAGGAGAGGTTCACAGGGGTTTGTCGTCCGATGGGTGGAACATGTCCCAGACCAGGGATTTCCAGTCCTCAGATGCCAGGCTAGCCTCTCCCCCCGCTTTGGCCAACCCCTCTCCTCAGACCTTGTTTTCCGCCCCTGTCCAATGCTCGAATTCCCTGTGCCACTTGTCAAACTGGGGGCCCCATGTAGATTTCCATGCCATAGCTATGGCTCTTTTAGCTCGCACACATACCATGTCCATGAGGTTAACTACATGTCTCACCTTGCTTATCCTTGGGTAGGTGCCCAGGAGGCACTCCTTCGGGGACCAATCATACCTCTCCATCCCTGCTCTTCTGGAGCCTTGTTCTAGTTTGGACCAGAGAGTCTGTGTCTTCAGGCACCACCAGAACATGTGCAGCATTCCAGTTCCCTCTGCACCACACCAGGGACACAGGGTGTGTGTGTTCTTATTGTATTTAACCATTCTGTCCGATGTCACATATGTTCTGTATAGATTTGTAATTGGATTTTCTGAACCGGGCATTTCTAGACACTACACGGGGGTATGCTAGGATCCTCTCCCATTCCTTTAGTTATATTGTTCTCCAGATCTGCCTCCCATCTCTGCTTCAGTGTGTCACTTTTTGGGTTGGGCCTATCTGCCAAGTGCGCATAGACCCTGGATACTGGTTTCCACCGTCCCCCAAATTATACAGCAGTGTCAGCAGTGGGTCCGGCTCTGGTTCTTGCAGCCACTCTTTCCATTTTACTCTAGCCCCCTTCCTGGCCCTGCTGTACCACAGAAATTGGCCTTTGGATAGGCCTTCTTTTTCCACTATTGACCCGAATTCTCTAAAGGTCCCGTCCTCATACGTGTCTCCTCAGGTGTAAATGCCGTGCCCTTCCCATTTTCTCATCTGGGCCAGGTCTGTTTTGGTGTTGCACACCCCAGTGGCAATCGGGACATCTGGGCAATAGGGATGTATCCCTCCAGACAATTTCAGGGTCTGTTTCCAGATTTTCATTCCCAGTAACACTATCATCGGGGTCTTCCCCAAGCACTCTAGTGGGGCCATAGGGTTTCCTTCAAGTTCGCCGGTGCTACCAGTTGTCTAAGTAGTCTAGTTTCCGAGTAGTCTCGTCTGCTAGCCACTTGGTCACATGGCTCAGTTGGGCCGCCAGGTAGTATCTCTGCAGATCTGGTAGTTGCATACCACCTGCTTTATACGGTAGTGTTAGTGTGATAAGGGATATTTTGTGTCTAGTGTTGCCCCATAGCAATTCTCTCAGTAGTGTTTCAAGTAATCGGAAGAAGGATGTCGGTATAAGGTAATGTACACTTTAAAAGAAATATAAGAACCTCGGCAACACTATCATTTTAAATACTGCAGCCCTCCCCATTACAGATATTGGCAATCTAGACCAGAACATTGTTGATTTCCTTAGCCCCTGCAACGCGGCTAGGGTGTTACCGCCATAAATCTGTTCGGGTGTGTGCCAGATGTTAACCCCCAGGGTATCTGAACATGCTTGTCTTCCCATCTGGGAGTTCTGCCTCTGCACACCTGGCCAGCCTTGCTAGTAGAACACGCTCAACTTCTCTTTGCTGAAGGCGATCCCCGAAACCCGAGCAAAATTTTCTAGGATCTCCAATGTTGTTGGTATTTTAAGGTGGGGGTCCCTCAGGTATAGTAGTACATCATCTGCATACAATGAGACTATGTGATATTCCCTCCCCCTACTCTGATGCCTGTGTCGAAGAACTGTCTCCTTATGTATATTGCAAGTGGTTCCAGGCCTAAAATGTAGAGCACTGGGGATAATGGGTAACCATGCCTGGTGCCTCTCTGGATTTCCAATAGCCCCGACACTGTCCTTCCAGTCTTTACTCTGGCCACCAGTGACTTACATATGATTTTTATCCATCGGATGAAGCGTTCCTCCAACCCGAATTTCCCCAGGACCTCCAACGACCATTCCCAATATATAGAGTCAAATGCCTTTTGTGGCGTCTAAGGATGCAACCACAAATGATTCGTGTGAATCCTTTATTTGTGCCATTTATTCGCTGATGTATTTCGACCGGGTAAAAAACGTTCTGATCCTCATGTAATAGTGTCCCTATCACACCAGTCAGTCACTTGGCCAATATTTTTGTCAAGATTTTAATGTCGTAATTGAGCATGGCCAATGGTCTGTATGAACCATAGTCATCTCTTGGTTTCCCTGGTTGGGTATCGGCACCACCAGCATCTCTCTCATACTTCTTGGTAGTATCCCTTTTTCGTATGAATCTTTGAACACTACTAGGAGGGTGGGGGCCAATTCCGCATCATATGTTTTATAGAATTCAGGAGGTAGACCGTTGCTGCCTGGGGTCTTACTCGTGGACAGTGATTTGATTACCTCAGTTATGTCTTCAGCAATCAGGTCCCCATTTAGGGTGGCTCGCTGGGTTTCACTCAGTGTTGGCAGACCTATCTCGTCCAGCGTATCTAGGAGGTCTCCCCGCGGCACAGTCTCTGCGTGGCCGTACAGGTGGGAGTAAAACTACTTAAACGTGTTGCTGATATCTGACTGTGATGTGTGGACCTTGCCCGTGGGGTCTTTAATTTCGGTAATTGGTTGCGTTGGGTAGTCCCTCCTGCACAACCACGACAAGAGTCTGCCTGGTTTGTCACCTTCCGCGTGTGCCCTAGTGGTTTTGGCCACAAAGTCAAATTTCGCCAATCTGGCTCATGCGTCTTGGCAGTATCCCCTAACTGCGGATAGTTCCACCTCTGCCTCTCTTGTCCTCGGGGCGGTGGCTTCTGGTTGTGTGATCCACCTTTCCCCTTCCTCTAGCTCACTCCTCAGTGTTCTTCTATTCCCACCAGTAATAGCAATGATTCCCCCCCCCCGACCACTACTTTCAGTGCCTCCCAAGTCGTGTCCAATCCCTTCATGCTCCACACATTGATATCTAAGAACTCTCTTATTTTGCCTGGGAGGTTCTCCTTGAAGGTGCAGTCTGTTAAAGCCTTTGTTGGCATTCACCACATTGGTATGGGTGGCTTAGGCCCTCATTTTTTCCATTCCATGAGGAGCGGAGAGTGGTCAGATATTGATCTTCCCAAGTAGGACACTGACTCTACCTGGGGTAGGTGCTGTTTGTCTATTAACAAATAGTAAATTCTAGTATAGAGTGTGTGGGGAGATGAGAAGTAAGAATATTCTCTATCTGTGGGATGCAATTCCCTCCATACCTCTGCTAAGTCTAGATTCTCTTGAACCTTATTTATTGAGGAGGGGATAGGGGTGGGCATCAGTATCGGGGGATTTGGTCTGTCCACTTTGTGGTCGCGTATGCAATTAAAATTGCCCCCTCATATGAAGAAGCAGCTTCGGTATGGTGTGAGTTTGGCTCCCAACTAAGTCAGGTATGCTGAGGTCCTGTGGTTGGGGAGATAGAAGTTGACAATGCAAATATCTAGTTGTTCAATGCTGCCCCTCAGTATCAAGTACCTCCCCTATGTGTCTTCCTCCTTGGAGAGTAGCTTAAATGGAATAGCCCATCTATCCATGTGTAAACCCCTCAAGCATATTTAGAGTACGGAGCGCCAAAACCCTGTCCCCCCACCATTCCGTTATTTTTGTGGAGCTTTCGGCGTTGAGGTGCGTTTCTTGTAGGAGTGCAATGGAGATACGCTTCCTCTTTAGGTAGGATCTAATCCTGTTTCTGCTCATGTAAGGGCCCATCCCCCGGACATTCCATGTCAGTACCTTAATGTCAGCCATCATTTCTGAACTGCAGTGTCCCCATCCTCCCTTCCAGTGCTCGTACCCTTTATAGTGAAGACTAAAAAATATTTCAACCAATAACTTGTTAAACTCAAACAACTGCACCCAACAGTTGCGCCATGTGGGCAAAGCTCAGGTACCCCTTCCATATTTTGGCCTGTCCAGGACATCTCAAGCAGGTTGTGGTATGGCAGCAACAGGCTGGCACCAGTCCTTTCGCAGGGTCGAGCCATCCTGCTCGTGTGCGACGTTATGGCAGGTCACCCATCTTCTAGTGAAGGTAAAATTGGCATAGTCCTTCCCTTTTTTAAAATCTCCAACTGTTCACAGCTAGGCACTTCTTTGTTTGACATTGTGTGATTCATGCAGCCGGTTCCACATCCCCTGCCATGTTGTTTTGTTCAAGCCACATGTTGGCCGCTGCTGGTGTCTCTACGAAAATAGCACGCCCTTTATGTATCACTTTAATCTTGGACGGGTACATCAACATGTACTTGAGATTCAGTTGACGCAGCCTCGCTTCAATTGGGCAAAAGAGTTTCTCGCTCTATGGACTGCCGGAGTATAGTCCGGGTATATGGTGATTTTGGCATTGTCTCTTTTTATGGTTCCTCCCACGCGTGAGTGGTGCAGCATGACTTCCAGGTCTTGGAAGTTAAGGATTCTTGCTATGTTTGGGTGTGGGTATGAGCCAGGTGGTGTTTTTTTCTGGAGGGCCCTGTGTGCTCTTTTGACCGCAAACCCCTGCGAGAGCCGACCGTCTCCTATTTCTTGTTGTAGCAGGGTTTCTATGAAGTTCGTAGGGTTTGGGCCAGGGGTGTTGCTAGGTCTAGAAAAGACCCGGGGCTATGCTAATGTCGGAACTGTCAGGACAGGGGGCTAGCTAGCCTTTTGGTTGTAGCTCCTGAGAGTCCATCTGGGGCTACAACCAGAGGACCAGGGGCTGTAGCCCCCTTAGTCCCCCTAGCAATGCCTCTGGTTGGAGTGTACCAGTCCTTCACGAATGCCTAGTAGGCAAACATTGATGCATCTGGACCATCCCTCTGCATCTTCGGCCCTTGCTTCCAGGATCTTGTTGTGCCTTTACAGCCCCGCTGCTCTGTTCTGCACATCTTCCAGTGTTGTGGACATTTCACGTTGCTCCATTTCCGTGGTTGTCACTCATTCCGTGAGGTTGCATATGTTTTGTCGCATTAGCTGCATGTCCGATTTCACTTCTTCTATTTTAGCGTCAATGAATCAGCACAGCCCAGATATGGCCTCCGGTATCTGTTCGTCTTTGCCTTGTTCCGCAGGAGGCTGTTGAATCAGCGCCGGCTCTCTGGGTTCTGTTCTCTGTTCTTTGGGTCTAACTGCGGCAAAGGACTCCATGATACTGGCCTTACTTTTCCCTTTGGAGGAGGGGATCTCCATGTGTCGTGGGCTGGGGCAGCTGAGAGCCACCGTGCAGGAATGCAGTGCCTATAGCCTGGGTTTCTGCACGTATGTGTGCTTCAGTGATCTTCCTCCGGTATTTCTTTGGTATTAGGCTTTGCTATGTGCAGCTTGTTGACTTTTTGGGAGTTACTCTGCCTCGTGTTGGGGCCAGTTAGGGGTGATCCATTATTTCAGCTCTCTGTACTGTCAGAAAGTGTGCTCCGGGGCATGTGGGGCAGGGTCAATGTTCTGTTGAGCCCCCAAGGTGCACCCTGCACTGGTTGCTCTTTTGATCCTGTGTAGGGTGGGTTGCCATGTGATGTGGCATGCCTTCCACTTCTTGGTGCCTGCTACCTGTTTAAGTATGTTGCTGTGTGGTTTGGCGTGGCAGGTTAATGTTCTGGGTGTCACTCAGTGCGAGTGTTAAACTTTTGGGTGTAGCCTGGTCTGCCCCGTCAACTGTAGCTTGCTTAGAATAGCTCTTTGTTCTATAGGTGGCTGTGGTGGGTTGTGTCAGAAGTCATCAACTGCTTGGTATTCGTGATTGGGCCCAGCGTGTTGCCCCATTGAGCCCGCTTGGGCGGTGTGTGGTCTTGCTATGGGCTTTTATACCTAGCACTGTCTCTACGTGCAGGCTCCCTTTTAATCTTGTTGTGTGTCCAGCTTGCGATTAGGTGCTTCAGTGGTTGAGGGGGGCTAAGCCTCATTGCAATAACAATAACTGTTGCTTCAGACTATTATTGACAAGGCCATTGTGCCCCCCACTCAGGTGGTTGGGGTTGCCACTATATGGTGCTTCCACAGTGCGTTGCACTCTTGTGCCCTTTCTTCCGCCAGCCACTGCCTACACACTCCACATCACTCGTGGAGGTTGACATCCCCAGTGGCGCGTACCCCATCACCCAAGCTTTGGGATCTCACTTCTTGTCTGATGGGGCTCTGGACTAGGCTCCAGCTCCAGGTCCCCCGGATCTTCACGGCCCCTCAGTGCTCCTTCTAGTTAGCGCAGCTGATTCCTTGGCTCTTTGTTCTAGCGGCCTCCGTGCAAGTTCCAGTTACGGTCGGTGGCCTTCCGCCCCTCTTATCGTCCCCCAGCTTTCACTCCACAGGCTCAGGAGGCGTGAGCTCCGTCCGCCCTCAGATCCAAGCAGTTCCACTAAAGCGTCCTGTTCCAATTTCGGGTCGCCGCATGCCGAGTGCGGTTCCGTGCGCAGTCAGCATCAAGCCTCCGTGACACCCGCCATCTTGGTTGCCGCGGATACTCAGCTTTGGTCGCTTGGTTCAGGGGATTGCCGGCTCTGATTTCCCCTGATCTTTTCACGCAGTGTGCAGGATCAGTTCATCTCCATGATGTTCATTTTTATGTTCAATTGGTTTCGTTTTGCCTTTATTTCAAGGATCAGCAATAGGATCTAGACAGGAGCTCTAACTTCACACGTCTTCATATCTCACACACAGGCTACGCTCCCTCAAAGAGTTTCTCTATATCTCATTCGCATTAGTAATTGATGTGTTGGAATTGAATTTTAATTCTTCTGCTTCTAGTTACTTCTGTAGAGTTATGGAAATTCTCTGTGCTGTGGAGATCGTTAACACCATTAAGTCTCTACTGCACTCTGTTGCTACTTGGATGAACCCGGTTTTGTACACCTCATCTTCCAGGAACAGACATGGTACGTTGTGCACCACTAAGTCTACTGGGATGATATTAGCCTTGAGGTACTCTCTCAAGAAGTGAACGTGTAGTTCGGTCATGAAACCTATTTTCTTTGGTTTCAGCAATTCGTCTGCATTCGTATGAGTAAGGGTGGAGCCAGTGGTTCCATCTTGAAATAAAATGAGGGACCTCGAATGATGTTAAGTATCTGTTCCTCACTATAACTTCATGTTGCACTCTCGGCCATGGCCCTGGGGGCACATGTGTGATGCGGACACATAAGTGAGACAGACAAGTGAAAACAGGGAGTAAATCTATGCACATACACCCTAAATGTGTTTAAGTATACTGTGCACTGTAAATACCCTAAATACATCCTGGACTGTAACAGAACTATTAAACTGGAGGTGGGCCCCTACTCTATCAGGGACTGGCGTGTAGAACTAAGAGAAAAGGGGAGGCGGTTTTCCCAACAGGAAAACCTCTATAGTATAACAGTGGAATAAGTCACTTTAGGCTGTCACAATAGATGACTACGGAGGGGGACACTATGTACACTGCATATGACTTACACCTAGTGTGGTGTCCTAGTTTCTGTGCTCTTCAAGAAGAAGGGCTAGAGCGAAGTGTTACACCTGGGGTGGTGTCCTCATGTTAGCTCTCAGTAACAAAAGGAGCTATAACACACTGCGCTGAGTCCTTAGCATTTGAGTGAATTTCATATATATTCCTTATAGTATACAATAAACTAATAGTAGACATTTCTATATACACACAAATCAAATGCAAAATGTCACATGAAAGGGGGCCTGAATAAAGAGTCAGGAAGTTTAGTCTTGCTTGATACTTTGCACTCACATTATGTGTGACTCTGTGATTCTGGAAATGCATTGGAGGGACAGTGCTTCCATTTCGTTGTCCTGTACACTCATATCATGTGTGTTCTGTGTTGTTTGTCTGCACAGGAGTCCATGTGGGACTCTCCTGGCAGTGCAGATTTTCCTCTTTTTGGTTGTGGTGAACAGAGACCCTTGGGATACCCTTATGTGGCCCATAGAGCAGGGTACTGGCTGGTGGCAGGTCCATGCTGAGTTTGACAGGTGCTCTGAGTATCCTCCATTTTGGGATTCCTGCCATAGGCATCAATGGATTCCTGATAGGAGGCAAGATGGCCCCTGTGGCCTTATGGTTTCTATGAACTGTTACCTTGTTTTCCCAAAGTCCTGGTAAGCCCTGACTCTGTCCCTTCCCCTGACTGGCAATTGGGTGGAAGAACCATATATGGTATTGTGGATAAGTCCAGGCCAGATTGGCTGGAATCTTCACAGTTACTGTATGTTGTGGGTACACCCTTGGGGTGGTAACTGGGTGAATGGAGTGTCTGACCGATATGCATTCCATGTTATGGGTGTGTAGAGGAGGAGCCAAATGCCTCTAACAGAAATCCTGCCCCTATTCTGCCTATATGTTTAAAGCCGGAAATTGTGACATGCAGAGCACCGATAATGATACTTATCCCGGGAAAAGATCTTCGAAACAAGGTATCCATTGAGAAAGCCCTATATCACATACCTGCATAGAGATGACAGTCTCCTGAGAGAGAGAGAACCCAGAAGAAGTGTGAAGCAGTGAACAAAAGAGGCTGGTGATGTCGCAAGAGATGAGAGTGACGCACTGAGAAGGATGACCAGAGAAGAGAATGCATAGACCTTATGGAATCTGATGACGGAATGAAGAATGGGGGAACCTTTCATTTGCGAAATGAAGATTGCACGTGCGAAGACCACTAAAGAAAATGTAAGTCACTTTATAACTGTGCAGATGCTGCAACGCAAGTAGACCAAGTAATCCTGAAGGATGGCTATACGTAGTGAATAGACTACAGGCGGTGTTGCCAATCTATATATATATATATATATATATATATATATATATATATATTCAGTAAAAAAAACTTTGTTAAAGGGACGTTATGGTTAAGTTGCGCTACTAAAAGCCTATGAAATTCAGTAAAAACAACTTTGTTAAACGGACGTGGTGGTTCAAAATAAAACCGGAAAACCCCTGAAATTCTCCAGTTATGGTAAGCTAAGCAACCATAACTCACGCTACCACCGTGCACTGCTAAGACTAACACCCAGGACATCAAAGATGACATCACAAATGTCATTGATGTCATCACTGATGACATCACATGTCTGGCTCCTTCTTTTTTCCTTTACTGACATATGTAGGCCAGTAACAGTCAGGAACTAAAAATGTTACATTTGTAGATTTATACTTCAAATAAGTTCTTACAGTAATTCACTTGGGGTTCACTCACAGCATATGAAACATATATATAGGAGAAAGCACAGAGTTGGAAGACAGCAATGCTTTCTATGTATCAGGATGATCAGTAAGGGTATCAACAGTTCATTTTTTTTTATAGTTCTGTTTTTTTATTGCTGTACTTTCCCTGGATATGCTCATACTACTTTCCTTAGTGTCTACTCACAGTATGTGATAGTTATGCATACGGAAGTAGTAGTTTTGAAGTAGAGCAATCATTTCTGTGCATGAAGATAATCAGTTAGGTTATGAAGATTGTCTGGTAATACTGCTGTTTTTTTGTTTACTTCATTCTCCCTGTATATGCTCATATTTGTATGTGTTGTCTGTTAGTGTTTTGTTTGAAATAATGCAATTATGTGGTAAGTGTGTTTTATTAGGTACTTATTAAATGTGACACAGTACGCTAAACTCTAATAAGAAAGCTTTTATCATTTCACTATTCCACATGGCAAGATTATTAATATTGTAACTCCATCATGTATGCTGCACGCAATGCCTACGGTTGTACATGAGTAGCTAAGTATACTGGAAAGAACTTCATAATAGAATGCTATTTATATTAATGCATTGCTTAATGCACTACGTACCTCATGACAAATATTCTAATGATCCTTGACACTTTTTTATCAACATTACAATAAGAATCCCTTGAACAGACTTTTCATGAAAAGTAAATGCACATGTGATGTCATCAGTGATGTCATCAATGACATTTGTGATATCGTCTTTGATGTCCTGGGTGTTAGTTTTAGCAGTGCACGGTGGTAGCGCGAGTTATGGTTACTTAGTTTTTCTGTTTTACTTTGAACCATAACGTCCATTTAACAAAGTTTTTTTTACTGAATTTCATAGGTTTTTAGTAGCGCAACATAACCATAACGTCCCTTTAACAAAGTTTTTTTACTGAATTTCATAGGTTTTTATTAGGGTAACTTGACCATAACCTCCCTTTATCAAATTTTATTTTACTGAATATACATATTCATAGTGTAAATTTGATAGATGTTTACTAGGATTCCTTTACTTTATATACATGTAACACAGAATATGCTAAACCCCTAGCTAGTGATTTTTATGTCCGCGGACTGTGCGAATGTCTGCGGATGGACGCGGACAACACCAGTAATACCCAAAAACTCATGGGCATCTTAAATTGTTATATCATACCATATGAACACTGTACAAGTTGAAAAACCAACACACAAACACATTATATATAGTAATAAATAAGAATTAGAACTTATATATCTAACACATCAAACATCCATTTAAATACCATATATAGTCAAATGGAATATTCCAAAACAAGAAAGGTATGCTTCTAACCTAATTACCTCACTGTAACGCTCACCTGGTATCCACGGGGACGTCACTCAGCCTGTTCTGACCTCTTACGACCTCGAACCCTTCCCTGAAGTCTACTCAACGGGAGACTGGGCCTTGTTTTCTTGGAAAGTGTGCTCTCTGTCCTGCTTTCAGCGCAGGGGCGCGTTGATTGATGCGGGCTTGTTGCTGCCTAGTTACTTCACTGGCAAGCGTCTGACAGGTAAGTATAATGAGTCTTTTGAACAGTTCTCTAACTTCGTTCCTTTCCTTACTTAAATGATGGCCGGCGTCCGGGGATGGCGACGTGCTGCTGAGATGAGTAGCGCTGAAGGTGAGTGAGAGCGCCATGCACAATGCAACCCTTTCGTATTTGTATTGAACTGAGTTCTTTTTCTGTGTCTTTTAGGTGCAGCGACGTTTTCAGCGTGGATGCCGGTTATGAAGAAGAAATGCGGTGAGTAAGCGTGGTATGCGGCGCCTCTAGATGTTTCCACGCTAACCTGGAGTGTCTTTTCCCTCTTGCAGATGGATGAGAAGTTCCGGAGACAGAGGTCCTCCAGAGCGGCTGGGATTCAGGTAAGAGTTTGAAGCTCATACAGTCTTTAAAAATAAGCAAAGATTTGCTGAATGCTTACTAATGCCTTTTTTCTGTTCTTTTTCCCTTTCCTTAGGAAGTGGCTTGCCGGGATGGGAATGGCACCGCCGAAGATGCCCGCAGAACAGAAGGAGCGATGAATGATGGGCAGAAGCGCCGCAAGGTAAGGTTGTTCCTAACAGGAGCTGAGCGCAGAAGAAAGATGCAGGCCTACTGGAGACCGATCCGAACACGGTGAGTGTCACGCTGCAGGTGCAGAAAACACAAAGCATGTTTCTCAGCCTGGGCGTGGCTTAAATAGTCTCTGGGTATCCCAGGTGTCTCTGGGCTGAACCACACCCAAAAGAGTAGACTGCACATGCAGTTCTGGGAACTGAAATATGTGGGGGCATCCATCTTGTCCCCATCAATGCACTACAAGTCCAATCCCCAATGTTATCCTATGGGAGTGAGTGAGTCTGGTGCCACAAGTGCCAAGTCTGACTCCACGTGGGTCTTTGGAGGGATATAGAGGCCCTTGAGGGCCATGTAGGTGATCGTGGCCTGGCTCCAGCCTGACATCTTGGAGGGCTGGGGACATGAGGGGCAGGAATCATGACACTCACAGAAACTGCACAACTAGGAGCAGCAGCAGATCTACAGAACAGTGAGAAGAAAACTTACCACAATCTAGTAAGTAAACGTTTTTTTTCTTATATATTTCTAAACTGTCTATACTAAATACAATAAATGTGATATATATTTTTTTTTTCCTCACAGAAATGTCAAATACTTTAAAATGGCTTGAGGAGAATTTCCCACATGGTGAAATGTCTGAAGATAGTGAAATTAATGTTAAACACTTCTCTATATAACCAAATTAATAAGCATTACTTTATGTACACTTAACATATATATATATATATATATATATGTACATTTTTTTTTTTAAAACAGACCATACAAACAATGAAAGCGCGTGGAAGAAAAAATGAACACGCTCATGATAAATTTCCACCTTTGGAAAGATTTTTTGGAGGACCATATAAAAGAAAAAAAATAGATACCATTTTGCAACATGTACCCGCCCCCCTCTCCATATCCCAGTCAATTATCCCCAAACCCTCACCACATAGAAAAACATTTTGATGAGATTTCCATCCCTTCATGTCCTCCTATCAATCCTCCTGAAAACCCTGATTCCCCTGTGTTTGCGTCCGTTTCTTCTTCCCCGTCTCTATCATAAATTGTTCATAGATATAATATAATGAAAAATAAATGTTATGTGTGTGTTAATTTAGTCCTTTGTGTTTTTTTTTTTAAAAAGCCAGTTTTGGTGTCCGCAGACAACACAGGTGTCCTGAAATGTTCGTAAATAAATGAAATGGGGATGTCCTGAGGACACTATACCTGTCTGTATTGTCCGCAGGCAGGTTGAAACTGTTCTAAGAACACATCAAGTATCCTGGGATGTTCATAAATAAACAAAATGGGGGTGTCCTCAGGACGCTATGTCTGTCCGTATTGTTCGCAGGCGAGTTGAAACTGTTCTAAGAACACACGCAGTGTTCTGAAATGTTTGTAAATAAACAAAATGGGGTTGTCCTGAGGACACTATGCCTGTCCGTATTGTTCGAAGGCAAGTTGAAACTGTTCTAAGAACACAGGCGGTGTCCTGAAATGTTCGTAAATAAACAAAATGGGGTGTTTTGAGGACACTATACCTGTCCATACTGTTCGTAGGCGGGTTGAAACTGTTCTAAGAACAAACGCCTGCCCGTAACTGTTCGTTTCACTTGTGACACACTTTTAATTAGTTTCAGGACCCGAACAGCATCCGTAGAACACCAACGCGCATGCGCAAAACAGTTTCAGTGCATTTGGTGTCCTGCGGACCCCCTTTTCCTTCGCGGACATATTTGCGACGCCATCATGTGACCGCGCCCATGCTGAGCGTGTGTTCTGACTGCGGACACTGTTCGTGTCCCCGAACAATTTAAAACTACCTTTTCAGGCAATCCACAATATTTCACAATAATAAATCACCATAGTACAAGTTCCAGACAATAATCCTGACTTTATACATAATTTTGGGGACTTTTTGAGCCTTTTTTGGGTGTTCGATCTGTCCTCAGACAGCGCGGGTGTCTGCCAAGCGTGCACCTGCACCCTTATAAAAGGCCACACCCCAGAGCTCATCCTCATTGTGTTTCTGGCTATCTTACAGAACTAAGTGCATTATTGCTGCAAATTTTACAGATTTATTTCTGAAAACTGATGACATCCATGGCTCAACTACTGCCACCTGGTGCTGCATCTGCCTCAGCACCACCCCCACCCCCTCCACCACCACCACCTGCCCAAGGGCCTGAAGAGGGGAACAGGAGTGAGGATGCAGAGGAGGATGAAGAGGATGAAGAGGATGAGGTAGTGGAAGTTCCTACTACCAGCACTCGCAGTGACTCTTGGGTGTGGCGGTTATTTACCATTCATGGTAACGTACCCAAGGCGCCTGCGAACAAAGTCACCTGCAACGAGTGCAAAATGGTGCTCAGTCGCAGGAGGCTTGGTTCATACAGCTTTGGTACGACAACTATGAAACAACACCTAAGGTCATTCCACGGTGGGGCCATTCGCAAGGTTATACCTTGCGAGGAGCGTAGTAGGTTGAGATACTCTACTACATCCTCTGTTTCTGACCCTGTCACCACAAGGAACACTCCTGTGGGAGAGTGTATCCCTCCAGCTGCCTCACAGGCCATTCACAATGCTGATGACCCCTACCTTTCGAGGGTCACAGTTGTGTGTATGTACTGTGACACAGTCCTCTGCATGGGGAAGAGACTTTGTAGTGCTTTTGAGACTATGGTCTCAGAGCACAAGAAGACCTGCCCACTACCTAAGTAAGGCCCACCCTACATCTTCCTCTCTCCACCAGCCCTTTCTTATCCCCGTGTTTGGTGTCCCCCCTTACCCTCCTTTCCCCTCCTCTCCTAGTGTGTCGTGTGTAAAAAACAAAAAAAATATCTAAAACAACAAAAATCAAAGAAAAAAAGGCTCTTTTCAGGGCAGCCTTTCACAGTTTAAAAATAGAAGTGGCAAATAAATGGAGCAGGGCCCTGTGTATTTTAGAAGTCTGCAGACAGTTCGCGGAAATTTTGGGGTGCTGCCCTATCTTAACCATTGCACTTTTCTCTGGGAGGAAGTGGTGGCTCTGAAAAGAGCTTTCTGGTAGTGTTTGTTTGTGTAAAAAAAACTTGAAATGGTCAAAACCTACTGCAAAATGGATGGCTGAAATTCCAAAAAAGGTTGCAATGCATTTAGTACATTTCTCAGAAAAATCTCATTGCGAGCATAAGTAAGATGGACTCTATCTCTGCGAAAAATGTATGTGCTACGAAACATAATATTTTCATTGTGAAAAGAAGACATGACAACATCTCTTAGAAATGCACAAATAGCCCTAGTGACATTGCGCCTCGCTTTCTCCATTTGTGGACCAAATGAAGAAGAACGCAGCCACATTTGTCTCTGCGCAATTCGTGAAAAAATTACTTGAGAATTTGGAAACATGTCCATGACCTTCCCAAGTCCTTCTTTCATTGCAAATTGCAAAGAAATTCCAGACACATGTCCTAAACTATTCCCTCCACAATGAATTATCATTATGTCTGCATGATGCTCTGTCTCCAAAGTAGCACAGAGAAGTAGCAAATCCATCTACTTAATTCCACGCACTCCATGCCAGTGCACTTCCACATGTGGGAATCCAAGATCTACAGCTACTCCACAGCTTTCTCCATGCACCTTCAACCAATGTATCCACAAGTCTCCCAAATTCCGGACAATCTGTTTTCTGAAAAACACAGCCATAGCTATCTGTTCTTCTCTCAGGAAAAATACTTTCTGACAAACTCTCTCATGACACAACACACATACTAAACTTTACTGACCAATCCCTTGCTCTGCTCATTCTCAAATGCATGCCTCCACACCCCAAAATCCCTGTATGTAACACGCGATGTCCGCAGACTACCACCATGTCTGTGGACATATCGTAACATGGACAGCCCATTTCCACTTCACTCTCTGTGCCATTCCCTCATTGGATACAGCTAAACAGTCACACAACCATCCACCAATCACATCCAAGACCTGCACATCTAAGTCCATCATCATAGATCAGCACTTCAAATGTACTGTTAATCACTCTGAGTACAAGTGTAATATCATTGGAAAGCACCTACTCCAAGAACTACTGTACAAGTCTGCAGGATTTCTACTTGCAGCTGCATGCATTTCCATATGGATGAACAAAAACTACAGGTATGCATATTTTCTGTATAGTATATGTACAATTTTTATAAATGCATATAAACATATTAACTGTCTTTTAACCTGTATAACCTATAAAATGAACTTACTGTCATTTTTACCAACTGTTATAATCAACTGTCACTTCCAAACCTATCTGCTATTTAATATCTTTTTGCGCACACATTTGCAAAGCATGTTGAACTAACATATTTAAAGTAAAATATAAAGACTGCACATAGTCAAACGAAATTGCATGCACAAACTATGTTCAGATATCAAACAAGAATACTTGTAAAAAAACATAAAAATCAATGTCTAAATTTACATCAGTGCTATAAACACACACAATTACTAATTTCGTTCATTTACAATTGCAGTGAAGACCACTCTCCTGAAAAGCAGCAGCAGAATCTGAGGTACAAACAACAACTCAGAAGAAAGCTGTTCATTCCACAACAAAAGTAAGTTAAAAACCAGCATAATATTTGTACTATTACTCAAACACACTGTGGGGTTCATTCATGGTATTTCTGCGCCTAAAAACAGAGATTGTGCACCATTCTGTCCACAAATCCCCATTTGTTAAACAGGGATTTTCAGGCAGAATGGCGCACAAATCCCCATTTTTTGACGCACAAATGACGTAACTTAGCCCCTAGAATTTTTTAATTATAGAACAAAGAACTGTTTTAATTCTAGACCATTAGATTTACTATTTGTGCTTCTCCTCACCACTAGCTTACTTTCTACTGTCATCTGAACCCGAGTTTAGTAGCACATACATTCAAGAATACCCATCCCAACTAGTTGTAGTTGCCCAATGCACAATCACACACCATCACATACATCTTTATCATCATACTCAAACACTCATGCACAAAGCACACATACATTGCAGAACACCCCAACCCATACCTTCTTCATTTTTTTCAACAGACCCTAAAGAATGCCTACAAAAAATCAAGTCCGTAGAAAGCAACGCAGAAGTAGAGCAAATGAATATAGAAGTGTCGAAAATAAGCATCCATCTCTAGCAGAATGTGTGCAAGAAGTTCAAACAAAACAGCTAATACAATAATTTAGTGAAACAAAACAAGCTTCAAGTACAGAAACCTTGCCTCCTCAATCAAAATGTAAAACGAAACAGAAAACGATTAACAAGAATTAAGCTACCACTACTGCTAAAACTGTTCCTATAAATCTTGATATAGTGCGAAGTAAGCATACCAAAAAAAGTATTTTAGCAAAAATGTTCCGCCACAGAGTCCTTCAAAATCTTATAAAAACAGGAGAGAAATCATGCACAACCCTTAAATCCTACCGTAGAAAATTAATCTTAGAAGCTCTGATAGACAATGCAATCCTTCTCAAAAGAAAGTAATTTATTTTAGTGTTAAACAAAATGAAACCACTTACAAAACTAATGACTAAATTACAAAAAAGACTTCTCAATAAACAAAATGTCAACAAAAATAACTTAAATATCTGTGGAGGTGAGTGGAGTCACACCACAAGCACAGAACCATATTTCAATGAAGAAGCATACAAACAAAAGCAAATAAATACAATTGCCATAAATAGCAGTGGTCGAGGTTATGAAAAGGTGAATAATACCATAATGGAACAAGAAGTGCTCCTTACAAAAATATGCCCTGAAAACTTAGAATTACCTCTCCATTCAACTGAACCAGAATATCTAGTATACAAATGGCCATGCACGTCAATGTGTAACATTCCCAAAAAATCTTTCAAGTCTTTACACCAATTCCTCAATCAGTATGTGAAAGGCAAAGACAAAATCAAAATAAAACTACTGCAAAATATGGATACCTGTCCAGTGCGCAAGTACACAGGACTACAAGGACATTCATTAGCCTGCATTTCAGGACCTATTTGCAAAACCACGTTCCATCATATCAAAATGATATCAACACATCATTAAACTATAAGAAATCTAGTCTATAAATTGTACTATGCTAAAAGTCCTGCTTTAGCACTAGCCAATTTAAATAACATTCTTCTACATGGTACAGTCAAAGACCTACTTGAAGAAATCAACTATATCCAGAAATAATATTTTGGAAGTAAAAGCCACTTACAAAATGCAATAGCTTTACAACAGACTAGCAACATTTCTACGCATGGCAAACTTCTACTACACACACACAAAAAAGAAATACTGAAATTTAAAAGTACATCTGCTGAAGTATCAAATCATGTGTGTGTATGTTGCCGCAGAACTTTTTATAAAAGTAACACAAAAACTGTAGACCTAACATACAAAATAGAAGACAATGAAGATTCTAAATGGTTTGAATTAGCTCTCTACCTTATAGCAGAAAACAAATACGGAATAACTGACCCCTTAATACTTTGCAGTAACTGCAATATAACACTTGACAACAACCAAACTTCTTCACGTGCTATCACAAATAATTTGGAATTATTTCCACTACCAAAACCCCTACAACAACTCAATTTGTATGAGAGCATCATAATTCAAACAGTGCACACCTTCAACCAAAAACAGCAAAATTACCTCCCTCTGAATTGGTGGAAGGCTTTCATGGCAAAGTAGTGTATTTACCATTAGATCTAAAACAAAATGTGCACACTCTGGGAGTGCAACTTCCAATGGAGCAATCTTTAATTATCTTAGTAAATGGTGTACCTACAAAAGACAAAAATATTTGGCAACAACTGGTAGACTTACATAAAGTTAGACAAGCCTTGCAATATCTAAAAGACAATAATGAATACTACAAAGACATTAATATTGAAGAAAACTTGAAGGAAACCACTGAAATAATTCAAGTGTCACCAGAAACAGGTCAATTTGAGCTCCTAGATCCTGCTACAGTATCCAATACTTTAGACCATTATACAATTCCTCCATTGCACTCTAATGACACCGTAGAAGATGCACTAGAAACGTACCAAATACAACAAACAAAAGGATCACCAATCAGCATATGGGAAAAAAGTATAGAAGCACATGCTCTTCCTCTACCCTTTCCAACTGGCAAAGGAGGAAGGTACGATGATAGACCTGTTCAAATAACAGCATCAGAATACCGCTCGTTACGGATGTATTCTGAAGGTCCCAGATTTAGACAAAATGTGGAATACATATTCCACCTACTCTTTGAAAGTGAACTAGCAACTCTATGTTACAGAGTTGCACACACATTACAATCAAGAACCCACTTTCAAAATATGTCAGCTACACAATTTTTACAAACAGTGCAAGAAAAAGATGAGGTTTTACAATCAAGTATTACAAATCTATTAGCAAACATGCGTGGTACTAAAGAGTAATGGTTCCAACATCATGGAGATGTACGTTGTATGATAAGAAACCTTGGCCCACCCACTTGGTTTGTTACATTAAGTTGTGCAGAATATCCATGGGAAGATTTACATGATTTCCTACGCATATCAAACAAAAACAAAACAAACATAGATATGCTAACACCTGGAGAACTTTGTTCTCTAGATCCTGTTAAATTTTTCAAGATATTTTCATCATCGCTTCATTCCTATGCTCCACTTTATTTGTAATAAAACTGTTCCTCCCCTCGGAGAAGTGCAACACTTCTTTTGGAGAAAAGAATACCAAGCCAGAGGATCACCACATATCCACATACGTTTATGGATTAAAGATGCTCCTAAATTTGGCCAAGACAATGATGCCACTGTGTTACAGTTTATTGAATAATATGTCACTTGTGAAATTCCATCGGAAGCAACAAATAGTGATCTTCATGCACAAATCTTACAATTTCAAAGACACAAATGTGGCAAGTATTGTTGTCGCAAATACAAAAACAAAGGGAAATACTACACCAAATGCTGCTTTGGTTTCCCTAGACCAGTCACAAAAACAGGTCAAGTGAACAACTTCATGTCTTCAGTTAGACATAGTGTTCAAGGTAAATCACCTAAAAATACATATTACATAAAAAGAACATAAGAAGAAAAATATATCAATGATTACAATGCAAGCATTGCCCTCTTATGGAATGCAAACATAGATGTGCAGTACTTTGCAGACAATTCCACTGCATTTGCACAATATGTTACAGCATACTTAGCCAAAGCAGAAAAAACAGAGCTTCAAGACCTCTGGAATGACCTGTCATCAGACAAAACACTGTCTCAGAAATTATACAGCTTGGGCATAAAAATGCTCTGACATAGAGAATGTGGCTCCTATGAAGCAGCAGATCGTTTAACCGGTACTGCTTTGTATGGAAAATCTGAAAATATAGTATGGCTAAGTCTTGGTCCTGCTAAATCTAGAAAAAATAGCTCTCAAATCCTATGACAACATAGAAACAATAGCCAAAAATTATCCCAACAGCCAAGACATTTTGAAAAACAATTTGCTGGACACATACTATCCAAACAGAAGTACCACTTTGGAAACCATGTGTCTATACCACATAGCCCAAAACATCACATACAAAAATAATATAAAACCTGATGAAAAAAAGGTAGATACAGAGTGACAAATTGGGAAGGCAGTTTAATAAAACTCACCAAACCAAGTTTAATTAATCATATCAAATTGTCATTAAAAACACCTCAACATAAATAACTATATTATATATCCCTGCTACAACTCTTTAAACCATGGAGAAAAGAAGAAGAAATACTAGATAACTATGACTCCTATGGAGACCCGTTCAAAGCAAATGAAAGCACTATCACCAATGAAAACGTTACACAGTACAAAACAGTGTTGCACAATGAACAGCAACACGAAGAGGAACTCCAGGCCCAACTAGATAAGGACACTCCTGACAGTAGTCAACCTTCTGTAACAGGAACCCAAGAACCACTGGCACAGCCACGAATAGCAAATGAGGCAGAATTGGCTATGACAGAAGTAGAAAACACCATGTGTCATTATGAAGATAAAGAAGACTTAACTATACTACAATAAAAATTAAACAATGAGCAGCGCACCATTTTTCAAGTAAAAAAAGAAATTGCACATGGTGCACAACATGAAAATAAACAATGCACCTGCCAAAATTACAAACCTATACTACTGTACGTCAGTGGTGAAGCTGGATCTGGCAAAACTTTCTTAATCAAAATCATCAGCAAATTCCTTCAACAATTGACAAACAACAAACTGTCACCTGTTGTCACTGCCCCCACAGCTTTAGCTGCCTATAACATAGTCGGTGTCACTTTACAACGATCTCATGCCGGTAGAACACCACAACAAATTAGACTATAACAAACTTTCTACAGAAGCTGAAATGGAACTACGCAGAGTATTAAAACAAATGAAAATGCTACTAATAGATGAAGTGAGCATGGTTCACCTCAGATTACAAGAAGTACTCAAAACAAACTACGAAGAGCTCTTTGGAGGAAAAACATTATTGTTTTCTGAGATCTTCTTCAGTTGACACCAGTGAAAGGTGAGCCTATTTTTAAAATCTTAGGACACAAACTCTGCCGTAAAACGGTTGGCAGCATAGGAAATGTCAACCGTTGGCAACATTTCCAATACAGAGAATTAACAGAAAACATGCAGCAATCTGCAGATCACACTTGTGCCAACATCTAAAAAAGTATTAGAGTTGGTATACTATCTCAAGAAGCACAAACAATATTGAAAACCCGGCACATTCATGCACTTTATGGCAATAATGCATGTGCTATGGATGTTATGGAACAATTAGCACACAAAAATATCAATTGTATGGCCTTAATGCCAACTCTTGCAAGCTGTTCCAAATTCAATGAAACAATGTTGAAAAAATAAATGCAATCAATAATTGAAATTAGCGCCACAGACAAACTAGACGTACATGGTATGACACTACCCATGTGTGAGCAAGCCACAACAAGACTAAATAGTTTAGAAAATTCAATCTCCAACACAGCTGGGTTGGAAAAATATTAACATTATCCTTAAACTGTAGAGTAATGCTTAAACGTAACCTTGACGTGGATGAAGGACTAGTTAATGGAGCACTGGGTACAGTTGTTGGCTTTCAAACATACCCACATGACAACAACATTCAGTTTGTCAATATTCTCTTTGGCAAACTTTCAGAAGTGAAAAGGATAGGACGCTCAACAGCTCGATTCCTTCTCTTCAAAGACATGTATGTACGCAGAGAACAATTTTCTCTAACTTTTGCATACGCAGTCACCATTCATAAATCACAAGGTCTTGCCCTAGACAAAGCATTGATAGATATTGGTAACAGAGTCTTTAAAGAAGGCATGAGCTACGTAGCACTATCACGCTTACGTACACTTGACGGCCTATTTCTAATCAACTTTGATGCAAGTAAAGCAAACACTGATATTTCTTGCATTTTAGTATACAATAGACTTCGTTCACTATACACCCCCGTCTAAAAACATATCCTGTTCCACAAAAAGTAAAACGTTGTAAAAGTAAACTAAATCAAACAGAAATGCAACAAGATGTCACTGCAAATCCTCCAAAGAGAGTATAAGTAACTAATACTTCATCAATTACCACAACCAAAGAAGAACCTATTACAAATTTTCAAATATAACTGGTGTAAGTTGCTATGCAAATGTAGCAATGAATATTCTATTTCAATTACCACCAATTGTTGACATCATTTACTTACACAGTACAGACCAATTGTGTTTGCAAATGTTAGTACTTCATAGAAATGCAACAAACAATCCTGACAACACGTACAGTTTTCATGGAATAAGACAACAATTGGACTACTGTGCTGGAATGGTGAAATTCACTACAAACTCACAGGAAGATCCACAAGAATTTCTAATGTACCTACTGCAAGTACTGGAAAACAAAAACATACCTATAAATGAAATGTTCCAGATTTCATACATGCAGAAACATACATGCACTCTCTGCAACAATGTGACATAGGAACAAATCCCCAATAAGCACTTTGTGTATGTATCCATACCCAATTGTGAATCAGTTCCATTTCTGCAACTTGTACAAAATGCAAACCATTGTAGATTATGTACTACCTGCAATTCGGATAATCGCTCCACCTTACTAATACAAACACATAGTAAATACGTAATACTAATGCTTCTACGCTACAATGCAGATGATACCAAAGACAACTGCAAGCTGACTGGATTCACACATGGTCAAGTATCACTTGGTAAGAAAACCTTCACAACAATAGGTATAATTTACCACACAGGAGCCACAACCAATGCAGGTCACTATACTACATATATAACAAAAAATGTGGGTGGTTCGAATGTAATGATAGTACCATTACTCTAAAGCAGAGATTACCAGCAAATCTTACAAATGCTTATTTAATCTTCTTAATACCAAAATGTATTAACTAATCTGTACTTAAACATTAACAAAACTTCAATTAAATCCACAAACTGATGTGTACTGTCACAGCTCCTGTGTACAGGCGCAGGAATGGCACAAACCAACCACCCCCACCGTGGTCTGGGTGCCTGCAAGGTCAAACTCACACAGGCCTCTGAGACCCTGGTGAGGAAGGAGGGTCAGGGATATGCAGTCGGGACAGGCATTGCTATACTGGATAACCGGAATGCGGGCAGGAGAGGGGAGGAGGATTGACATGGGAAAGAAGGGAATGCATAAAACTGTACTACTCACATTAACACATACATAAGTACACCGAACTTAATCATCATGCACATAGTAACAAATTACTCAAATGGAAGACAATGAGAAACATATCTCTGGGGTGAGTACTGGCCTCCTACCTGTGCACTCTCAGGTCCGGTAACAGGAGCAGTTCAATGCTGCAAAGAGAGCCACAGTTACTAATCTTTGCGTGCCCATAACACACAAACACACCACCATATATGCCCCAAACCAATAAACTACATTACAAACAAACAATCTGGTGTGGATGCTTTGTACCCATACGTAACATTACCCATGTGATGGTTCATACACAGTCAATGCAGTAAGTCAGGCGCCAGTGGGTGCGTGGCAAATGGAAGACCAATGTGTCACGATTTACATAACATGCAATGTTCCCTGGGTAAGCATCAAGACGCATATAGCAAGGTATGACTTCAGAACAAGTCGTGTTCTACCATGACCGAAATAAAGTAGGTAGTGCATGTGTCAAATTCTACATGGAAATGATATACAATGGACACAAGTCTGTCCCTTGCTGTCTGTCCCTGTGAGCTGCTTCTTTCAGTGTCTCGCAATGCTACATGGCTAATACAAGTGCCTCAATGGACCATGGTGGACCGGAGGGTATGTGCCACTGCCCCTGCAGGTGCCCCAGACAACTTTCCCATCAACTAGCCATTAGTCCACCAACACATCTCAGCTTATATGTGTGCTTCAACACCAATATTTGTCCAAGCTCACCGTCACTGCTGCTACTAAGCATGCATGTGCAACTGGCCTGGTGGAAGGTTTGCGGTGTTGTGGCCCCCCTGTGCTGCTCACCTTGCCTGAAGTCCCTTGAAACACGTCAGCTGTTTTTGGATGTATGAGCGCAATCCCTGTGCCTCTGCTTGCGCACACATGCGCATGTCGGCACCACCAAACGTGTCCAGCTTCCAGACGTCCAATGGCCCAAGTCTGCTGGCAAAGGAGGTCTGGAGGCTCATCCCCCTGCAGAAAGGGCATGAAATACATGATTAATGCTTTAAATTCATCTGTGTGTGTCTCTTCAGGCATTTCATGACTGGACCATGTCAGAGACGTACATCAGAAATCATACCATCAGTCGATCTTTCACAGGCAAAGTGTGCAACACACTATCTACGGCATGAATAGCAACAAACACATGTACAGTAAAGATAAGAAACATACTACACAATGCATAGCAATGAATGTACACATGAATCATGAAATCCCCCATCTAGCGAAAGAAGAACAGTGGTGAATAACAGGCCTATCATCCCCACTAGGGGTGTTAACACAAGTTGGACAGCGGCAGACATGCCACAGATATGACAGTCCAAAGCCCTTGTGTAATAGGCTGTTACACCGAACCATCCTTGCGAGCCCATGGATAAGGGAAGCAGGAGTGGCAAATGTGAGTCAAGGACCCCAAGCTGCAAACGCATACACAAGACAAGCTTGAAGGGCCCAGCTGGAACAGACAGTGGATGCTTTCAAAAGCCACAAAGCACACACCGTCACATGAAAGCACAATAGACAAGCAATTTTAAACTATATTAACTAATTACACTAACTATGAAAAACCTACATTACCTAATTAAACTAACTATCAAATAGAAACTTAACTAACTAAACTAAAAGAAAAATCAAAAATGGCCACATACGACCCGGGGGGGAGGCACCCAGCAGGGGGGAGGTACAGGGTGCTGCTTAACACCCACATGCGATGATGTTGAGGAAAAAAAAAACCTCCATGGGCTCAACGCCTGCACAGCCCGACTTATGTGGGAGATAGATTGTCATCCGAGTCTGGCTCTTCCTGGAAAAGAGGACGTGGCACAGGAGCCTGACCACGCCTAGCCGCAGCTTGCCCCTCGGCAGCAGCAAGTCTGCTGGACAGGTGAGCCTGGTTTTGTGTGGCGATCACACGTAGGTCTGCATGCAGGACCTCACGTGATACGCATGGTTCCTCTTGCAAGGTAACACGTGTAACACAGAGTTCCTCCTTCAAGGCCTGGCTGGACAACTGTTGCACCTCCCGGCAAGCATGTAGCTCAGCCGAGATGGTACGCTCAAGCTGCACAAACCTCTCCTCTGCCCGTTCCCTCTGGGACATCATAAGGACACCAATAGTGGATCTGAGGGAAGCATACACCTCCCTCAGGGCCTCCATGTGTGCCTCAGTGTCAGCAGCAATTGCTCGACACAAAGACACCATCTCAGCCTGGCGTGCCCTGTGTGAGGCCGCCATGCCCAGCCTGAGCGAGCGGGCCGTGGACCGTGCCACCTGCTGCTGGAGAAGCGCCTGGCTAGCAGGGGGGAGCACGGATTGGGCCACACGCTCCATGCTCACATCGATGGCGGGGGGCAGCAATGGAATTGGCAATCATGTCTTGCTCCCACTCAGTATACAGCGGTTGCACATGGCGACTGCGTTGCTGGGATTGACCCCTCTGGGACCCAAGGACTGGGTGTCCTTGTTGTGTTGGCACCGCCCGCAGCTAAACGACTACATGCCCTGTCGATGTGATGGCCCAGGCACATCAATGACTGGTGTGGAGGGTGACCCTGAGTCCCAATCCAACACAGGCGGAAGTTCCAAGACTGTCTGACCCCTCAGTGCAGGTGTCATGGACAGAGGAGTGCCCACATCAGAATCACTCACCCCTGACATATGGACCTGATGCTCATCCTACTCGACATGGACGTCAGAGTGGTCATCAGGGCTGGACTCATTGCCAGCCAGAGACAAGATGGACTGTAGCACATGTGGGTTTTTGTGGCCTACCACCCCACAACCCCCACTTGTGCCAGGTTGCTGTAGTGATAACAATCCTGTGCCTGGCATGACAACACCATCCTCTTGCTCCATTGTGTCATCATCTGAAAAGTAGAGAGAAAAAAGGTCACTACACATGTTAGAAGCACACAACACACACACACACACACACACACACACACACAGACATCACACAGACACCAAACACATCAAGCAGACATGTCACACACAAAAGAGAACCTGCCATGCATGCTGGGTCAACTTGACACTGCTTCTGTCGGGTTGCTGTGGTGATAACAACCCTGTGCCTGGCATGACAACACCATCCTCTGGCTCCATTGCGTCATCATCTGAAAAGTAGAGAGAAAAAAGGTCACTACACATGTTAGAAGCACGCAACACACACACACACAGACATCACACAGACACCAAATACATCAAGCAGACATGTCACACACAAAAGAGAACATACCATGCATGCTGGGTCAACTTGACACTGCTTCTGTGATTAGGCATGTAGAATGGTGTCATTTTGCACAGAAGTGGGTCGATGTAGTGCAGCAAATGTGTACGTTACTCACTGTCTACATGTACAAGTACTTCATGATGTGTATCTGAAAATGTGAAGGCAGTGCAAGGTCAACTTCAGCCATCACGTGCAATGTGAATTCAATGGCTAGCATGGCTAAAAGCAAACCACCCCTCTCCCCAAGTGCAAATGCAGGGATGCTTAGCATGGTATCAAAAGGCTGACCATAGACCTGTGTATTGACAGACAGTGTAGACTAACATCAACTGCATCATGTGAGTCAAGTGACAACACATCAAATGATGATGGGACAGTAAAAAGGACACATGATGAAACCTCCGGAGCTCCGGAGTACACCCACGTGTGAAGAAGACACTACACCAGTTGGACAGAGTCATTGGCCATTAAACAGGCTGAGGCCTGTGACCTACACAGACTGTCAAACCCTAAACATGTGTGCGACGCAGGACTGATCCACAGTGGACATGGGAAGGCTGATGAAATGCCATGCAATGTAGGTCTCCCTGGACCCGTACTACAATGATCATCCAGTCAAAGACACATAGGGGCATGATTGGAATATACATGGAGCATGAATGGGCACTCATGTCCCTGCAGGGCATCTGACCTCTGCACAGTCCAAGTGAGACACCCTGCATCAAGTACAAAGGATGTACCACACAGCATATGACTGGCAGATTGCCTGCTGGAAGTTAGCATGTACACAGGACGCATGAACAGGGAAGTACTCAACGGCAATATTGAAGCATACCAGTGCTAAGGTGGAATTGGGGTGCAGAGGGGGGGTAAAGTGGCAAGGGAGCATGCCTACATGGAGTACCCGCATGCAGGCAGAGGACACATGCACTTCAGTCATGCTAAAGTCCCTGGGCTGAGAGGAAGGTCACCCCACGCTACATGCAGAAGGGCCAGTGAGCTGGAACATGGACTTGAGGGGCATCCTAGTGACCAGCATGTGAGTAGGGTGCAATAGTGGTGATGCGGACAGTCCCCGTCCACTCCACATGTCCACCATCCAGCAGAGCAGACATGCATCAGGGAAGCATTGCATTACTTGCACATCAGAACCATGCACACGTGACATGTAATGGCAGTCATGCACAACACATCACACAAGTAAAACACACATGTCCAGAACAAACACGCAGCAACACTCACTGGACTGGGCATCAAAGTCCAGCATCTCTCCCACTCCTTTGACCGATTCAGATGGTATGAACTCCGCAACTAGTGACTCATGCAGAGTGAGGTCTTCCTCCTCAGGTGCAGGCCCACTGCCAGTCACCAGAGTCAAGTTGTAATTTGAGGCACGCTTAGCCTTAACGCTGCGTTTGAGGTCATTCCAATGCTTTTTGCACTCTTGCGCCGTGCGCACCTCATGGCAGAATGCACTCACATGTTCCGCAACTTGCTTCCAGTGGGTATCATGGTGGGCAGCCGTAGTCTGACAATTAGGACCCACTAGCATGTCACGGCTGTGGTCCCGCACGTAGTCCACGAGGTAGTCCAGTTCCTGGTTGCAGAAAGGCTTCTTCCTCGACATGCAGGAGGTCGTGGCTGTGTGTGGGGTCCCAGCCTGTGCTGCAGGTGCAACCTTCCTCCTCTTGGATTGTGGCGCAGACCCTGGCTGGCCCTGATCACTATGGCCAGTAGCACCAGTGGATTGAGCCAAGGGAGTGGCAGGTGGAAGGATGACCAAAGGCCTGACTTGCGTCAGTGGCAGCTGGGTGCCCTCTAATGGACCCTGCGCAGCAACATCCGCTGTGGCAGGGTCATTGACCGCGACTGTCCTGGTTGGCAGACTGACAACTGGGGTGTTGTTGGCTGCATCTGCCCCTGCACTTGCCCAAACCCGGCTGTTCGGGGCAGCAGATGAAATTACTGCCCCAGGGACACGTGTCTTGGTCAGGGCAGCCCTGCTGCACCCAAGGTTTCCCTCCTGGACTGTTGGAAATCTTCCAAGGGCTCTTCAAGTGCCAACGCAGCCTGCACTGGCAGACCCTGAGCCTGGGTGATGGTGTCCACAGCTGCACCTGCAGCTATCACTACCCTTGGGCCCGTGGCAGTCAATGAAACAGACTGTCGGGTCACACGAGCGCCAGTGCCAGATGCAGAATCTGCATCTCCCGGAACCACAGGGGGTGATGGCATGACTGCACCGACACATGGCAAAACATCGTGCTCAAGTGGCGCACCCCTGCCTCTTCCCCCTCTGCGGCCACCCTGGACACCCTGGAGTCCCCCTACTCCCTGGTCACCCTGGCCACGTCCCTGACCACACCCGCCACGAGGAAGATGTCCAGCTGAGGCGCCCCTCACCTTTGGAGGCCTCCCAACCATGGCACAGATGGAATAGTGCCGGCACAGATGGAGGAGTGCCAATGGGAGGTGTACACCACAATTGTCCTGGGCAATTGGGGTGAAGGGGTGGGATGCAAGATTTTAACAGCCCCCCTGCACCTGCAAGGCTGTATGTGACCCTGGTGATGTAGTGACGGGTCACGCAATGCTCAGGCACCCCAAAACTGCAGTAAAACCGTGCCCGCAACCCTGCAGCCTACGTGCGTGGAATCAACCTCCCGCAGTACGCGGTGGCACCCAGTAACACGAAAAACGCATATGCATGGGACACGCAGGCTACTATGACCGGGTGCGATACACAGGGGCACCCGCATTGGGAAAAATAGTGTGCCCGACTCACCGTCTAACTAGCATGATAATGAAAAACACACGTAGCCAATACCCCCGCCAAAAGAAGAGATACGTCCTTGATCCGCTGTGAAGTTGTGATGACACGTGAAACAACGCGAAGTAGCAACACACGTTGGTCTCCAGGAAAGGCACGTACAGCAAACTGCTGTCCCCGCTCACCTTTAACGCGTGCTGAGGGAAACACCCGTGCGCGTCGCGCATAGCCCCTTTCCTCGGATTACACGCATTCACATGCAGACGTGCAGTTTTTTCACGCGCGCACTGAACCACTATGCCCACGTCACGAGGGAAATGCCCGGGCGAGCTACGTCACAGACGCGCTTACGCGCTAAGGGCCTTTCCTCGAATTACACACTGACGTGCAATTTTTTCACGTGCCAAATCACTCCGTATCAAGCTGGCCATGCGAAAACACACGGAAAACCACGCTCCTGCCAAAAGGCCATTTACAGCACCCCAGATCCCCGAGCACGCTCCCACCAGCCATCTGCTGCTGCCTGCCTGTCTGCTGCCCACGTGCCCTGCTATTTGGTGCCTGTATGTCAGCCATCTGCAGGGGTCCAGTTGCTGTGTCCACCCCTGCTGGAACAGAAGACTCCCGACTGGGATACCATTGCTCCACAGCCCAGCCCCAGGACCCAGTTGCCCACCCACGCCTGCCTCGGGGTTCGCCATGTCGGGGCAAACACCATCTGAGACCACTGGCGACTCCCAGCCAGAGAGGCAGAGGGCCACCAGCTTCAGTGAGAAGGAAGTTGGTGTCCTGGTGGAGCATGTCCTGGGGCATTATGATGCCCTCTCCGGAACATAACGCGCCAACAAGGAAGGACGGTTGAGGATCTGGTTGGACGCAGTGGTTGCCATCAACGCGAAAGGGCTGGCAACCCGCGACATCAAGCACATCAAGAAGCGCTGGGAGGACTTGAGGTCCAGGACCCTCTACAAGGCCCGGCGCCTCACGGAGGGGGGCCGGGGCAGCATGAGCAACATCCAGATGAGGGTCCTGGAACACGTAGGCCCAGCACTCCATGGCCAGATCCTTGAGAGGCAGACCTGTCTGGAGTTGAGCAGTAAGTGGCCAAGCATTGCTGTGTGAGACAGAGCATGTTGCAGTCTGCTGGTAGCCTGATACTTGCCTCTATGTGTGACATAGGCCATGTATGGATGTGTGTGTGCAGGGACATCATGGTCATGTATGTGAGAACAGTAATGTGTGAACCACATGGATGGTGCATGTTTTCCAATGCAACATGGGGAGCTGTATGCGGAATGCACACATGAATGCATGCCAGTCTCTGTTCCTGGACATGGAGGGGGTGTGAGAGATGGGTGCTGCTGTCATGTACATGTATGGTGCACATGTGTGTGTGTCTGAGAAGTGTTTGTGTGACTTTGAAACGCCAGGGATGCATGACACATGTCCATGATGATGTGTAGATTCGCTCATGCAGTGCCGTCACCGTTGTATCCACTGTGTCTATCCACTGTGTCTGTGGTGTACAAGCCATGATGCATGACCCTCCGGTGATGTGTGTGCACGAGATCAGTGTGAGCCATGATGCATGTGAGTTTGAAGGCAACATTTTGGTTAACAGAGGCCCTTGTACATGGATGCTGATGTTGATTGCAGGCGCCGGGACTGTTTCTGCATGTGTGTTGCGTGCATTCACCCATGTGTTGTAGAGGGACAGGATGGAAGTGGCATTTGACAGTGACACTCATGTGTTATTACTTCCTGTCTAGGGAAATATTGTACTGTACCCTGATGCTTGTGTTATATGTCTCCCTCTATGCAGCGTCAAATGAAGAAGAGGGTGAAGGCACTGTGGAACCAAGCGGAAGGGATGCTTCCCCCGGCGGCGACGCAAGGCCTAGCCACCCTCCCAGGAATTGCCATCATCCGGGAGCGAGGGGGCTGGTGCTGCGTCTGCCTCTATGGCTGTAGCGGAAGGGCCCGGTGAGCCCCCACAGGGGCTTGCAAAGGCGGAAGACGGTGTGGAGACATCAAGGTTGGTGGTCTCCACAGAGGAGGTGTAGCCCGCTACTGAGCCGCACATGGGACCTGGTGGGGGTAGTACCACTGGTGCAAGTGATGCAGTCCAGGGCCAGGGTCAGGAGGCAGCACAGGTCACAGCGGAGGGGCCTGTGCATGTCGCTGTCCTTGACCCTGTGACTGCACCACCATGCACCAGCAGGGATGCCCCGTCCCAGGCCCATCCACAGGTAGGGGGGAGTGCCACGTCATCTGCCTCTCCACTACCTGCAGACGAGGGGTCCCACGACCGTATGGGCTCCGTCCTGGTTGGTGTCGCATTGCGCACTCGTGACATTCGTGATGACGTGCGTGCTTCCTGGGCGGAGCACGCACACCATCACGCAGTGCAGCGTCGTGACGTGGCACTGTTGGGAGGGGCCCTGGTCGGTGGGTTCCTACATGTGTCGTGCACTCTGGCGGACCTCTACTCCTCTGTGGAGACTATGCGCCAGTCGTTCTCCCTGCTGTCTTCCAGCCCAGATTCCATCAGGTCCCCCTGTGGACCTGGCCAGACCAACACAGCCAGCTTGGTGGCAATCCCATACCTGCCACAGTCAGGAGTCGGCGGTCCAGCAGGGTTGTGCAGGCATCAGACAGGGCATATGGACAGCAGCAACAGCAGCATGCTGTACGTGGGAGCAATGATGGCTCGGGGCCATCGACATCAGAGGGGCAGGCATCGGCCAGAGGGCAGGAGGACCCTGGAATGGGTGTGTCTTCCGTGTGGCTGCGGTTGGGCCAGCGTATAGATGCAGAGCGGCGGCGAGCGGAAGAGGCGCGGCTCACCATGGTCAGGGCAGAGTTCTCCATGCGTCTGGCGTTGAGGCGGGCAGAGTGCCTCGAGGCAACTCGCAGGGAGTTGGAACAGACCATGAGTGCATCCCTGCAAGACCTCGGGGCCAGGGCAGAGTCCCGCCTCCGGGACATCGACATGGAGTTCGATGATGCCCTGGACCGGGACATCACAGAGTGAGCCGCAGGACTTGCCCGCCGCCATTGTATATAGATAGATAATGTTAGGTTTCCTGTGTTTTTCTTTTAATTTGGAGTTAATGGACATTGATCCACTCCGTGTGTATATATTTCTTTCCTCATAGGACTTTTTTGTAGGTTTCCTTTTGTTTGTGGATCATGGACCATTTTTACTTATATTGTATATAGTTGCAGACTTTTACATGCTTTCTTTTTCTATATTCCCATGGATCAATGGTTATTTTTTATTTGTATTATGTTTTTATTATGGACATTGGCAATGGACCACTTTTTTATTGTACATGATTTTTATTTTTTTTAACTTCATTGGATTTACAATATTTATTTTCAAAATTGGTCATTGTACATTGATTTTCATTTTACTATTCCTCAAAGTCAGTTCATTATGTTTTGAATTCAATTTTTATAAATTCTGAATTGGTGTTGTGTTCTGTCATTGGTTTTGTGCATGTCTCATTGAACATTTCCTCACTCACGTGTTGCCACTGTGTGGCTACGTTGTGCATTCCTGCATGGGCATGGTGGTTCATTTAGACTATCATGGCATGGGTAATTTGGGAGTGGGTTCTGTGGATGGTTGCATGCTTGGATTGGGGGGAAAGGGGGATTAGGGTTGGCTTTAGGGACATGGGTCTGTTTTGTTGGGACATGTTGTTTGTTGGGACATGAGTCGGGGCCTGCTGGCAGGTGCCTGTCAATGCTGGGTGGGTGGGGGTGCTGAGGGACATGAGTCGGGGCCTGCTGGCAGGTGCCCTCACTGCTGGTGGGTAGGGGTGCTGGGGGACATGAGTCAGGGCATGAGGCTCACTGCTGGGTGGGTGGGGGTGCTGGGGGACATGAGTCGGGGCCTGCTGGCAGGTGCCCCTTGCTGCTGGGTGGGAGGGGGTGCTGGGGGATATGAGTCGGGGCCTGCTGGCAGGTGCCCCTCACTGCTGGGGGTTGGGGGTGTTGGGGGACATGAGTCGGGGCCTGCTGGCAGGTGGCCCACACTGCTGGGGGGTGGGGGTTCTGGGGGACATGGGTCGGGGCCTGCTGGCAGGTGCCCCTCACTGCTGGGGATGGGGGTGCTGGGGGACATGAGTCAGGGCCTGAGGCTCACTGCTGGGTGGGTGGGGGTGCTGGGGGACATGAGTCAGGGCCTGAGGCTCACTGCTGGGTGGGTGGGGGTGCTGTGGGACATGAGTCGGGGCCTGCTGGCAGGTGCCAATCATTGCTGGGTGGGTGGGGGTGCTGGGGGACATGAGTCGGGGCCTGCTGGCAGGTGCCCCTCACTGCTGGGGGGTGGGGGTGCTGGGGGACATGAGTCGGGCTGCTGGCAGGTGCCCATCAATGCTGGGTGGGTGGGGTGCTGGGGGACATGAGTTGGTTATCACTAGTGGAAGGTGACATGAGGGCTGGCTGGGGGTCATGCCCATGGTAGATGGGCTGCCTGCGGGACATGACCAGGGGTGCAGGGTAGTCCCCTGTTTTGTGGGTTGCCTGCAGGGGCTGTGGAGGGGGTAGAGGGCACACCTGGGAGGACCCACACTGCCAATTCATGTGTGGGACTCCCCACGCAACCCACTGGATACACGTACCCCGCTCTGACAGCGAAATTGCGTTTGAATCTTTCCGCGCACCCCCAAAATCCACATACCCCGCTCGCACAGGCCCAATCACGTGTGGAACTCCCAGCGCACCCCAGTAATAAACGTACCCCACTCACACAGGGCCAATCACGTGTGAAACTTCCCGCGCACCCCAGTAATACACGTTCCCGCTCGCCTGCGCACCCCCGAAATACATGTACCCTGCTCGCACAGGGCCAATCGCGTGTGAAACTTCGTGCATAACCCCAAAATACACGTACCCCACTCGCACAGGGCCAATCGCGTGTGACACTTCCCGCGTACCCCCAAAATACATGTACCCTGCTCGCACAGGGCCGATCGTGTGTGGAACTTCCCGTGCCCCCCCAAAATACACGTACCCCGCTCGCACAGGGCCAATCACGTGTGAAACTTTCCGCGTACCACCGAAATACATGTACGCTGCTCGCACAGGGCCAATCGCGTGTGGAACTTCCCGCGCCCCCCTGAAATACACATACCCCACTCGCACAGGTCCAATCATGTGTGAAACTTCCCGTGCACCCCCAAAATACATGTACCCTGCTCGCACAAGGCCAATAGCGTGTAAAACTTCCCACGTACCCCCGAAATACACATACCCCACTCGCAAAGGCCCAATCGCGTGTGATTCTTCCCGCACACCCCAGTAATACACGTGCCCCACTCGCACACGGCAAATCTCATGTGTAACTCCCTGCGCAGCTGGGTACGTGTACTCGGAGGGATGTGCAGGGAGTTTTACAGGCGATTTGGTGGTTGGGGGCCTGTGCGCCATATATGGGATTTGTGCGCTGTACATGTCGCACAGGAAGGGCTTGGGGGCGTAACTGGCGCTGCTGCAGGGTCGCTGCGCCACTCTGCACCACGGCTGGTTAGGGATGTTCAAATCCATGAATACGCTGTGTGCGGAAATGGATTTTGGCACACACGGCTGGTGCAGACTGTCACACACGCACACTGTGCACCAGCCGCGTGCGCCACTTGTGCGCTTCATTCTATGAATTACCCTCATGGTGTTTTCTACTTCCGTCATAGCTAATTCTGCCTCATTTGTTATTAGTGGCTCTCCCAGTGGTTCTTGGCTTCCTGTTACAGAAGGTTGACTACTGTCAGGAGTGTCCTTATCTAGTTGGGCCTGGAGTTCTTCTTTGTGTTGCTATGCATTGTGCAACATTGGTTTGTACTGTGTAAAGTTTACATCGGTTATAGTGCTTTCATTTGCTTTGAAAGCGTCTTCGTAGGAGTCATAGTTATCCAGTATTTCTTCTTCTTTTCTTCATGGTTTAAAGAGGTGTAGCAGGGACATGTAACATAGTTCTTTATGTTGAGGAGTCTTTAATGAGAATTTGATATGATTAATTAAATTTGGTTTGGTGAGTTTTACTAAGCTGCCTTCACAATGTGATACTCTGTATCTACCTTTTTTTTCATCGGGTTTTATATTATTTTTGTATGTGAAGTTTTGGGCTATGTGGTATAGACACATGGTTTCTAAAGTCGTACTTCTGTTTGGGTAGTATGTGTCCAGCAAATTTGTTTTTTAAAATGTCTTGGCTTTTGGGATCATGTTTGGCTATTGTTTCTATATCGTCGTATGATTTCAGAACTCTTTTTTCTAGATTTAGCAGGACCAAGACTTAGCCATACTATATTTACAGATTTTCCATACAAAGCAGTACCGGTTAAACAATCTGCTGCTTCATAGGAACCACAGTCTCTATGGGAGAGCATTTTTATGCCCGAGCTGTATAATTTCTGAGACAGTGTTTTGTCTGATGACAGGTCATTCCAGAGGTCTTGAAGCTCTGTTTTTTCTGCTTTGGTTAAGTATGCTGTAACATATCGTGCAACTGCAGTGGAAGTGTCTGCAATGTACTGCACATTTATGTTTGCATTCCATAAGAGGGCAATGATTACATTGTAATCATTGATATATTTTTCTTCTTCTGTTCTTTTTATGTAATATGTATTGTTAGGTGATTTACCTTTAACACTATGTCTAACTGAAGACCTGAAGTTGTTTACTTGACCTTTTTTTGTAAATGGTCTAGGGAAACCAAAGCGGCATTTGGTGTAGTATTTCCCTTTGTTTTTGTATTTGCGACAACACTCTTTGCCACATTTGTGTCTTTGAAATTGTAAAATTTGTGCATGAAGATCACTATTTGTTGCTTCCGATGGAATTTCACAAGTGACATATTTTGCGATAAACTGTAACATAGTGGCATCATTGTCTTGACCAAATTTAGAAGCATCTTTAATACATAAAAGCATGAGGATATGCGGTGCTCCTCTGGCTTGGTATTGTTTACTCCAAAATAAGTGTTGTACTTCTCCAAGGAGAGGAACAGGTTTATTACAAATAAAGTGTAGCATAACAATGAAGCAATGGTGAAAATATCTTGAAACATTAACAGGATCTAGAGAACAAAGTTCTCCAGGCGTTAGTATATCTATGTTTGTTTTGTTTTTGTTTGATATGCGTAGGAAATCATGTAAATCTTCCCATGCATATTCTGCACAACTTAATTTAACAAACCAAGTGGGTGGACCAAGGTTTCTTATCATACAACGTACATCTCCATGACGTCGAACCAGTACTCTTTAGTACCAGGCATGTTTGCTAATAGATTTGTAATACTTGATTGTAAAACCTCATCTTTTTGTTGCACTTTTTGTAATAATTGTGTAGCTGACATATTTTGAAAGTGGGTTCCTGATTTTAATGTGTGTGCAACTCCGTAACATAGAGTTGCTATTTCACTTTCAAAGAGTAGGTGGAATATGTATTGCACATTTTGCCTAAATCTGGGATCTTCAGAATACATCCGTAATGAGCGGTGTTCTGATGCTGTTATTTGAATTGGTCTATCATTGTACCTTCCTCCTTTGCCAGTAGGAAAGAGTAGAGGAAAAGCACTTGCTTCTATACTTTTTCCCCATATGCTGATTGGTGATCCTTTTGTTTGTCGCATTTGGTACGTTTCTAGTGCATCTTCTACGGTGTCATTAGAATGCAATGGATGAATTGTATAATGGTCTAAAGTATTGGATACTGTAGCAGGATCTAGAAGCTCAAATTGACCAGCTTATGGTGACTCTTGAATTATTTCAGTGGTTTCTTTCAAGTTGTCTTCAATATTAATTTCTTTGTATTATTCATTATTGTCTTTTAGATATTGCCAGGCTTGTCTAACTTTATGTAAATCTAAAAGTTGTTGCCAATTTATTTTGTCTTTTGTAGGTACACCATTTACTAAGATAATTAATGATGAATCCATTGGACGTTGCACACCCAGAGTGTGCACATTTTGTTTTAGATCTAATGGTAAATACACTACTTTTTCACGAATACCTTTCACTAATTCAGAGGGAGGTCATTTTGCTGTTTTTGGTTGAAGGTGTATTATTGCTTGAAAGGGGTGCACTGTTTGAATTATGATGCTCTAATATAAATTGAGTTGTTGTAGGGGTTTTGGCAGTGGAAATAATTCCAAATTATTTGTGATAGCACGTGAAGGAGTTTGGTTGTTGTCAAGTTTTCTAGTGCAGTAACTGCAAACTATGAAGGGGTCAGTTATTTCGTATTTGTTTTCTGCTATAAGGTAGAGAGCTAATTCAAACCATTTAGAATCTTCATTGTCTTCTATTTTGTATGTTAGGTCTACAGTTTTTGTGTTACTTTTATAAAAAGTTCTGCGTCAACATACTCACACATGGTTTGGTACTTCAGCAGATGTACTTTGAAATTTCAGTATTCCTTTTTTGTATGTGTGTAGTAGAAGGTTGCCATGTGCAGAATTGTTGGTAGTCTGTTCTAAAATGATTGCATTTTGTAAGTGGCTTTCACTTCCAAAATATTTTCTCTGGATATGGTTGATTTCTTCTGGTAGGTATTTGGGTGTACCATGCAGAAGAGTGTTATTTAAACTGGCTAGTTATAAAGCTGGACTTTTAGCATAGTACAGTTTATACACTAGATTTCCTACATTTGAATGATGTGTTGATATCATTTTGATATCATGGAAGGTGCTTTTGCAAAAAGGTCCTGAAATGCAGGCTAATGAATGTCCTTGTAGTCCTGTGTATTTGCGAACTGGAAAGGTTTCCATATTTTGCAGCACTTTCATTTTCATTTTGTCTTTACCTTTCACATACTGATTGAGGAACTGGTGTAAAGATTTGAAAGATTTGTTAGGAATGTTACACCTTGACGTGCACGCCCATTTGTATACTGGATGGTCTGGTTCAGTCAAATGGAGAGGTAATTCTGAGTTTTCTGGGGATACTTTTGTAAGCAGTGTTTCTTGTTCCATGATGGTATTATTGATTTGTTCATATCCTCGTCCACTGCTATGGATGGCAATTGTATTTGTTTGATTTTGTTTGTATGCTTCTTCATTAAAATATGGTTCTGTGGTCATTGTGTGACTCCATTCACCTCCACAAATATTTAAGAAGTTATTTTTGTTGACATTCCATTTATTGAGAAGTTCCTTTTGTAGGTTAGTACTTAGTTTTGTTAGTGGTTTCATCCTGTTTAACACTAAAATAGAAGGATTGCACTGTCTATGAGAGCTTCCAGGATCAATTTTTTACGGTAGGTTTTAAGGGTTGAGGATGATTTCACTCCTCTTCTTATTAGATTCTGAAGAACTCTGTGGCGGAACATTTTTGATAAGATACTTTTTTTACTATGGTTTCTTGCTAGTATATCAAGATTTATAGGAGCAGTGTTAGCAGTAGAGGTAGCCGAATTCTTGTAAAGCATTTTCTGTTTCGTGCCACATTTTGATAGAGGAGGCAACGTTTCTGTAGTTGAAGCTTCCTTTTTTTTGCTAAATGACTGCATTAGCTGTTTTGTTTCAACGTTTTGTACAAACTCTGGTAGAGATCGATGCTTAATTTGGACACTTTTATTTTCATTTGCTCTATTTCTACGCTCCTTTCTACAGACTTACTTTTTGGTAGGCATTCTTTGGGGTCTGTTGAAAAAAAAGAAGGTATGGGTTGGTCTGTTTTACAATGTATGTGTGCTGTGTGCATGCGTGTATGAGTTTGATGGGGAAGATGTTTGTGGTGGTGTGTGAATGTGCATTGGGCAGTTGCAATGAGTTGGGAAGGCTATTTTTCTGCTTGCATGTTACTAAACTGTGCTTCAGATGAGAGTAGAAAGTGAGCTAGTGGTGAGGAGAAGCATTAATAGTAAACATAATGGTATAAAATTAAAACAGCTATTTGTTTTGTAGTAATAACATTCTAAGGCTTGTGTATGCTATTTGTGTTCCAAAAACACAGGGATTTGTGTGCCATTCTGCCTGCTAATCTTTGTTCAATAAATGGGGATTTGTGGGCAGAATGGTTCAGAAATCAATGTTTTTTTTGGTGCGCAAATTACATAAATAACCCACAGAGTCTCTTTGACGAACAGTAAGAATATAAAGGTAGTACTGTACTTACTTTTTTTGTGGAATGACCAGGTTTCTTCAGATATGTTGTTTGTAGTGTAGATGCTGTTGAGTGTCAGGAGAGTGGTCTTCATTGCAATTGTAAAAGGAAGAAGTAATTTTGTGTGTTTAAAGCAGTGATGTTAAAGTACACATTCATTTTTCAGCTTTCGTGGGAATATTCTCGTTTGATATCTCAACACAGTGTATGTGTGCCTTTCATTTGACTATGTGCAGCCTTTATATGTTATTTACAGTATGTTAGTTGAACCTGCTTCGCAAATTAGTACAATTGTAAGTTCATGAAATTCCCTTGTTTTTTTTAGCTGTGTTGTACATAGCAGAGAGGTTTGGAAGTGATAGGTCTTTATAGTAGATGGGAAAAATTTGAATACTTTCATATTATAAGTAGGAATGCAATTGAATCGCATTGGAAGTAGCATTAATTTAGGTGTAAGAGAGTAAAAAATTGTGACATTTTTTAATGGAAAATCCAGTTTCGCGCGTAAATCAGGAGGGTTGGTACGTATGTATAGGTTATGTGGGAGATAGTAAGAAATAGTGCAATTTTTCAATGAAAAATCAGAAGTCTCGTGCTTAAAGCGGGAGCGTTGGTATGCATAATAATAATAATAATAAATAATAATTTGTCATTTAATAGCACTACGAACCCTCAGGTATCTAAGCTCTGCTTATTATTACCCACGGTGTGTGGTGCTCATTTATTGACCTCAGAAGGATGAAAGGCTGAGTTTGGCCCCCCGGGATTCGAACCAGCATTAGCAGACTCTGCACCGATGTCAAAGCGAGTGCTCCACTCGCTGTGCCACTTGACCGGTATGTATTGGCTTTGCAGATTTAGTGGCATTAATTTGTTTAAATTGAATCATAAGAGTTGCACATGTACTCCGAAAAAAATATGCATACCTGTACTTTGTAATCATGCATGTGGGTATGCATGGAGCTGTAAGTAGAAATCCTGGACACTTGCACAGTAGTTTTTGTAGTAGCTGCTTTGCAATGATGTGAGACTTATATTCAAAGTGATCATCAGGACATTTGAAGTGCGGAACTCTGATGACAGAGTTAGATGTAGAGGTCTTGGATGTGATTGGTGGATGGTTGTGTGACTGCTTAGGTGTATCCAATGAGGGAATGGATTCGTGAGTGATGTGGAAAGGGTAGAAGGGCTGGCTAAGAGTTACGTGCCGCACGGACACCGCGCTTGCCCGCGGGTAGGTCGTGCCATATACAGGGTTTTACAGCAAATCCAGCATGGAAAGGGGACTGTAGGCATCAGCCAATCAGATGTTGACATTGTTGATTTGTGTAGAAAGAGAGTGTGTGTAGTGAAGATGGCAGAGGTGGAGACAGTCAGGGTGTTGGTGCTCGGAGATATTTTTGTCCATGGTTTACAGCACTATTCAGAATGTAGGCATGTGTCAACCAATTTCGATGTCGATGGTGTGGAGCGCTTCGACTGATTGCAATGTAGAGGCAATTCTACAAGTTTGCCGAGATATGCGTAGGATGAGCAGTCCCCATGTGCTAGTTTTGCACTATGGTGCTTGCCATTTGGGCTACGTGAGTTCACCTACTTTGTTGGGAGATTTGGAACAGTTGGTTGAAGCAGTCATTAACATCTTTCCAACTGCAAAAGTATTTTTTTTCTGGTTTACCCCCTAGAGCAAAATGGGACAACAGTTCTGTTTTTTGTCCTGATCAAAGTATTGGTAGGTGTGCCATGAATCGCGGCATGCATGCTTTCATGTTAAGAGCTGGTATGTTTTTCTACAGCCACGAAAACATTGTTTCCAGTAATACGGCTTATTTTGAAGCAGATGGTGTTTCTTTATCTTTTTTGGGAAATACCATGTTCTTTTTGAATGTAAGGCTTGCTTTGGAGAAGGTTATGTGATGATTGTAGGAGTAAACTAAGAAGAAAAAAAAGAAAAAAATACAAAATAACAGGTGTCTGTCAGACATCTGCAAAAAAAACAAAAAAAACAGCTCTTTTTAGAGCCCACCTTAAAGGGGAAAAGGGGAATACTATTTAAATATACAGTCGTCATGCTCAGATCCTCTACATGTCTGCGGTCATGGTGGTAGTCTGCAGGCAGCGCGTATTACATATGGGGATTCTGGGGTGGAGAGGCATGCAAATGAGAATGAGCAGAGCTAGGGATTGGTCAGTAAAGTTCAGTGGGTGTGTTGTGAACGGTGAGATTTAGTGAAAACGTCTTTTTACTGAGAGGAGAACAGAGAACGATGGCTGTGTGTGCTCGAAAACAGATTATCTGGATTTTGGGAGACTCATGGATACATTGTTTGAAGGTGCATGCAGAACGTTGCGGTATATCTGCGGATCTTGGATTTCCTCCTGTGGAAGTGCACTGGCATGCAGTGCGTGGAATGAAGTAGCTGGACTTGGTACTGCTCTGTGCTACTTTACAGACAGAGCGTCATCCTGATACAATTATCATTCATTGTGGAGGAAACAGTTTAGGGCATGTCTCTGGAATTTCTTTTCAATTTGCAATTAAGGAAGGACTTGAGAAGGTCATGGACATGTTTCCAAATTGCCAAGTAATTTTTTCTCGAATTGCACAAAGAAAAATGTGGCTGTGTTCTGCTTTATTTGGTCCAAAAATGGAGAAAGCGAGGCACAATGTCAATAAGGCTGTCTGTGCCTTTCTAAGAGATGTTGGCATGTCCTCTTTCCACAATGAAAATATTATGTGTCGTAGCACATTCATTTTTCACAGAGATGGAGTCCATCTTACATATGCTGGCAATCAGATTTTTCTTCGAAATGTACAAAATGCATTGCAAGCTTTTTTGGATTTCTAGTCACCTATTTTGCATTACATTTTGATGAATCCAAGTTTTTCAAACACACAAAACACCACTAAAAGGCTCTTTTCAGAGCCACCACTTACTCCCAGAGTAAAGTGCATTGGTTTTGCTACGGTTGCACGCTAAAATGTTGTGTGTCCTAGGACTGTCCGTGGACTTTTTGAAAAATGTGTGGGGAGTACACCGTTTACTTGTTAGCTCCATTTTTATACTGAGAAAGGCAACTCTGAAAAGAGCCTTTTTTTATTTTTGTTGTTTTATATTTTTTGGGATTTTTTACACATGACACACTAGGAGAGGAGGGTAAAGGAGGGTAAGGAAGGGACACCAAGCATGGGGATAAGAAAGGGCAGGTGGAGAGAGAAAGATGTAGGGTGGGCCTAATTTAGGTAGGTAACAGTTCTTCTGGTGCTCCGAGACCATAGTCTCGAAAGCACTTCACAAACTCTTCCCCCCTGCGGAGTACTGCGTTGCAGTACACACACAATATTGTGACCCTCGAAAGGTAAGGGTCAACAGCATCACAAATGGCCAGTGAGGCAGCTGGAGGGATGAGCTCTCCCACAGGAGTGTCTCTTGTGGTGAGAGGATAGGGCACAGAGGATGCTGCGGAAGAACTCAACCTACTACGTTCTTTACATGTTACCACCTTGTGAATGTCCGCACCGTGGAACGAAGTTAGGTGTCTCTTCATGGTTGTCATACCAAAGCTGTACGCACCAGGTCTCCCACGACTCAGCACCAACTTGCACTGTTTACAGGTGACCAGGTTTGCACTTGCTTTTGGCACGTTACCAAAAACAGTAAACAACCGCCACACCCATGACTCCCGGCGAGTGCTGGTAGTAGGGAGACATGGGTGTGGGAGTCTTCATCCTCTTCTTCCTCGATCTCTACATCCTCACGCGTATTTCCCTCTGCAGGCCCTTGGGGAGGTGGTGGTGGTGGAGGGTTTGGGGGTGGTGCTGAGGCTGATGTAGCAACAGCAGCCATGGATGCCATTAGGGTTGGTGAGATAATCTCTGCTACAGCACTAAAGGCAGCAAAACTCAATCAACAATCACCTGAAGTATAATGAAGATGAGCTTGGGGTTGTGGCCTTTTATAGGGGTGGAGGGGTGCGCCTCATGACCATATCGATCACTCAAAAGCATTGAAAAAGTTCCAAACAATATGTTGAAAGCTAGGGCCATTGTATGGGACATGTGAAATGGTGATTTTGTATTGTAAAATAATTTGGCATGTCTGCATAAATTCTTTTGAAATGTTGTGGAAGCAGACAAAGTGCGCAAATTAGGACACACGCTCAGCGTGGGTGCGGTCACATGATGATGTCATCAACACATCCACGAAGGAAATGGGTGCCCGCAGGACACCAAATGCACAGGAACGGTCGTGTGCATGCGCACGGGTGTTTTAAAGACAGTGTTCGGGTCCTGAAACTAATTAAAAGTGTGTCACAAGTGAGATGGACAGTTACGGACAGGCACGATGTTCGCAAGATTTACGGGTGTGGTGTGCATGTGCGTAGATGTTCTGCTGACTGTACAGCCAGGTATAGTGTCCTTAGGACACCTCCATTTTGTTTGGCTACGGACATGCCGGACACTGTGCCTGTTCTACAGACAGTTCCATCTTGGCTTCGGACGGTACAGACAGGTATAGTGTCCTTAGGACACTCCCATTTTCTTCATTTACGGACATCCTGGACACCTGGTGTGTTCTAAGAACAGCTTCATCTTGGTTGTGAACAGTACAGGGAGGTATAATGTCCTTGGGACGCCCCCATTTTGTTGATTTACGTACATCTTGGACAGCTGGTGTCTTCTAAGAACAGTTCCATCTTGGTTGCAAATGGTACGGGTAGGTGTATTGTCCTTAGAACATCCATATTTTATTAATTACGGACAGGCCGAACAGGCGTGCTGTCCGCGGACATTTTAACTCTTTTCAACAACAAAAAAAATTAGACCCAAATAATTCCTTTAAAACTAACATAATATTTATTTTTATTAAACACATATACAGCAATTAAGAGAGAGCGGGGGAAGCAGACACTGAAACAAATGTAGGGGAATTAGGGATTTCCACATGCTGGTTGGGAGGGGATGAAGTGATGGAAGTTTCGTCAAAACGTTTATGTTGTTCTTGAGGGTTTGGGGATAGTTCACTGGGAAATGGAGAAGGGGGACAGGTACAGTAGGACAGTGATATCTGATTTTTCCTTTCACATGGCCCTCCACAAATTGCCTTAACCCATTAAAATTCTCTTTTAACATGTCCACTTTGTCTTTTATGCATTTCAAGGTGTCTTGCACTGTGTCTTTTGGTGGACTTTCTTCAATGTTTACCTGGTCTGTTAAACATAAATATATATATGTTAAGTACCCATAAAATACTGACTATTAATTTGCTTATGCAGAGAAGTGTGGACCATTATTATCGCTATCTTCCAACATTCCGCCATGCGGAAAATTCTCCTCCAGCCACGCCAAAGTATTGCACATTTCTGTGTGAAAACAACAGAAATACATTATTTGTTCTGCACCTCACACAAAAAGTATACAAACATATAAGAAAAATGAAGTTCATTTACTACTTTCTTGTAATTTGTCTTCGTTGTGTTGTGTTTGTCTACTGTCGCTCCTAGATGTACAGTTTCTGTGAGGTAATTACGTTGGAGGCATATCTTTTTTGTTATGGTATAATCCATACCATTCTACATGGTAATTAAATGGATGGGTTATGTGTGAAACGTGTAGGTTCGAATGGTTATTTATTACTACTTATAATGTATTTATGTGCTGCTTTTTAAACTTGTGCATTTTTTAGATGGCATGATAGAAGAATCAGATACCCCCTGACTGATTGGGTAGTGTTGATCTCGTCCGCGCCCGTCCGCGGCCAGGCACTCAGTCCGTTCCCTTCAAATATCATTAGCGAGGGGGTTCAGTATGTTCTATATTACATGTATATAAAGAAAGGGAATCATAGTAAATATCTCCCAAATTCACATGATGAAAGTGTATATTCAGTAAGAAAACTTTGTTAAAGGGACGTTATGGTTAAGTTTCCCTACTAAAAACCTGTGAAATTCAGTAAAAAAAACTTTGTTAATGGGATGTTATGGTTAAGTTGCGCTACTAAAAACCTGTGAAATTCACTAAAAAACGTTATAAACGGGACTTTATGATTCGAAGTAAAACCGGAAAACCCCTGTAATTTGGCAGTTATTCTAGGCTAAGCAACCATAACTCGCCCCACCACAGCGCACTGCTATTACTAACAACCAGTACATCAAATATGACATCACAAATGTCATTGATGACATCACTGATGATATCACATGTACATTATGTTTCATGCAGAGCCTCCACAAGGGATTGTCACTATATTATTGGCAGAAATGTATCAGAGATGATTGAAGAAATAAGATATGCCACATATTTCATTAAGCAATGCATTGCTGAAAAAAAAACATTGCATTACTGAGTTCTTTCAGTACATGAATGAACTCAAGAAGAAATGTAGGCATTGTCTGCAGCATGCGCTACAGAGGTACAATATTTGCAATCTTCCCATGTAGCATACTAAATTGATAAATGCTACCATTACAGATGTTTACATACTGTGGGGTCATTACAACCCTGGCGCTAATGGGTTAATGGCGCCGTAAAAGGCTGCAGCGCTGTTAACCCCTTAGCGCCTAATTACGAGGTCCCTTTGCGGGACCCGACCTGAACGGCTGGTCTGGACCAGCCGTTAAAGTAGGGACCCGCAAAGGGACCTTCGAGGTAATTACAGTGCCACAATTTGCGGTACCGTTATTACCGCCTTCCCCAGTCCCATGGAGCCCTATGGGGCAAAAATGGGAATGGGGAAGGGCCAATTTTCAATGGGGAATTACCGCCCCGCCAACCTTGGAATCGGGTGGTAATTCCCCATTGAATATTGGCGGACTCGTTACAACACCGGCAGCAACCATGGTACTAATAGCGCCATGGGTTAACGCCAGTGTTGTAATGAGGGCCTGTGAAACATAAGTATCTACGGATGCTTCCCTTACTGCATAATTGCACTATTACTCACAAAAACATAAAGAGATCACAATGCATGCAACTATAAGCATATACAGGGAACGTAAAGCATGCACCAAAAACTGCAGTATTAACACAAAATGTTCATACCCGACCTAATTAACTTCATGCACAGAAAATATTCTTGTGTTTCTGGATTCCTTCTTCTTTTATGCATATGTATGATATGATGTAACCGTAATCTAAGGAAAGTATTGTAAGAACATATGGGAAGGGTAAAGACTACAAATATAGCACTTTTAACTTCTTAAACTCCTGACCTACAGTGAAGAAAGCCACCTGGCTTACATATGTCTGTGAACAAAAAAAGAAGGAGCTAGACATGTGTGCTGTCATCATTGTACTTCGTACTATAGTACAGTGACTTTTTAGTTGTTGCCCGTTACTGCCCTAGATATATCAGTGAAGGAAAAAGAGTGAGCCAGACATGTGATGTCATCAGTGATGCCATCAATGACATTTCTGATGTCATATTTGATGTCCTGGGTGTTAGTGTTAGCAGTGCATGGTGGTGGGGCGAGTTATGGTTGCTTAGCCTACCATAACTAGCACATTTCAGGGGTTTTTCGGTTTTACTTCGAACCATAACGTCCCGTTTATAACGTTTTTTTAGTGAATTTCACAGGTTTCTAGTAGCGCAACTTAACGATAATGTCCCTTTAACAAAGTTTTTTTTACTGAATATATATATACATGTATAGAATCTGGATATAAGATGTTGCAACTTAAGTAATCCAGGACCCGTGAAAGAGAAGGGGTAAATGTGTGGCGCAGCAGAGAAAATGGCTGAAAATCGAGGAAAGATCAAGAAGGCTGTCTGGCCCAATGTCAAATGTTGGGGCAGCCAAGAACTGATTATCTATTCAAGGAGATACAAAGATAATATCATTAAATGTGAAGAAGGGCTCAAACATGGTCTCCTGTCACATGGGGTAGATGGAAATAGAACATGGGCAAGCAACACCGAGACTTGAAGATAAGAACATGCTCACACTCCCTTCTATTCTCAGGAGCATTGATAATTTGCAAGGCCAAGTTCAAAGACAATTCGAATGACACACGGCATGAGTGATGCTGGATGATGGGCTAATTAATTGGGTGGGGCGGCATGGTCAAGTCCATCCACAAACATTTGGGTTACCAGCTTACGTGCTGCTAGTAACTAGAATATTCCAGAAGGGTACAAACGTGCCAATCTATTATAGAGACCATGTATTGAAGAGCCCTATCGTTTGAGAGCCAATGGTGTGCTGTATAGATAAGACATATTGAGGATGACTTGCTCAAGGGGTGGGCATAAGTTGTCCACCTGACTATAGAGATCCAATCACAATCCAGTCCCCTACAGAAAATACACATAGATGTTCCCATAGACCAACCACAATCTTAGATTCGTTTTCTTAATTTCCCACATAGTATGATATCACGTATGATTAATTTTCACTATGAAAGTGTTCTTTTTTGTGTGATGCACTGAGATTATGCTGTGAGATGGCCGTTGATGTCCATTGTACTCCCTGTTTTAGATAATTGAGAATGAAATAGATTACCTTTGCCAACTTCCTGAGTCGGTCTTGTTATCGGTGTACGAGTTATTCTGCATCCCCATACATGTAACAACACGCTACCTCATTTAAAAGGGTCTTACAATTCAGGTGTCTGGTATCTGTGTGTGTGATACAAAGAATGAGACAGCCCAGCCTGAAAATGACATGAATGCAATGTGGTGTGCTGAAAGGCTGGGTGCTTTCCCCAATCCCAATTCCTTGTTATGGAATGCTGGGTGCTTTCCCCAATCCCAAGTCCTTGTTATGGGTGTCTGGGTGGAAGTGAATGGCCTTAATGCACTGTGAGCCTGATTGACTGCCTGCATGAATGATGCCCTTTTAACTGATTGGCTGACTGAGCTTGGTTCAGCAGTGTGGACGAGGGACAGATTTGCATATCTGGGGACCTCTCACTTACCAAATTGTTCAGAAGCTGAAGTTGAAACTTGAAACAGCTTATCCTTGAAGCCCAGCTGGAAGGTTTGCTGCCACTCTCCGTCAACGAAATACGAAAGTTGCTGTGTCTGTCAAGGATTGATCCAAGAGAGGACCTGTTTAGGAGACCTCTCCCCGAGCTACGAGGGAACTTTGTGCAGAAGCTGATCTTCATAAAGGCACACTGGAAGTCAGTCCCAAAAGGCTGTCGAGTGGAGACGGGGTCCACCGAGAAACATTGAAGTAAAGCACCAAGACATTGAGGGCATCGACATCCATCACCATTGACCGGGGTTCGGAGGATTTCTGTGACCGCTGTAAGCCCGTTGAGTCGTGTGGCCAAGAACCAGGCACAGCTTGACACCGTGCTGCTCGATAACCGGAGACGCAATGCTCCACCTTTGCCTAAGAACATTTTAAATGAAGGGCTCCCTTGCCATCACAGTCGACCATTCTGTTCCACTGGAGAAATTTGAGGTTGTCGATGACCGAGGAGACTCCACCTGTGGGTTTCCCGCCACCTGAAGTCCACAAAGATGCCAACGAGTAAAGACCAGCCGTGGTTGAGTCTCAATCGTTGACGCCAATGCCATCACCTGATGCCCGCTGCCAGGCCTACGCTCATCACTGAATCCTCTTTGTGGCATAAAACTCTGTCTTCGAAGTGCACCGCACAACTCGTCTATGCAGGATGTCCCTGACCAATCATCGACAAGCACAGTGAAATTCGAAGCTACTGTCCCAATGACGGTTTCACATTTTCTTTATGGCATCTCGACAACAGTGGCTCCTGCTTTAAAGGGCGTCCACTCATGAGGAACCCGTCAACGAGCCATCACCGAAACTCTGCTAAACTCAGGTACATTGGGGTAGTGGAACATTTCTGACCAGGAAACAAGACTATTTAAGAATATATGGACTGGGAGTGTTAATACACTTTATTACAGGTTGCCCAGCTGGGGGGGGTCCTCAGTCAGAATTGTACCTTGGTAGAGGTGGATAATATTATGCCATTGTTTAACCAAACGTGTCTTCCTTCCTATGTCCCAAGCTGATACACAGTACTGTTTGATTTGTATGCCATTAGAAACTGTCAGCAGTTGGTGCATTTTAAAGGAGTGGTACCACACAGACATTGTGTATATTTGTCATATTAGATTTGCCAGAGTACAAAGTGTATATATTTTGAACCTTATTTATATAAAGAACTGTGTTAGCAGATAACATAGTGTGTGGACATTCCTTTGTGGGAGGCTTGGGGACTACACAGTACTTAACAACCAGCCTGCATCACCTCCTGAGAGTTTAAGCCTGCTTGCTTGTCCTTCGCTACCCTATAGAGAACCTAGGCTGGGATGCTCTGTGTTTCTACTCTGCCATATAGAGGGCATGAGTACAGATAGCCCCCTCCACTCTTTACACATTTACTTTACTTTAAATTATTTATTAGGCACAGCCAAAGTGGACCGGAGGCATACAGGCACTGAAGACAGTCAGTAGTGAGCAATCAAATTAAAAGGTCCAAGCACTCCTCTTTATTTGAATAAGTGCATTTTGAGTTTGTTTTTAAATACTTCCAGTATCGGGCAATTTCTCAGAACTGAAGCCACCCAGAAGGCACCCCTTCTAACCAGTTTCAGTGATGTTTTCAGAATGTGCAGATTTTGTTTGCAATTTGAGCAAAGAGAATGCACCACTGGTTTATTTTTTAGTCTGTTGGCAATATAAGCAGGAAAGGATCCATTAAGAGACTAATAGGTGATGTTGATTAACCTAAACTCTATCCTCTCTGCAATGCAATTTTCTTCTCACCTCAGACTCACGATCAAACTTTTGTAAACCCATCATCGCTCTGATCGTGCTATTCTGCACCACTTGGAGTTTGGCGAGTTCTGTTTTTCCTAGTCCTATGAGAAGAGAACCACAACAATCCATGTTTGCAGAGAAAATAGCTCAAGCAATCGTTTCACAGCCCTTTTGAGAAAGAAATTGGCGGATGTGCGAAAGCAGTCTAATATAATTGGCTGATGCTGATACCACACTATTGACCTGGACAGACATGCTGAAGGTTTGATCAAGTGTCACTCCTAGAATTTTTATTTTGCCCTGCGTCAGAATGCCATGATCTGCAATGCTGAAAGATTCATAATCCGGGTCAAGTTTGGCAAGTCTGGATCATAAGCTCTGTCTTGCAATGATTGAGCACAATCCCACTCATGTCCATCCACTCATGTATAAGGTTGTATACCTCTGACACTGCTATGGTGTCCTTCTCATAGATGCCTGTTAGGGGGATGAGACACTGCAAGCCGTCGGCATAGTTTGAAAAGCAGATCTTTTGTTCTTCTAGTATATGAAAGAAAGGGGCTGCAAAGAGGTTCTATAAGACTAGGGAAAGCGAGGGCACTTGTGGAATGCCATAACTAACTGAAACAGAGTCTACTTCTGCTTGCTTACTACAAATCTGCATGGTCCTCATCCCTAGGAAAGACCTCATCCAGTCCCTTGCTTGCTCACTAAAATGAGCAGCCTTCTGTAGTCTGTCCAGGAGGGGGTGATCCACTAAATCAAATATGGCCAATGGATCCAAGGACATCAACAACATTGTTGTGCCCTCAATAATATTAGTCATCATATTGGATTTTATTTCCAGCAATGCAGATTCGGTACTGAAACCTGGTCGAAAACCCAACTGACCTTTATTCAGGATAGGATGATCTTTTATGTAGCAAAGGAGTTGTTCATACGCCACTCTATCCATTATCTTCAAAATGAAGGGAGTATTGGAGATTGGCCGATAATTAGTGGCAATTTTAGGGTCGAGATCAGGGTTCTTTAGCATGGGGTGATTCAGGAACCCTTCAATCTAGTGGGACCCTTGCCCTCTTTAAAAGAGGCATTCACAATCGTTGTGATTGAGTTTATCAGGATCTCAGAACAGGCCTTTATAGCCATAGCTGGAAACTGGTCCCCGTTGCAGGAGGACGGCTTGAGTTTGGCTAAGATTGCACAAAATTCTTCTTCCGAGATTCTCCTGGAGTTAAATTTATGTATAGACTGCAGGATAGTGGTATTTTCTCCTGTAAGGCCTTAGGAGGAACTGTAAACTGTGAATTCAGGGTTTGTTAGATAACATTTTTTTTTGTTGTCTTGGTTAACATACCTTCTTGAACCTGGGAACACCACTCCTGATCTTTATCAATAGATTCCTGATATTTGATATCAGGTTTCTCCAATTTTCTAAGAATTGCAAAAATGTCCTTGGAATTGTGTTGAGCATTTTGAATATGTGCTTCTTACAGCTCTTTTTTTGCTTTTATGACTGCGAGTTTAAATCTATTTGCTGCTCCCAGATAAATTATCCTGTCCACTTCCTCCTTTGAATTTCTCCACTGATAACATGTTTTCCTTTTTTCTACTCTTAGCATCTTAAATTCCTCTGAAAAACCAGTTATTTTTAGTGTGGCTTGTAACCTTCATAGGGCCAAGAAAAGTCAGTCAGGCCCTCTACACTAAGGGACGGCGACATGTCTTCCTGAGTAGTGGGTGGTATCAAATCCCTCAGGGATTCCAAATGAACCCTCTTAAAATGTCTGGACATAATCCAATTTTGTTTAGATATGGTCTGTTTGCGCTGGGTCATGATGTGTCCTTTCAGTAATGTCTTGGACTTGTGTCCTCCTAGGTCATTCTTTGATTGCACTTTGCAGCCTTTGCAATGTCATGTGGGCACAATGATATGTCACATTGAATTACATTGCTTTATTGTGTCACAGGCACATGGTGTTTTCACTGCGTAGCTGCTACTATATTATGCTGTCCTGTGGCTATGCCACTGGTTGTGATGTACCGGGGAGTCCTGTGATGATCTACAGACATGGATTCTGCATCAGTGCCCCCAGTTGTTAAGTCTAGGGAGGACATTTCTTTTACCCCAATCCAAGATGGACATTTCTCTTTTTATAAACCTGTCCAGAATGGTCTGATTTTTCCTTTTAACAACCCTGAAATTGACACATTGAATTAATTTCTTTTACCACTGTCCAGGATGGACACAATTTTGTTTTTTGACACCTGTCTGGGTTGGACATATTTTATTGTTTTCTTTGAAACCTTGAGAGATGTGTTGTTGCCCTCTGAAGGACTTTATGAATGATGAACTGGACATTCAGCCATACGCAGTGGTGTCAACTGCCTTGGTTCACTTGACTGCAATAGGATCACATATACAGGTGAAGATCAGTCAAAACATTGTCTTACATATGTGCAGTCTGCATGACTTTCTCCTATAGCTGCTAAAATCCAATGCCCCAAGTGGTTGCAGGGATCCTGACTCATCCAGTGAATGCACTCCTTCTGAGGTCCACCCAGCACCCTTCACCTCCGTAGCCCCCATCCCCTCTGCCAGGCACTGGCCCTCCATTTACAAATGCAGAGGAACAGTGTTTGGTGGAGGTGAGGAGGGAATCGCATCAGGGAGCTATGCCACCAGGTAAGGTTGTGCACTGTCAATAATGTAAATGGATGGTTAAGTTTATACCACAATGTTAGCATGCAGTGGCACATATAGGGTTTTTACAAATCATGTGATTTTGTGATGGTGACTTCAGTGCAGATCATGTTTGTGTGTGTGTGTATGCCTTCTTGAACATACATGCATGTGATATTCATTGGCTTTCTTGATGTATTTCCACAAAGGACAGCAGACTCAGGCGACGCTTGGCACTAATCCCCCTTGAGCCATTGGCATTCTTTGACACATTCTACAATAGCATACTCATCCTCGGACTCAAATCTTTTGACATCTTGACTCTGCATTTTGATTGTTTACATCCTGCCTCTCTGACCATTCACAAGTCTTCTCTCCCTCCCCATGTCTCCTGCGGGGCTCTGCAGGTGTACTCCTTGTCCTCAGAAAAAGCCTCTGCAGCTCCCCATCATGACCATGCCTCAGGTAAGGCAGATCTGGCTGTATGTCTCCATGCACTCCACAGAACCGGTTTGGCACACTTAGACCATCTAGGTTTGTACTGTTTTGCACTTTTGGAGCCCTGACAGCCTTTACCCATGTTGCCCTTGCAGGTCACTTGTTGTTTATTGTTGTTTTCTGTATGTTCTCCACACCTGAATGTATTGCATGGCTTTTTTATCCATAACTTGTTGTTCTAATCTAGCACTGTGAGTGACTGGACTGTATGTGTATCTACATCGTGGGCACATGCATGTTGAATATTGCCGCCTCCCCACAGCTTCTGTTCACCTATTGTCCCTGCAAGTGTTTACAGTACACCCTATGAATCCACCTCCCCTCCCTGGGATAGGCTTGTCAGGGTGTGTGATCTGTTAGAGAGGGAGGTAGCATCTGGGGAGTGATGACCTGTCCAAGAACTGTGGTGTCCAACAAGGGGGTCGGTTGGTGGTGAAATGTCATACACCTCCTTGCTCCCCAATTTCTCTCTCTCTCTCTCTCTCTCTCTCTCTCTTTCTCCCCCTCTCTCTCTCTCTCTCTATCTCTCTCTCTTGCAGCTATGCACATCCATCACTCACTCTTCTCTCTCTCTTGCCTTCTTTCATCTCTCTCTCTCTCTCTCTCTCTCTCTTGCAGCTCTACAGTTGCACATCCATTACTCGCTCTTCTCTCTCCCTCTTGCCTTCTTTCATCCTTCACATCAGCTTCCACACGTTTGCTTACCCTCCGCAGCCCTTCAAATCCTCACGTGGTGTCCCTTTCACTCCCCTGCAGCCTAGGGTGACCTAAAAGCATGCATGGCACCTGACGGTGGGTGTGCACATCTTGTATACCTGCAATCAATGCACAGCCGGGTCTGTGGATGAGTAGTCTAATGCATCCACTGCATTGACCTCGTGGTCACAGGTCCGAATCCCGGCAGGTGCACTCAACCTTTCATCCTTCTGAGGTTGATAAAATGAGTACCATTAAGTTGGGTAACAATACACATCTGTTATTAGTGCCAAGATACCCCTTCATGGATGAGCGTGCGCTTTACAAATATGCCTGTTATATTATAAATGGGCCAGATTGAACTTGCATCCCAGGACAGAATATCCCCTATGTCCAGAGTGCATAACATGCTATGGGGAAAATGTGTTTGCTTTACTGCCAGTAATTACTCTGTCAATGAGTTTGGATTTGATTGGATTCATTGTTTCTCACACTCTTTGATATGGCCTTCCGGTTGTTGACACTGGGTGGACCATGGCTGTCAAGTTACCTTGTGCTGCCCTGTTTGTTTACTTTCATGCAATACATGTCTTTCAAGCTAAGAATATTATTTCAGGTGGAATGCTGTGGATGCGAGACAGGTGTGTACCTTGTACAGGAAAGTTCAAGGTACTCAGAGGGCCACAGGTTGCAGTGTAATTGGTGGTAGTGAGGCTATCACTGTGTGGGGTGTGTTTTATTGCATTGGCCTGACGTGAGCAGGTCCGGCTGCATGAGTGCAGGGACACATGTTGATGGGAGGCTGGCGAGTCATTTCTTGCTGTTTTTGCATGTCTCCTGCCTGCCACATGGCATCCCGTTCTCTCAGCTTTTCATGGCGTGTCTACCCACGCTGCCAGTCAGCTCCTGATACTTCAGCACTTTCTGGGGATGCACTCCCAAGACAACTCCACAACCAGTACAGCATTGCTGGCAGCGTGGGGGCTGCCATGTTCGTCCATCTGCAACAGGATGAAGATCACGCTCCCAGACACCAGGCACACAACATAGGCCTGGTGTTGTTGTTTTCCATGGTGTGAAAAGTACACCAGCAGCTATCGAGATGCATGTCGACAGCTGTTCAGTACGTCTTAACGTTCCCTTCAGTTCCCAGCTCATTGGTCCCTGTTCAGCCCAGTCCATGTGAGCTCTGCCTTCCTTTCCTTTTGCCTATTCCCTACTGCCTATTGTGTGCCAGTTCCCTTGACCTCTGTTTCCTCCTTCATTTAACTTGTCTGCTTGTCTCTTTTCTGACAGTTGCATCTCTGCCCTGCCTTCCTCTATGACTGCTGCCTGTTTGCCCAACTGCCTTCTGACAGATTCTGTCTTCACTGCAATCGATGAGAAGGACATTTTATGTTACCTTGGACAGACCATCATTGGCTCCCCTGTCATTGTTTCCTAAACTGTCCAGATGCCATGTTAATCAGAAAACAGATCATGACATTGGGAGGGATTCCAAGGAGATCCTGGGTTCCAACCTCTCAATAATCTCTAAGTGTCATTCTGAGTGCAGCCGGATCTGAAGCATCACAATGACCCCTCACCTGGAAACTGGTCTTTCTCAGCATTGCATTCAGGGGGCAGTCAGTGGAGGTGTTGTCGGTGCGGATGGTGTCACTTTGTGGGGTGTTTTTAATTTCATTGGCCTGAGGTGAACTGGTCCTGCTACATGGGTGCAGGGGAGACATGGTAATGGGAGTCTGATGAGTCTTTGCTTTCAGTTATTGCATGGCACTCAGGGGGCACAGGGTGCAGTGTCATTTGGTGCAAGGAAGTGTTACCTGCTCTGCCCTTGTGTTATTTTTCTCTCACAACTCCCGCTCTGCAATCCCCACACTGATTACTGACAAAACAAAGAATCATCTTTAACACGTTATGCTGAAGTAACTCACATGTAATTCTGGGCTAAAAAAACAACGAAACTTAGTTTCTTGCATGGATATGAACCACCCCAGACTGTGAGATCGACCTCAGAGGGAATCTCACTTAGACGTCATTCAAGTACAATATTTGGTAGGCAATGCCCAAGCTGGCGTTGGTACATCAGCATGAAAAACAATGCTACCAAACACTGGCACAGAACAAGAAGGATAATGTGAATATGCAAGTGAGAGTCTGTACCGCTTGTTATTACTCTACCTGTTGCCAATGAGTGAAGCCTGCACTTCTACCTCTCATGCTGAACCTTTACTGAGTGAAAGAAGTGTGCACTGATGTTGGCTGTGCTGCACTAAACCTAATTTTATTGCTCAGGTGGCGTATACTTGTCATAATCCTGAATGTGCTACATTAAGCAAGAACTTTTCTTAGCTGTATCTGCCTCAAGAGACTCCTAAAAATATGTAGCTTGCTTTTTTTGTGGTCTCATAAAAGTACACATTGGTCATGAGAGCATATGCATAGCCATATGCAGTAAATGCCATTTACATGTTGTATGTAAACTCCATTGAACTCTAATAGGGAAAAGATGCCTATGAACAATTTAAACGCATAATTAAACCATGTGTATACCCCAAACAAGATATTCATTTATTTTGAATGCATTGCCCTTGATATTCGTCAAGGATGAAAAGAAAATATCAAAAGATTCTTAGTAAATAACCCTAAACTGTTACACAAAGAGTATAAAATACAAACGTGGATGGACTTTAAATAAGAAATACTGTAATGAAAATTATATGCAGTCCTGTATAGCTACTTAAATTAGAAAATGCTGTAATTAAAATGATATTCAGTCCTGTATAGCTAAAACACAATTGTTAGGTCAATTCATGTTACAGTTAAAAAGTAAGTTTGCAAACATTCACTCCATTTCTAGGCAAGTTTATTTGTAAATGTGTTTATGGTTTCCTTGTAGCTTGATCAAAGTTACACTGTTATTTTTGCCTAACAGTAAATAATTCACAGAAAAAGTTTGACCATGCGCTAAGGATGACAAAAATATTCAGATTTCCATTTTTTGTGTTTCTTTATTGTGAAAAAAAACGTCAACACGTGTTTCACCACTTAACTTGTGGATCTTCAGGAGGTAAGTACTATTTTTGCTAAAGATTTTGTTCTAAAAGTAAAAACAAAACAAAATGTATGTAACACCTTGATTACAAATCAAACAAACATGAAAATCAAAGAAAATGTTTTTTGAAGTCAACATCTATATATTAGTACTGGCACTCTTACTCTTCTGATGGTTTAGCTGAAGCTCAAACAAGATAAAGCAAGCTAAACCATCAGAAGGGTAAGAGTGTCAATACTAAACTATAGATGTTTCACAGCAATAGTACTTATCTCCTGAAGAGCCACAAGTTAAGTGGTGACACACGTGTTGAGGTTTTTTTGCACAATGAAGAAATACAAAACATGGAAATCTGAATATCTTTGTCATCCTTAGTGCATGAATTACGAAGATCAAACTTTTCCCATGTAACAGTTAACATGTAGTTTACACAAACAGGAATATCTTGGAAAGTAATTAAAATTGTTTCAAGTCCATTATCAAGTTCTTCATTCAAAGATCTTCATTCAAATAACTTAATCTACTTGATGTGTAATCAATAATATAAAGTAAAATCATCTTAATATTAATATCTCGAACATATGATGATTCACGTTTATTATCCTTAATACAAAATATGTTTTACCCAGCAGAGAAAATAATTACTGCAAGTTGTGTGGTATCCCCAGAATGCAGAAGCCACAATAACTTAACCAACAGTTTGTCAAAGCGAGACCTACAAACAACCCAACAATTAAAATCTATATAAGCACTTATCAACAGGACTATGTCCAAAAATAATTAAAAGCAGAACCATTCGGCTTTCTTGCTTAAATGTTAGCTTTCGGTCAGTCGAAAATAACGTTATAGAGATTCTTGGCTACCGTCAAAAGTATTAATTGATGTTGTTCCACAGTGCATGTGAACCGCAAGAGTATCAGTTGCTGAATAAACATATCTTTAACTAATGTTCTAAGACATACTTCTTATGACTGCAAAAATCTAACATCTATTACGGACCTTTGAAGTACTCCCCAACTGCTAGATAGAATCTTTAAAAATCTGCTTTGCCAAAGGCAGAAGACAAGCTATTCCATAAAGCACGAAATACTAGAAGTAGGTGATCCAGGGGAAAGGAGCTATGAACAAACTACTCCATAGCTTCTGCTATGAACACATTTGCCAGAAGTAAGTGTGTTAGGCTGATGCTGTATTTGAATGGAGTGCAATCTCTTTTTTTCTGATTAGTTGCCGTAAATCTCCACGAAGGCAATATGGTAGAAAGTGTATACATTGAAATCTCACTTCAAATTTGTTTATCAACATCTCATGCCCAAGTCTCAATAATAATTAGTGTTTCTTACATTTAAAAGAAATGTGTGTCCTACTGCAACACATTGTCATGTTGAAACAAACACATATCTATGCAATCTGTTATATTTACAAGGATCCAGTGAGACCCAAAGACCAAACTTAAATAGTTTGCTATCAGTATACGCATTAATCATACAATCATCATATCTATGAATGTAGAAGCTTTTTGGCTTTTTGGCTTCTACATTCATAGATAACACGAAAACTGATAATCCATCAGTAAGGTATTGAAAAATAAACAATACATATAAAAGAAAAAAGCCAGGAAATAGCAGGTTCAAATATTAAACAAAGCTATGATGATCACCCAAATATTACCTTGCGGGACAGCAGCCTATATGGACAGGGTGCGCAGAAACAGCATATGTGTGTACATATCAAAATAATTCTAGTACACTGCTCTCAAGCACTCCCTTGTGCACCCTCTGCTCAAAAAAGCCTTTTCCTGACCCCTCCATTCTGGCAAACTATTGCCCCATCTCTATCACCCCCTTCCTGGGCAAACTCATAGAGAAGTTGGCGATATCGCAGTTCACCCTCCACACCAAATTTGTTGGATGCTTCTATGACCACCGGTGTGGCTTTAGAGCATCCAGAAGCACGGAAACTGCTCTTCTGAACACCTGTGAAAACTTGCTCTCTAACTTCAATTCTATCTCACCCTCTGTAATCATTCTCCTTGACCTATCCTCGGCCTTTGACACAGTAAATCACAACACCCTGATTGCACGTCTATGTGATACCTGGGCATCACTGTTCAGGCCCTGGCATGGCTAACCTAATTTCTCTCTGACTTCCCATCTCAGGTGGAACTGGGGCCCTTTCTCTCATCTATCACTTTCTCTACTTGTGGTGGCCCCCGGGGATTTAACCTATCCCCTGGTTCTTCAATGTGTACATGGCCATCCTGGTTCACAAGATAGCCACTTTGACCTCCAATTTTCAGTGTTCTGTGGATGACACACAGCTCTCTTTCAGGCTACCCTCCACCTCTTCTTCCTCCTTCCTCATTCCTGACTGTTTATCCGCAATCCAGTCATGGTGTGCTGCAAATTACCTCTGCCTCAATGCCAGTGAGACAGAGATCATCCTCATCAGTACCCGGCTCCAGCTTTCCCTCTTTCTCTCTGGCCGGCATCCCTGGGCCCTGCACCTCCACCTACAAATGAGGCAAACACCTGGGGGTTATCTTTGACTCCACTTCCTCCTTCTCTCCTCACATCTCGGACATCTCTAAAAGGTCCCACCACCACTGCACCTTCTCAGTGGTAATCAACCTTTTCTCACTTTTCCACAGCGGCTCACTCTCTCCAGAGCCCTGGTCCTCTCTAGGCTGGACTACTGCAACAGCCTCTTTCTCAACCTCCCTGCCTCTACTCTCCGTCCTCTTCAACTCATCCAGAACAGAACCGCAAGACTTATCCTTGGCCTCAAGCCCAGGAACTGCATCTCTCTGGTGCCGAAATCCCTCAACTACCTCCCTGTGGCTGCAAGGATCAAGTTCAAGACCCGTTGCATTGTCCACAAGGCTTTCTGGGCCCTGGACCCAATCTACCTGCAACAATATCTTCCTAAATACTCTCCCTCCCAAGCCCTCCACATGTCTTCCTCTAATGCTCTGCGAGTGAGCTGTTTTTTAAGGGGAGATCTTTATCCTCCGCATGTGCTTCCCTCTGTAACAGCCTCCCTTCCTCTCTCTGTCTTGAACTGGATCATCTAAAGTTCTGTAAACTCCTCAAGACATTCCTCTTCATCTCCTCCTTCTCTCTCCCTCTCCCCTGCTAACAACCTCCCCCTGATTTCTTTCCTTCTAACTGCTACTCTTTGCTCAGTTTGACAACTGGCCTCTTGGTGTACCCTCAGCGCCTCACAGGTCCCAAGCTTTCTCTCCAGTCCTCTGCACTTGCATCCGGTCCCTGCTCTGCCACAGCATTTCTGCACTCTCCTTTACGACCCATGAGAATGGTGTCTCTTAGCACTTAATCCATGTTCTGGCTGGACTGGGTGCACTTGATCCCCTTTACCCTCCCCCGCCCTCGCATTTCCTGTCTATAGACTAAACCTGAATGTACCGTGCCGAGCAAGCTTGTTTGTCTTGTTGTCTCTTATGTATCCCCTCCAATGCATGGTTGCTCTTTGAAACACTTGCTGTATAAGCACATAATAAATAAACAATCAATTCAATCAATTCAAAACTGTAAGGTAAATACCACATACAAAACCAGTAGTCGTCAAGTTTATGAGTCCTTTATTAGGTATCATAACTGACCAAGAAACACAGAACAGCACTGATATATGCTGAGGTACAAACTCAGAAGCTTAGAACATACACTCGAGAATAAACAAGGCATGGGTTCCAACAGACCGTGCACCAGCATGACCATTTAGATCATAAATATATACAATGTACAAACTGTAAACAACAAAATTAAACTATAACATATAACACACTTCGCTTCCATTACAACCACCTGCACACCCAGATTAGGTTTTCTCAATCAGGCTCTCCCATCCTTCACTGCTATGCTGGACTTTTACCAGACCCTGCCATCCTCCAAAACTACAGAATCACTCAACAACTTTTTCACCCACACTAATGATATCTTGTGATGCACAACTCCCATACCACTTAGGAACACTTTCATAATTCTAGACATAAACTGTACTCCATTGTCAGTGAGCAATTTGCTTGGAAAACTTTCCTGCTGAAACAACCGATCGATAAACATGACAACTGTATGCAAATCAGCCTCCTGAACCACTTTGACTTCTACCCACTTTGAATATAGATCAACCAACACTATGGACCTCATTATAAGCATGTTGGTCTGGGAACTACGGTACCAGTAAGCATGCCGGTACCGTAGTTCCCGGACTGCCATACTACGAGCTGTGCTCGCAGGCACCTGTCAGCCCGCCAGGTCTGGCCTGGCGAGTAGAGCAACACCCACGAGCACAGCATGTTGCTAAAACCCAGTTATTCCTCATTGACGGGTGCCAGAAAAAATGCAACTCTGGCGGCAGCTGTCCCTTATTTCTAGGCACAGCTACTACCAGGGTTATAATGAGGCCCTATGATGTACTTTTTGACTCCATTACTACACAAAATAGGTACCATAATGTCCATGGTCAGGAACTCACAAAGCATCCCTGGAAAATCTGGAGGTTTCAAAAGTTGAACATGAGTCTTTAATGCTTTATCAGCCTCATAGAACATCTTACAATGCTTTATCAACTCTTTCACCTCATCATAAAGACCTGCCGACCAGTAATCTGCCCTAAGGCGCCCTTCGGTTTTAGTCATCCCCAGATGACCCTGATGAGCTAGCCCCACTAACTTGCGACTAATGCCTAGTAGTGGTGCCAGACATAAAGACCTAAAAACATATCCTTCTTCTACACTCAACTCATTCCTCACCCCATGAAGTACTCCTAGTCCATCCTAATTGGACCATTGTTACCAATCTTCTAATATCATGAATTTGATTCTGTTTAAAACTCCATCACTTTTATCATCATCATGCCGGTCTTGTTTCTTGACTGCACTGCCACAGACAACAAATATTTCTTGACTAAAATCATCTTCCTCATCCACTGGCACACCACCAGCACCTTTACTCTGTGCTCCATATAAGAAACCTGCTACTATGTTCTCCTTGCCTGGAACATTCGACACTGAAAAAGAGTGCCTTTGATTAGAGATTACCAACCTCACAATCCTGAGAGACACCCCATCTAATCATTTTGAAGTGAAGATAATCACTAATGTTTTATAACCACTGATGATTTGATATCTCGTACCCCACAAAAATGCCTACATTATTTAACCACCAAAAACTGCACACAAAGCCTCTCTCACAATAACTGAATAACAACATTCAGCCCCCTTGAGTACTGAGGAAGAGAATGCAATAGCTCTTTGAAGTCTGCCTTGTTTCTGTAATAGAACTGCACCCAATCCAGTTGTGCTGGCATCATTCTTCACATATGCATCACTATCTGTATCAAAACTAGCTAGAACCAGTGCTTCTGATACTGTACCTCAATTTCCTCAAATTCTCAGTTGCAAGCCTGTGACCACTCAAACTTGACATCCTTCTTAGACAAACTCCTAATATTCACACACTGATCTGCAAAGGTCCTGATAAATTTGCCATCATATTCCACAAGGCCTAAAAAGGACATTACACCTTGCCTGACCCTGGGAGGTTCTAATTCTAAAATTGTCAACACCAAACTCTCCTTGAGATATACTCCATGCCCACTCAGCCTGTGCCCCAAGTAATCAAATGTTCAGTGACCTTAAATGGCATTTGCTCAGTTCATTCAATGCAATCACAATTATTATCAAGAGCTTCTACCGATGTCCCTATTCTTAAAATGTCATCTTGATGAAACTATACCCCATCCACCTTCCCAAGAAATGTGTGGATCACACGTTGGAAAACGCTGCTGCAGAAACTAGAACAAAAGGCATGCTTTTCAACCTAACTGTACTCTCATGTTTGATAAAAGTTGTGTACTCTCTAGATTCTAGATGCACAGAACTTGGTAATATGCAGATGCCAAATCTAAGGTGGTAAACACCTTTGTGCCTGCTGTCATGCTGACAAGTTCCCTGATGTTCGACAGAGGACATCTATCTAGTATGACACACTTATTAAAATCACAAAGGTCCATACACAATCTTAAACTGCCATTGCTTTTGTAGATAACAACAACAGGGGAAACAGGGGAAACCCACTCTGAGGCCTCAACTGACTCAATTATGCCCCTTTCTCTAATCTTCCAATTTCTACTGCCACTTCATTTCTCATCGTTGAAGGCACACACCTCATTTTGGCTGTCATTTGCACTGCATCTTTCCTCACCTTTATATTGAGACAGAATCCCTTCAGACAACCCGGCATATCACTAAAGACTTCCTCATAACCATCTTCCAGCTTGGATTTAGATTGGCTGACTTTTGAAATGAGACCTCTCACTTTGTGGTCAATTGCAATGTCTATACTGCTCTGCTCATACCAGCCCAGCAGACAACCACCCTTTTAAGATGCATACAACTTTGTCTTGGCTTATCTCCCTAAGCAACACAATGAAGCTTGAGCCTGGAGACTGCCCCTGGGTGATAGTGGTGCACGGTATAAGTCAGCATAACACAACATCCGCCAATACAAATACCACCATAAGCACTAGCCTTGATTTGTGAAACACCTAGCTAGAACGTTTAAAAAAAAAATCTCTTTCAATGTTTCATAATGGATGATAGTGTCATCTGACCCTGAATCAACTAACTTGTGCACCACAAATCCTTCAATAGAAAAAGCAGCATGTGGTATCCTATCTTTGCGAGTTGAACTAACTTCACTGACTGACTAACTCACACCTCTGTATTCTTTATCAACAATATCTTCAATACTATCACACTCTTGTTCACTGGTAATCTCGTTCAGCCCTTTGTGAGAAAAATTGTGACAACAACGGTCCTTTCTTCTCATACTTAAGACACACAGCATTAAAACCAAGGTAAGATCCCGTATTTGCAGAAATGGAAAGTGCTGGCACAACAAAAGCACTTTTTAACATGTAAGGGTTGGTACAACTTGTTCTCAGCTATTTTATGTCCTTTACTCTCTTCCTATTTCTTGATGAAAATCTGGCTGAGTTCAGCGTCTTCTTTCCCAGGGGTAACACGTTTTTAGAATTAGTGCCCACAGCATTTACTGTGCCTGAACTAGTCTCTTTGTTATCGTTCCTCTCCAGCTCTTGCACACATGCCAACATGTGTTCAGTCCTTTTGGCAATGTAAAAACTAGGACCACACTTTGTCCAAATGTCCTCCTTAGTTTTATTCTTGCACATCTTCACCATGAATTGATCCCTCAGCCTCTTATTGTACGAGGCACCAAAGATACATCTGTTTGCCAACTCCATGAGAGTCGAAACACAATTCTCAACGGACTTGTCCTTCCCCTGTTCTCTAGTATGATATGATATGGCATTTATAATGCGCCTATAAACAAGTGTTTCAAGGCGCAACGAGGCAAAGGAGGGGAACAGAGGGAAGACAGACAACGATCCTACTAGGCCAGATGTCATTCAGATCCTGCAAGTGCATGGGGAGGAGAAGGATGAAAGTGCGGAGGGAGAGGACAGTGCTTGGGATAATAAAATAGATAAAGTTAAAGTACGGCCAGCAGGTGGCAAGTGCAAGGGTAAGTGCAGACAACAGGTGTCAAGTGCTGGTAGTGGGACTGTAGGGATACAGAAAACAGTCTCCAAGTGCGGGGGTTGCCAGGAAGGCAGTGCAGGAATGCGACGGGTGGGGGAGGGGGCCTGGATCCGAGATCAGAGTGTGGCCAGGTAACCAGTGCTGTTTCAGTATCAGCCAAGAAGTCAGCATAATGAAGTAGTATTATGCTGACCTTTTTTTTCAAAGTGAGCATCCAGTTTTTTTATAAAACAGTCTCGTGGGGGTTTAGTGTCCCTTCTCCTTCACTTGCCCCACTCCCCCACCTAGAGCTTATACTAAGCCAAGTTGATGGTGCTATTCACAAATTACATCTCTGTATGCTCATGCAGCCACTATATGACAATGAATAAAATAAGTCTAGTAATTTACAATTCATCTTGAGCATTACATTCAGAAATTACAATATCGAAACAACTTAAAGAACATTTAATCTAATGCAGATACCAAAAACAAAAAGGGGAGCATTACGAATCAGGAAACATGTAAGAAACAATGTTAAGTCAAAGTCATTGTCATGCCAAAAACATTGTGATTGCATCCTATTTATCCAGAATGAATTGCATCATGAAATAATTGCTTGATAAGTTTCCATCTTGATGGTGCTTGGGCACATCACTGTTTGAAGCACAATCAATTGCATTTGGACTATTGTATGTCCACATGTTGTGCCACTGGTGATTTCATTTTGCCCATACAAATATACTTTTGTTCTGTCCAGCCGATCTCTACTTCCCTACTAGTGACTCTTACGTGGTAGATGAAACATGGACATCCAATGTTTGTCACAGACATTGAAAATTAATTTCATTTTGGATGTGCCTATGTGACAGTCAGCCTTTACAAATTAGTTCCTGATCATTTGACTTTTTCAATATGCAAAAGTCAGTAGGGTGGGAAACAAATTAGGTCAACTTAAATCTAGATCAAATAATTTCCATTTACTTGATAATGGTACTAACTTTGATGTAAATTGCCTGGTTTTCAACAATCCTTATTTGTACTCATTGGGTCTTCCTAAGAGCAACTTGTAATAGAGATTCAAAGCATCTCATGGATATAAACTTTCCCAGAGGTATTGTTTTTTGCTTCCTTAGTTGAGTTTTATCTGAAACAATTTTCTAAACTCACATCAATTGCCATGACTGTAAGCCACCTATGGTTTACTTTGGATGAAAGCTTGAGTGAGTAATACATTGTGGTGGTCTATCCGGTTAGTATAACGTGTAGTAACATTTATCAATCTGACATATTCACCAGTAGATCCCAAAAATATAAGTCAGATACTCTGTTGGCCAAATATATTTAAGGAAGTCACGTACATTGTTCAAATGTTGAAAAACATCCGTAAACGGTTGACCACTGCCATCCAGAAAACCCACAAACCCATCAATATACCTTTTGTGCTGGTTCAAATGTATATTTCTGTAAAGATCATTTTGAATATATGGGGATCTTTTCCTTAAGCGGCCACCCCCAATTTAACAACCCCTAGTTTACCGTCTCACCCTACAATTCTAAGACAATAAACACGCTATTTGTGATCAAAACTTCAGTTTAATAAAATTAGATGAATCATATGTTTTCCCATTACTTTATGTAGGGGATGTCACCAAAAAACATTAGATACATATTACATAGGCTGGCCTGCCAGTGACAGTTTTGCTTAATTTAATACACATATTCCGTCATACAACAGAGATATAAATTTCATTTTTACCAATTCTATTCTTAAATAATACAAGGACACCTCTAACCAGTACCTAATTCTATGACCTTACTGTCACTTATTGGGCAGTGTATTAAATCAATATTTACTTCTAATGTGAGCAGCAAGTTCTGGAATCAGAGAACTGTTGGATGCATCACATTTCCAATGATATAAGAGTGGGCAACAACATCCAAATAGTTAAATATCTGAAATCCTTGATGGTAAATATATATTTAGGGAGCACTGCAGAGAAGAAGGTCCCTGGTACAAGGACCTCGTAGATGCATCCAATGGGTTTGCCCAGAACAGCACTTGGCACTGCATGCTCACCATGCAGGTCTGATCTTTTACAAAACACACCACATATGTATGTACATGAGCCAATAGTGTAACTACTAGTGTGGTCCTGCAAAAGAGGGAGGTCATTCTGAAAGCCAAGCTGTGATACACATTAAAAAAAATTGAATCACACATCCCAAATGTAAGGAATGTGCCAGAAATTCACCAAAAATGTGGTGTGCACTACATTTATGTGCTGGTGGTAAGGGCCTCCAGAAGCCTATTAGTAAGCATGGATGCTAATAGATTACCTAAACTGTAGAAAACGTGCTTATAACCCTAAAAATGGCATGTTAACGGGCATCCACGTCATTAAAAGCCATGACATCATCGTGTAACGTGACCCATGATGTCATGTTGTCCCGAGGTTATATGAACAAAAAATTGTTGAAGTAAGTTGCCTGTGCCACTGAGCACAATTATACCAGGGGTAAGCAAGTTCATGGAAAGTAAAACATAAATGAAATGTTGCTTCCTGGAAATATATGGGTACAAGGATGTGTAGTACACCATACGGGCATTTGAAAACAAAAATAAAACAACAAAAGAATAATAGAAAGAACAAATAATAAAAAGAACAACATATGAATACATGAATGTAAAAATAATGATGAAACAATGAGAACGTATGAAAAAATGCATGAATAGGAAAATGGAAACAAATGTATGAAAAAATATGAAAAATTATGAAAATTATAAGGGGATATAGAAAAATAATGATGGTTGATGCAGGCAAAATACAGTTTCTGACAATGAAGGATAATAGGTAAAAAGAGAAGAATCAGTTAAATAGCAAGAAAACAGAAATAATCCCTAATTGAAATCACATAATGGCAGTAATAATCATCAAGAGTGAGTGTTAGTTAGTAGGACCTGAAACTGGAAGCAGGAACTTGATGTGCATAACAAAGTCATTATAACTGATATCTCCAAGAAGATAACACATAAATAATGCACTTAGCAAAAGCAAAAACAAATACAGTCTTCAGTAATCCCACCTGGGGTATGCAAGTCCAGTTTGTCAATCCAGAAGACTTCTCTGCAATCAAGGATGTTATAAAGATTGCCATGTGGTCGTGTAGATACCACTTCAACTATCTGAAAATGAATTTGGGTGATTTGGTGGAGAAATTCATGAAAATGGTGAGCGACTGCTGAGTTCTGATTATTTGTATGAAAGTTCAATCTGTGTTTATTCCACCAAATTCCTGACAGGTCTGCTTGATTGCCCGAGGTAGAACAGACCACAGGGGCACTTAATGGAAAAAATAGCATTGGCAGCATCACAAGTAGCAACATCTTCACTCCAGTTCATGGATGATGGATTATATTGCTGTTTCGTACCAAAATTACAATTAGAACAGGGTAAGCGGGGTAAAGGGCCTGTTCTTTTATGGAAAACATTTTTAGATTGTTTAATGTCTGTTTTCACAAGAGGATAGGAGCTTGTGTGTATGGAAAGAGATGGGTAACTTGGAAAATATCTTTAACTCAATTGTCACAACTCAGAATCTCCTTGCATTTTAAAATGCATCTCTTTGTGTAGAACATTCAGAGAAGTAAACTATGGGGTTGTTTATTTGTGGGTTTGTGCTGCGGACTCCTATATGTGGTGCGAGTACTTTATCTACTGCTGACTTGATCTCCTCATTTCATGGTATCCTCTCATGATAACTTTAACATGCCCCTGAATCTCCATTGCATGTTCATATACCTAAATCTGAAAAAGGTGGTAGCCAGTTTGTAATATTGAATTCTAAATCAGTTTTTCTTTTAATAATTTTTACATAGCAACAAGCCACATTGATAAAGCAGAGATGTCTGTAATTCCCTAGTACCCACACACATCTGGAGATGCAGTATTATTGTTTGTAATATCTGTTCATAAAAGTTATGAATACTAATTATTTTATTAATCTATAATAAATGCAGAACATCTGAATTCATATTGATTATATAAATAACGATCTCACGATAATGAGTGTTGTGATAAAACCTGTTCTTTCTTGTGTCTAAAATGTTGTAAATATTGATTGCAATTAAACCATGGAGAACAGACATGACCGGCATACACTCCAGTCCACATAATGACTCGTGAGCAGGTCTTTGTAATTTCATAGGTCAGTCATTGATTTGAGAATATAACAGGTCTCCTTTGTCTCTCTCCATTTAGGCCAACCAATGGCTGACTTAATTGCAGGAAGAGTTCAAAGGAGTCACATTAGTGCAAGGATTACCCTTTGAGGCTCAGCAATAGAATAATTGACCATTGACCATCTGGTTAGTTCTGATACTACACTCTACCCTCACTGCAGATTTGCACTTGCTGGAATTTTAAAGTATAATTTTAAGAATATCAACCCAAAATGTGCTCCCAAGCGGGGCTGGAGGGGTGATTGCTCTGGGCTGAAACTCTTGTGATCTATCTTTTTCTGCTCCCTGTAGGACTGAGATGAAAACAAGTGTTATCTAAGCCAATACAAAAACATTGGCTTTCTACACATTACATTAATGTTTCGTTTTTACCACCTATTTCATTGATATACACATTGTACAATAATGTGACAATAGTTAGAAAAATATGTTGTTTTCATTTGCCTGTTTCACCTAATTTCCATAAAATACAATGTCACAATACAGTGCGATTTATGTACGGTGATGGCACATGTGTATCTTCTGCATGGGAGTCTTACCATTCAAAACCAGTGGTAACAGCCTGTGAAATTACAGAATATTTTACTAGACTTTTATTACTTTAAAATTATTATTTCTGAAACACTAGCCATGTACTCTTGCTTGTCAGATTGCTGACACGCATGGTCACGTTCACATTTTGACAAATAGTTACATGATTTTTAAGGGATGATGTGGTTATTGATGAAATGCAATTCTGCTTTTACATGTTTCAGACTACACATCTCTTCATTAGAATAACTCAATGCAATATATTGTTAAAGTCTCATAAGGTGGCATGAATGTATAGAGTTCATGTTTAAAATGTGTCTTTCTGTATCTCCTGTTTCTACTTCAGATTTGTCAGAACCCAGTGTTTGGGGCGAAATGTACTCAAGGCTCAATATTGTTCCTGGGATAGTTTAGCTTGGGGCACAGTCTTCACCATGTGATGGGTGCTGTCTCTCAAGGAAGCAATTAAGTTGTACGAAGCACCAGGCATGAATGAAGCAATATATTATTCTGGTGCCTCTCCACTTTAAACTTGAGGCAGTTTCCATTTGTCTTTGGCATTCCGCTTCATTCCCATGGTCCAACTATAGTATATGTCTCTACTGTCTTGAAGCCTAGTGGAGAACAATATACACACACCTGAAGAATGAGGTTAAAAAGAATACAGGTTTATTTGGATTAACAAAGAGCTACCACCCCTAAATAGCAAAATTGATTCTCCTTAGGTTTCAACACTGTCAACTTATTTGGTATCAGTAAACAGTTTATGTTCGAGGCTCCCTCCTGGAAGCTTTTGCACATTTTCATTCCCTCACAGTCTGTCCTAATTTAAGCTTCCCCACACTTGTTTGCTTGGATTTCTGTACTGGCATCCATTTCTCCTTGTGTTCACAAAAGTTCAGGAAAGGTCAATTCGAAAATACCACTGATCTTTGGGTGTCAAACTTGAGGTTCAGAAGTGAGGAGGCTTGGAACAACCAGGGCTAGGCCTCAAAGCTCCCAACACAGAGTTAGAGCACTTGGACTGAGAGGTAGGCTGACAGGATGGAGGCTCTGCTACTCCTGTCCTAAGTGACCTTACACTTGTTCCCAACCCTATTTCGTCTTATAGCTCCTCAAGTCTCAATACAGCCTTGTTCTTGCTGAGGTTCTTTCCATTGCCTCTCTGCCCTCCTAGTACTCTGATCCTCACTGATTTATTTGATTTTGATTTAATTTTTAATTCTTATAAAGCGCTACTAACCCATAGGCCTCAGAGCGCTACACAAAAACTTACAAACAACCTAAATAGAATAAATAAACAGAATAAATACATAAGAACAACCCAAAAAAGAGAAACAACAGGGGGGATATGTAGATAAAAAGGTGTTGGGGAACATTTAAGTAACACACTGCAAACTCTTAAAAAGAAAAGTTGAGGAACCCATTAGAACAAGACGCACCAAGTTACGACTACAAATGGCAAACAAAATCAGACAATAAGCTCAAGATTTGTAGAGCCCATAGGCAGATATTTATAAAGTTTCAAATACATTGCCAGGGTGCCAGCTCCACATCCCATCAAGATACAGTTACTATTCCCGTGGGAACACCAATTGGCCAAGTCAATTCTGGGCAAAGTTTTCAGATCAGCGCTTAGCCAGGCAAGGACTTTATTACGGAGTGCATCTCTGGGTCCTTTCTTAGCTGGTCTGGGGACATTACAAATAACAAAGTTCGGATTGTCCAACACAAGGGCCTCGATGTCTTCATTCTCCAGAGGTGGCATGTTAGATTTCCCAAGGCGCAGAGTCCTTAGGTCTGTCATTCTTGGCTTCTGAAACTCCTGATAGCCAACTGAACGTGCTGGCACAGGCACAGTAGGAGGTCCCGACAGAGCCAAACTGGGATTCTGTGGTGACTTATTCACCAAAGGAGAGAGGGAAAATGATGCATCTTTTTCGAGGGAGGCACAGGTCAAAACTGACGGCAGTGCACGGAGCCCTTGTCGGGTGAGCATGATTTCCCACTTTTTTATGAGGAACATCTGTCTGAGTAGAGCAGGTCATTTTAACCGTGGGCTACACGCTTATGAATGGAGTGTTACCTGCTTCTAGCCGATCAGTTTGGGAGGAGCAAGACACTATAATATTAGACAACACCATGTAGAGGGAGCATTGGCTGCATGCGCATTTCCAAAGAAGAAGAAAGCATGATATTTTTCTGTAGAAATATATAGAGACACGAGCCATGTGTCAAAGTCCTCAGAGGTGTTGCAATTATTCAGCTCTCTTTCTAGAGTCTCTTTCCAAAGGCTCCAGTGCTCAAACATGGAAATCATATCAGTGTTCTTCACTGAGAAAGAAGGCAAAGGCAAGGTGGGGTAAGAGCGTTCATACTCCCCCTGGAGAAAAGGGTGCTAATATGGTGGAGGATAGTTAATCCCCATTAGTTTAAGAGGTTGAGGAAGACACTTGGGAGATCTTGTTAGTGTTGTCTTCACAACTGAATATTACCGGTGTGATAAGAGTAAATCAGTCAGGGTTATTAGCCTGCGAATTAGAGCTGTTAACGCAGACTGCCCCATGGGCTGAGTGACATTTGTTGGTTGTGCCCATAGTTACTGGGCACCTTGAGAGAGGGGCCAAACCGGCATCAGAGATTATGCAGAACTCCTCGGGAGAGTCCAATGAGTCTGGCAATAGCTCAAAATGCCTGGTGCGAATGCGTTCTCTTCTGCGAGAGCTGAGGGCTAGGACTTCAGCAAGACAATCTTTTTTAATTGCCGGCATAGAGACCGGAGAATCAGCCATAGGGTTAAAATGCGGCATCATACAACAACACTTCCGATACTGACCAAGCGCAGAGTGCTTTTAAAATGAGAAAGAAAAAGAAAAAAAAAACGATGTTTAGTAAGCAAAGCACTCACTGACTAAAGAACAATGAAAGCATACCTGCGGGCTATAGGCAAGGCGGCTGGATGCTCAGGCCATCAAACCAAACTTTCAGCAGGGCACAGCAAGACACAGCGAAATGAAGCACAAAAGCAGTCCCGACTCAAAGAGGAAAGAGCTCGAGGTGACTCGCGCCTTCACGTCAGCATGCCAGCAAGGAGCAGTTAGAGGAAGGGACCTCGAGAGCACACTGATGCTGTCAAGCGGCACTGCAGTGAAAATGGACAGCGCTTCCGACAGCGTTCTCAATGAGGTGTTTCGCTGTGTGGTCACACTTCCTCCCTCCCTTCTTCCAAACTATTCTGTGCTATGTAGATAATTCCCAACAGTTCACAATGTCCTTCCTGAGCCGTTGATGGCTACTTATTGACTGCTTTTCCTCTGCTAAGCTTCCATCTGGGTGAGACTTCTCCAACCTCTATTTAAGGTCACTGTCTTTCTCCTTCACTTGAGGTTTTTCCCTTCCCAGCCAAGGTCACATCCACTCTCCACCTACTTAGTTTCCTCCTTGACTCTCTAAGTTGTCATCTCCTTCTGGTTACCTCATTCTCTTGTCTCGCCACCTCCTCCTGTCTCTCCAACTCACTCTGATGTATCATCACATCTTCCTTTCTTACCACTACCTCCTGTTTCACTACCTCTCTATGATGTCTCAACTCCTCTTAACATCTTAACAATTGTGCCTCTCTTTCACTGATAGTCAGCGTCATTCAGTAACTTGGAATTGTCACATGCATGGAGGCTTACACACATTTGTCCGCGCTCCCCTTCATTGGATTCAGAGTTCGCTGTGCCTCGGAATTTCTTTAATATTCTCTTTGGCTAGATGAGGACTATTGTGTGTTCTCTGCTTTGTACTTTTTGGTAATTTACTTCTTTTGGCCTTCATAGTACCATGGAAAAGTAGTGACCCTAGTAGCATCTTTTCGGGCATAAGATTTTCTTAAAGGACAAGTGCCATACGTTTGCCCCCAATTACAACTCCCTGCAATGCCGCTGGGGTATTGTGGGATGGACCTGGGGATCCTAGCTGTATCCCAACTGGCCAGGTCCTACACCGCTTAGTGGATGGGAGCATTGGGCCCCAAGTGTCACACCACCAAGAGCCAGGCAGGGGAATTTGTCACACTGCAAAGTATTACATACCATGTGTACATCTGTTTACATACCATGCAGGCACCCATCGAAGAATGTGTACATCTGTATACAGTAATGTTGACCAAACCGAAAAAAGTTATTATTTAGAATTACTTCTAAAAGTCACCACAGAAATCATATATATTTATATTGCAGGAGTATCCACTTCACTGCCTCAATTTCCTCTGTATGCAGGATGGAACTTTACAGTTTAGTCACATCCATGGTGAATAGGATGTCCGTGCGTTTGACAGTAGTTGCTCATTTATCTGTTCCGAGTTCCGGACAAATTTCAGCGAAAGAAGCATGTTAGCTGTGGCCTCATTATAAGTATGGCATTAATTCAATGAGTTTTGTGCAGGATTACTGCCACCACTCGGTACAGTGGAATTACCTCCATATTACAAGTGGTGATAAAAAAACATTAAGGGGCCGATTCACGGAACAAACGTGCGCCGAAAATCTTCGCGCAAGCAGGCGCAAGCAGGCGCAAGCAGAAAAAAACAGGTGCACGCGCACGCGTGTGATTCATGGAAGTCCCTGCGCGTGTTTACCTCGGGATGTGCGCCAAACCCGTGCATGGCACACACGTCACTGCAACATCCCGAAAGACATGCGCGACGATCACAGTGAAAGCGCACAACCTCGGCGCATACACTAGAAAGTGGGCGGAACACCGGGCGTAACGCGCGGAATGGGGAACAACTCGCAAAAACAAGGGCGTAACTGGGGATGTACTGCAGGGAAGCAGACGGAACGCCCACACGCACCCGAACCACACGTATTCATGGAATCGAATAGGACAAAGCCACGCACAGCGAAAGACACGCACAAGCCGAAACACGTCCGCCACACGAAGGCAGGCGGTAGCGTCCCTGCGCATTACAAAAGTGGCAACATACAGCAATTGGGCCTGTGCGAGCGGGGCACGTGTATATCGGGGGTTCGCGTGAAGTTTTTCACGCGATCGGGCCTGGGGGAGCGGGCTACGTGTATTTCAGGGGTTCGCGTGAAGTTTTTGGTACGTGTATATCAGGGGTTTGATCGGGCCTGGGGGAGCGGGCTACGTGTATATCAGGGGTTCGCGTGAACTTTTTCACGCGATCGGGCCTGGGGGAGCGGGCTACGTGTATATCAGGGGTTCGCGTCAACTTTTTCACGCGATTGGGCCTGGGGGAGCGGGCTACGTGTATTTCAGGGGTTCGTGTGAAGTTTTTCACGCGATCGGGCCTGGTGGAGCGGGCTACGTGTATATCAGGGGTTCGCGTGAACTTTTTCACGCGATCGGGCCTGGGGGAGCGGGCTACGTGTATTTCAGGGGTTCGCGTGAAGTTTCTCATGCGATCAGGCCTGGGGGAGCGGGCTACGTGTATATCAGGGGTTCGCGTGAACTTTTTCACGCGATCGGGCCTGGGGGAGCGGGGTACCACTCACCGTCTGCCTTGCGTGTAGAAGAACGCGTAGCCAACACCCGCTGTGAAGTAATAGCGTGTGAACCCCAACGGATGGAAAACACACGCACCGCACGAAAAGCACGTACAGAACATAAAGGCACGCGGGATCTCCAAACCCTGCCAGGGCAACGCCCGTGCGCAAAACGTCACAGACGCGCTTACGCTGTAAGGGCCTTTGGTCCAATGAAATCACGTACGTGTGCTGACACACTTACGCGCTAAGGGCCTTTCCTCGATTTTCACGCTGACGTGCAGGATTTTCACGTGCCAAATCACTCCGTATCAAGCTGGCCACGCGTATGCACACGGAAGACCACGCTCCTGCCCAGAAGGCCGAACTACTGCCCCCCAGAGCCCCGAGCACGCTCCCACCTGCCATCTGCTGCTGCCTGACTGCCTGCTGCCCACGTGCACTGCCATTTGCTGCCTGCACATCAGCCAGGAGTGCTGTTGCTGTGACCACCCCTGCTGGAACCGAAGACTCCCGACTGGGATTCCATCGCTCCACAGCCCAGCCCCAGGACCCAGTTGCCCACCCACTCCTGCCTCTGGGGTTGTCATGTCGGGGCAAACACCATCTGTGACCACTGACAACCCCCGGCCAGAGAGGCAGAGGGGCACCACTTCAGTGCCACCAAAGTTGGTGTCCTGGTGGAGCAAGTCCTGGGGCAGTATGATGCCCTCTTCGGAAGTTCCCGCGCCGACAAGGAAGGACGGACTCGGATCTGGACTGACATCGTGACTGCCATCAACGCGGAGGGGGTGGCAGTCCGCGACTTACAACATGTCAGGAAGCGCTGGGAGGACTTCAGGTCCAGGACCCTGAACAAGGCCCGGCGCCTCTTGAAGGCAGCGGATGCCAAGGGGCGCCGGGGCCACTTGTCGGAAGAACAGATGAGGGTCCTGGAACGCATATCCCCAGCGCTCCACGTCCAGGTCCTAGAGAAGCAGACCCGTCTGGAGTCGAGCGGTGAGTGTACATGCATCCTGATTGTGAGCAGTGCGTGTGGTGATTGTTCGGTAGTGTGCAGGTTGCACATCTGTTTGTATGGGGTCGAGTATGGGTGGGGGTGTACAGGGCCGTGGGGCTGACACATGCGAGGGCTGTAATGTGTGAGACATGGATGGTGCTTGTGTGTGTAGGCTTGCATGCCAAATGCAGTTGTGTGGGCACACATGTTTGGATGAATGTGTATGTAAGTAGACATGTCCGTGATGTCACGCATGTATGTTGTTTTCGGCTGCATGTATCAGCACTGTGTACATGTGCATGTGTGTGTATTTGACAAGGGTGCAACAGTGATGCAACATGGATGCATGTGACAGCGGTATGTGGAAGCCTGATTGGCAGATGTGACATGGATGCCCGTCTGAACAGTGCGACACTTGGCAGAGGTGTACACATGCATGCAAGTGTGGTGGTGTGTGTACATGTGTGGTGCACTTCCTGTGTTGCATGTGATGTCTGGCTCACCTTTGGCTGCTCATGCTATTGTATGTGTATGGATGGTGGTGGCAGTTCCGATATGGCTTTGGTATGGCTCATGTGTGCGAGTTGTAATGACAAGTGTGTTGGGGATTGTGATGACATGTCTGAGGTTTGCCAATGCCACTCATGTGCAACTGTCATGTGTGTATGTGTCCATTGTACAGTGCCCTGATGCCTGTGTTTTGTTTCTCCCTGTCTGCAGCGTCAACTGATGAAGAGGGCAGAGAAGGTGCTGTGGAGCACAGCGGCGGGGATCCCACCGCCAGCCGGAGACGCACGGCCCGGCTCCCCTCCCGTGTTGTCATCTCGTCGGGGAGTGAGGAGTCTGGTGCCGCGTCCCAGGCCGCAGCTGCCGGGGGGAGGTCCAAGAGGCGGAGGTTGGAGTTGGTCTCCTCGGCAGCAGAAGGGGCAGCTGGGACCCCACAGGGCCCAACAGGGGAAGATGGCACGGAGTCATCCAGGTTGGTGGGGGGTTTGGTGGAGGAGGAGGCCGTGCAAGCACCAGAGACGGGGTCTGGAGGTGGGGATCCCACTAGTGCTAGTGGTGCAGTGCAGGACCAGGGACAGGAGGCAGCACAGGCCGCCGCGGAGGTGCCTGTGTGCAATCATGTCCCCGATCCTGTCCCTGCATCATCTTGCACCAGCAGGGATGCCTACGTCCAGACCCGTTTTCAGGCAGGGGATGAGCTGACATCAACTGGCCTTCCTCTGCCTGCGGACGTGGCTATCCAGGTCCGGGTTGAGCCTGTCCTGGCTGGTGTGGCGTTGCGTCAACGGGCCATGCGAGGTGACCTGCAGTCCTTTCATGGAGAGACTGCACGTCATCTCGAATGGCTCGTTGACCACGTCAGCCTGCTGGGACAGGTCACCTAGGCCGGATTCCTCCGTCTGATGGGGCTTGCTCCGACCCCCTCCTCAACTGGACCCCCTACACGCCAGTCGTCCTCTGTGCCATCTTCCCACCCATCAGTCACCTGGGTGCCCTGTGGAGCTGCCTCTGACAGTGCGGCCAGGCTGGTGGAGGAGGCATCCCTGCCACAGTCGGGAGTCGGACGTCCAGCAGGGGTGGCCACATCTACGACTGCACCCCAGCCGGCGGAGGATGTGCAGGCAGCAGGAGGCAGTGCACGGGCAGAGGCAGAGGCAGAGCAGCAGCAGCAACATGGTGGGAGCCATGAAGGCTCGGGGCCTTCGACATTGGAGGGGCAGGCATCAGCCGGAGGGCAGGAGGACCCAGGACAGAGAGTGTCTTCCGTTTGGCTACGGTTGGGCCACGCCATATATGCAGAGCGGCGGCGGGCGGAAGAGGCGCGGCTCACAATGGTCAGGGCGGAGAACTCCATGCGGAGGGCCCTGAGGCGGGCCGAGTGCCTCGAGGCAATCCGCAGGGGGTTGGAGGAGGACACGGCGTCGTCCCTGCGGACCCTCGTGGCCATGGAACAGGACCGCCTCCGGGACATCGAACAGGAGTTCGATGATGCCCTGGCCCGGAACACCACAGAGTGAGCCGCTGGACTTGCCCGCCGCCTTTGTATATAGTTCTTTAGTTTTAGGTTTCCTTTGTTTGTTCTTATGATTTGGAGTTGACGGACACTGCTCCACTTTTTGTATATAGTTGCATTTTAGTTAGGGTTTTTTGTAGGTTTCCTTTGTTCAGTTGGGCTCATGGACCCTTGGAAGTTTTGTACATAGTTCTTCATTGGATTGATTTTATTTTTCATTTGACTTTGGACAACATTTTTTTGGATTAGGATTTGGTGTTTTTATTTTTTTAAACGGACATGCAGCTTATCTTTTTTTCATTGCCATTGTAGTTTGTTTCATTTCTTTTGCATTCTTTTTTTTAATACAATTTTGTTTTCATACTTCACTGTGTGGTATCATCTCATTGGTTTCATGCATGTCATGTTGGGTGTTTTCCCATTCAATTGCAACCATTGTGTGTGACGGACATGGGTTCATTTGCTTTATGAACATTGGGGGTGTAACATGTAATTTCCATTTCCATGTGGGTGAATGGGTTACTTGGTAGGGCTTTTTGGCTGTGGAGGCTGACAATAACGCACATGATTGGGGATTGTGAGGACCTGTTGGAGGCTGCCCATGGTGGCTGGGGGGTGGGGGTGATAGGGGACATGAGTGGGGGCCTGGTGGGGGCTGGCCATGGTGGCTGGGGGGTGGGGGTGGTGGGAGACATGGGTGGGGGCCTGGTGGAGGCTGCCCCTGCACTGCTGGGGGGTGGGGGTGGTGGGAGACATGGGTGGGGCCTGCTGGCAGGTGCCCCACAGTGCTTGGGGGTGGGGGTGGTGGGGAACATGAGTTGGACATGGGTGAGGGCCTGCTGGCAGGTGCCCCCCAGTGCTGGGGGGTGGGGGTGGTGGGGAACATGAGTTGGACATGGGCGGGGGCCTGCTGGCAGGTGCCCCACAGTGCTGGGGGGTGGGGGTGGTGGGGAACATGAGTTGGACATGGGCGGGGGCCTGCTGGCAGGTGCCCCTGGTGGCTGGGGGGTGGGGGGGGTGGGGAACATGAGTTGGACATGGGTGGGGGCCTGCTGGCAGGTGCCCCCCAGTGCTGTGGGGTGGGGGTGGTGGGGAACATGAGTTGGACATGGGTGGGGGCCTGCTGGCAGGTGCCCCACAGTGCTGGGGGGTGGGGGTGGTGGGGAACATGAGTTGGACATGGGCGGGGACCTGCTGGCAGGTGCCCCACAGTGCTGGGGGGTGGTGGGGAACATGAGTTGGACATGGGCGGGGGCCTGCTGGCAGGTGCCCCACAGTGCTGGGGGGTGGGGGTGGTGGGGAACATGAGTTGGACATGGGCGGGGGCCTGCTGGCAGGTGCCCCACAGTGCTGGGGGGTGGGGGTGGTAGGGAACATGAGTTGGACATGGGTGGGGGCCTGCTGGCAGGTGCCCTACAGTGCTGGGGGGTGGGGTGCTGGGAGACATGGGTGGGGGCCTGGTGGAGGCTGCCCCTGGTGGCTGGGGGGTGGGGGTGGTGGGAGACATGGGCGGGGGCCTGGTGGAGGCTGCCCCTGGTGACTGGGGGGGTGGGGGTGGTGGGAGACATGGGTGGGGGCCTGGTGGAGGCTGGCCCTGGGGAGTGGGGGGTGGGGGTGGTGGGTGACATGGGTGGGGGCCTGGTGGAGGCTGCCCCTGGTGGCTGGGGGGTGGGGGTGCTGGGAGACATGGGTGGGGGCCTGGTGGTGGGTGCCCCTGCACTGCTGGGGGGTGTGGGTGCTGGGAGACGGGTGGGGGCCTGGTGGAGGCTGCCCCTGGTAGGCTGGGGGGTGGGGGTGGTGGGAGACATGGGTGGGGGCCTGGTGGAGGCTGCCCCTGGTGACTGGGGGGGTGGGGGTGGTGGGAGACATGGGTGGGGGCCTGGTGATTGGTGCCCCTGGTGGCTGGGGGTGCAGGGGGACATGCGTTGGTGGGCAGTAGTGCAAGTTGACATGTGGGTTGGCTGGGGGGCATGGCCTTGGTGGATGGGGTGCCTGCAGGACATGTGCAGGGTAGGCCCCTGTGGTGTGAGCCACCTGCAGGTGCCATGGAGGGTGTAGAGGGAACACCTGGGAGGGCCCACATGTGCAATTCACGTGTGGTGCTCCCCGCGCACCCCTGTAATACACGTACCCTGATGATATCGCGTGTGTAACTTCACGCGCACCCCTGAAATACACGTACCCTGCTGAAATCGCGTGTGGAACTTCCCCTGCACCCTGAAATACACGTATCCTGATGGAATCGCATGTGGAACTTCCCGCGCACCCCTGGAATACACGTACCCTGCTGGAATCGCGTGTGGAACTCCACCTGCACCCTGAAATACACATACCCTGATGGAATCGCGTGTGGTACTTCCCGCGCACCCCTGGAATACACGTACCCTGCTGATATCGCGTGTGGAACTTCACGCGCACCCCGAAATACACATACCCTGATGGAATCGCGTGTGGAACTTCACGCGCACCCCGAAATACACGTACCATGATGAAATTGCGTGTGGAACTTCACGCGCACCCCGAAATACACGTACCCTGATGGAATCGCATGTGGAACTTCACGCGCACCCCGAAATACACGTACCCTGATGGAATCGCGTGTGGAACTTCCTGCGCACCCCTGAGATACGCGTACCCTGCTCGCACGGGCCCAATCGCGTGTGGAAATTCCCGCGCACCCCTGAAATACACGTACCATGATGGAATCGCGTGTGGAACTTCCCGCGCACCCCTGAAATACGCGTACCCTGCTCGCACGGGGCCAATCGTGTGAGGTACTTCCCGCGCACCCCAGTGATACACGTAGCCCGCTTGCTGTGCTGGTACAGGGTTAGCGCAGCCCTTTGCGCTGGATTGGGTATATTGATGGCTTTTCCCTGCGCGAGAGGCGTTCTTGGGGTGTAACTGGCGCTGCTGCAGGGTCGCTGCGCCACTGTGCGCCACGGCTGGTTTTGATGGCTGGAATCTATGAATACGCTGTGCACGGAAATGGATTCTTGCGCACGCGGCTGGCGCAGGGATTCATACGCGCACACTGTGCGCCAGCCGCGTGCGCCACTTGTGCGCTGAATTCTATGAATTACCCCCTAATTCTCATTTTTGTTGTTTAATCCATAGGACGACATGGTCGTTTTCTTCAGATGTACAATGAGCAGTAATTCCAACGAAGTAAACCCATTCATTTTTGGAGGAGGTCAAATGGTGGCGTGCGACTCATGTTTAAAAGAAATTCAGGGTTGGTGCGCAATCAGGGTGCTGACTGAGCACCAACCCTGATATAAAAATGTGAGTGGCACACTGATATGTGCGATGAAGCAACATTCACAGGGTTGCCATGGCAATGACACTACTGCAAACACAGTGCCAGCAAATCCCAGTGATTATAGTCCTTCAGGGGCGTGCTGGCACTGTGTACCTGAAGTTGCCTGGCTGTGCCACTGCCCATTAAACTTAAAGAGTAATCCTAAGGTAAGTGTAAGTATGTATGTATGCATAAGTGTTTGAATGTGATGCATTGGGTGTGTCCATGAATGATTAGTTGAGTGAGTTCGTAGCTGTGCATGGATGTATGCATGTGTATGTTTGAAACAGAATGTGTCTGCAAGTGTTCATGAGAGTGTGTGTGTGCATGCGTTTGTATCATCTCTTGAATCAATGGATTCACAGTGACCAAGCAGACAATGTGTATTGTTGGTCACTGTAAATCCTTTCCAGAGACTGCTGGCTTTGAAAGGTTTTCAGCATGTTCATGCATGTTATTTACAGTGACCATTACTGGCATAGATAGGCTGTGACCAAGAACGTATATATGCCAGTAATGGTCACTTAAAGTCATATGCATGAAGTGCTTCAGCCTTCATGAATGTTATTTAAAGTGACTATTACTGGCATAGATAGGTTGTAGCAGCAGCTTTATGCCTGTGATTTGAAGTTGTAATGGGGGGTGGAAAATCCCATCCATGAGCAGACCAGGTAGGCCAGGAAATCCCGGGCCAAGAAACGGAAGAGTTAAGGTAAATGACAAATGCCTGTTTTATTAACAATCACATAAAACAGGGACAGCAACCAACACAATTTGTCTCAGAGCTCTGAAAGAATTTCATGCACAACATTAGCTTATAATCAAAAAATACGTCATAGGTGATGTTGCATTTGCTAAAACCTATGTTAAGGTTGTATTGGTGTAAGGAATTATCTACATATATAATGCATGCTGTAAATTTGGGGCTAAGCCTCCATTGAGCTATGGACCACTAATAATAACTATTATTTTCCTAAACCAACTAATCCAAATAAAATACTGGGTTCTAAAGCTGCAGTGGTCTCAGTTGCATTAGTGTTGGAATAAGGTGATTTTAGTCATCTCTGTGACAGTCACAACATGAGTAGGTAACCTGGTGATGAGTACAAAAAAGGGTAGCAGGCACCCCTCTCTCGAAAGAACACAGCATGATAACATGTTCAGTGGTTTGTAACCACTTTAAGAGTTCACAGCCATCTGCTTTTTGCTCACTACATTTCACAGATGGGAAATAACCATTTGCATATCAGTCTTTGTCCAGCCCACATGGGCAGTCCAGCACCAAAATGCTATGGCAATTCCCCTCTGAACAAGAGTACCAACAGTAACCCCATACACGTGTTTCAGCCTTGTTGGGCCTCATCAGTGAGGTGGCACCGTGCCTCTCTGAGCACAGTGAGCAGGGAGTCCAAGGTTGCCCCCAGGTAACTTAGGGTGACCAACCCCAAGTTCCTTGCAAAAATACAAAAAAGGGTAGCAGGCACCCCTCTCTTGAAAGAACACAGCATGATAACCTGTTCAGTAGTTGTTACCACTTTGAGAGTTCACAGCCATCTGCTTTTTGCTTACTGTAGCTTTCACAGATGGGAAATAACCATTTGTATATCAGTCTTGGTCATGCCCAAATGGGCAGTCCAGCACCAAAATGCAATAGCAATTCCCCTCTGAACAAGAGTACCAACAGCAACCCCATACCTGTGTTTCAGCCTTGTTGGGCCTCATCAGTGAGGTGGAGCTGTGCTTCTCTGAGCAGTATTTCTGTGCTGGACTGCCCATGTGGGCGGGGCAAAGACTGGTATGCAAATTGATATTTCTCATCTGTAAAAGGTACAGTGAGCAAAAAGCTGCAAAATCTCAAAGTGGTTAAAAACCACTGAACAGGTTATTATGCCATGTACTTTCGGGAGAGGGGCGCCTGCTACCTTTTTTGTAAACCTGGTGATGAGCACTTCAATTAATAAACCGTACTGATTTAATATTGGCATCGTCCTTAAGGGTTAAAATATGGGATTCTGTAGTGAAGTAAGGATCTGGTAACTCCAGATAAGTTTACAGATGCTTTATTGCCCTAGTCCTGTACCTTCACCAATACACTAGGATCGTAGGTGACACAATGGACAAGCAGGAAGGAGAAACACTGGGCTAGCCCCACACCCCACTCACGCTACTTTCTAACTGATAAGCCGAGCCATCACCCATGGAAAACAACAAGCCACACATTCCACTACCCTGAAGACAACACCACATTCCATACCATAACATCTCCACACTCCCAGATTGAGCGTAAGCTCACATTACAACACTTCCCCTTCCTTGGGGAACGACACAACAAAATGATTAAAAGCAATTTGACCAGCACACAACCTAAATCAATTGACCAAACAAACACTCAAGTCGCAAAACACAGCGGCCATACATGTTCGCCACTCCAGCACACAAAACACAAAGGAAACCCCTCACGGGCCAAACCGGACCACCCAAACGCTGGAAGCTCCATATTTAATGCTCCTCACACAAACTCCCAAAACCAGGAAAAGACTACGAATACCTAGCCTGCCACACAACTCAATAATCAACGCACATGCCCCTTGACTGACACCCACGAGAACCAAAAAACAACAGAAACGCACCTCCACCACCCCAGGCTGCCCCTCGGGACCTAGGACTGCCGCTCCTAGACCAAACTATTGTTGCAGGAACAATACAAAGCTAACCAACCCGATACCAACAACGCACCAACCTCCTCCCACTCCGGTCTGCCCCCCGGAGTCTCGAGACTGCCACCCCGAGCACTAATGCAGCTCAAAATGAGCACAACAGTTGCCATGCACCATAGAGGGACCCACTAACACTAAACTAGGATGGAAGCTAATCAACCTAGCTAACACCAACAACCACCACCACCACACTATAAAGCATCTGACCCACTGCGATTAAACTAGAAACTAAGGCATCTTGCCACACCCAACACTGCTCCTGTGTGGAGAATAGGGGGTGTGAGTATGCCAGCTGGTGCGCCTGATCCCCTTCCAGACCCCTTCTCCCAAACCGTGGTACCCGTGGGATGCACTGTCCCTGGAAAGCTCACCTGTTGATTAGGTTTGGTGAACCCTCCATCCTGCTGCTTCTGGCAGGGGTGCTTGTATGATCTGGACCAAGTTCCTTCACTGGTCCCTTGCACGTGGTAGTCCAGTCCTGCTGCGACTAAGCCACTATACTTCAGGTAAGTGTTCCTGTTTGCCTCTATCTTTCCTCATCTGTTTTTGTTGTATTGTAAAGTTTGTTGTCTTGTATTGCTGTCCGTTCCACTTTTGATGTTTGCTCTTTTGCTTTCTTCCCTAGCAGTTGATGATGCCAGCCCGGCAGAAGCTGCGGAGCTCGAGGTGGCAGCCGGAGGGAATGAAGAACGAAGCTGCAGCGGTACAGTAGCTCATAAATTGATAACTAGGGGGCGCGTGGGGTTCAAATGCAGCGCGGCCATAAGACAAATGTTCTATCCTTGTCTTTCTTCTTCTTCACAGGGTCCGAGTTCGTGGATGCGGAGTGCAGTGTTGCGGCATCGGGATCAAGATTACTGGATGTCAGGAGATGAGTCTGCAGATGAAGCGATGATGCACCAGTTTCCTGGAGGTGAGTATGCAGGAGAGCGCCTGGTTTCAAAGTAAGTAAACTGGTCAAAGCGGCGGTGAGCGTCACGTTGCACGCGAGTGCACAGTAATGTGAAGCACAGGCCTTAAGGATGTAGGAGCTTATATAGCTGAGCTTCTGAAGTCACACCCACCAGGTTCAGCCTGCCACACCCGATGAGTTAGCACATGAAGACCAGGCCTAGGGAGCCACACCCGATGAGTCAGCACATGAAGATGTTCTCTGGAATAAAGGCTTTCAGCTCCTGGAAAGTTCTTGTAAAATAAAATCACTCCTGCACTGAAATAAAGTAAAAACACTCCTGCACTGAAATAAAGTGTTCCTGCTCACATCTCTATATGAGCCTGGCGCCAAAGGCGCCAGGACTGAGTCCAGCCAGGGCCCCTGTGTTTATGGGTCCCAAAGGGAGATAAGTGAGTCAAGTGATCCATTGCCCCCATCACTAGATGGTGTGGTTTTTGTGTTCTAGGGCCTGTGGGCATGACAGCACTCCCCCTCAAGGCCCCTCTCATAGGTGGTTTCCCCCCTGGCCCTGGTTTAGTGGAGTTATTGCAGTGGAACTGCCTGATTAATCTTGGAGCGTGGACATGTTCACTGGGTTCCCAGGTCCGATCTTGGGGCCCATAACCTTTCCAGTCTATAAGGTAGTATAATTGGACCGGACCATTTTAGAGTCTAGGATCCTTTTATCTTCGTATTCTGGTTCTCCTTTAGCTATTTTGGGATCCGGTGGAGTATCGATCCGCGTACCTGGTCTCAGTGGTTTTAGGAGGGAGACATGAAACACCGGGTGGATACGCAAATGGGCCGGTAATTCTAATTTCATGGGTGCAGGGTAGATCACAGCCTTGATGGTGTAGGGTCCCAGATATCTGGGACAGAACACCCATGGTCCTTTCAGGGGGATGTTTTTGGATGCTAACCAAACCTTGTCTCTGACTTGGTAGTTGGGAGCTTCTCTTCGGTGTCGATCCGCAAAGTTCTTCTGTTTCTCTTTGGCTCTGGCAAGATGGTCTGCTGTTTCCTTAAAAACCTGGGTGATGGTTTTGTGTAAGGTCGTTACAGTGGGCATTTCTAATGATTCGAGTGGGTCAAAAACGGATGCCCGTGGATGTCGACCATACACTATGTAGAATGGGCTTTGTCCCGTACTGGTGTGAATGGAGTAGTTATATGCGTATTCTGTTAACCAAAGTATGTCCTTCCAGGTATCCTCGGTTTGTTGCAGCATACACCTTATGTATTGCTCGAGGGTCTGGTAAGTCCGTTCGATCTGGCCGTTGGTTTGGGGATGATGGCTTGTAGACAACCGCAGGTCGATTTTGGCAATTTTACAACACTTTTTTCCAGAATGCAGAGACAAACTGAGTTCCTCTGTCTGATATCAATATTGATGGGAACCCGTGTAGCTGGACGATCTGTTCCAAAAACACGTTAGCTAGAGTAGAAGCAATTAGGAGACCATTCAGGGGAATAAAGTGTGCCATTTTAGATCTACAATGACTAAAATGGTACTGTATCCGTTACAGGAGGGAAGGTCTGTAATAATATCCATTGATAGCATATGCCAAGGTACTCGGGGTACTTCTTAAGGATGTAGCAGACCTGCAGGACTTTGTTTTTGGGACTTGTGTTGTGCACAGGTGCCACAGGTTGCGATGAACTGGACAATGTCCTTTAGCCAAGTTGGCCACCAGTAATTTTTCTTGATTTTAGCTTGGGTTTTGGTTATTCCCGGATGCCCTTCTACTAATGAATCATGATAGTTTGCGATGATTTGATTCTGTAATTTCTTATCCGGGATGTATAATCGTCCTTGGTAGTATGGTAGGCGCTCCATGATCATATAACGGTCTCCCTTCCATAGCCATTCCTGTTGTGCTGGTGGACTCATCAAGTTTTGCAGGTCAGATTTTAAGTTGTCTAGAGTGGTGGTTGCGGCAAACATGCCTTGGATTTGTCCTTCAGGGATGATGGCCACGGGGTCTGGTGTAGTGAATGCCTCTTCTCCCTCACTCATGCAAGACAGGGCATCCACTTTTCCATTACGTACTCCATGTCTATAGATGATGACAAAGTCGTATTCCACAAAGAAGAGAGCAATGCGGAGTTGACGTGATGATTGCGTATTAGCGGTCTTCAGATATTGTAGACTGCGATGATCTGTGGCAACGGTGACTGTATGTCTAGCTCCTAGAAGATAATGTCTCCAGGCTTTGAATACTGCCTTAATTGCTAGCAGTTCTTTATCAGTGATTGCATAATTCAATTCAGGGGTTGAAAACATGCAAGACCAGAATGTCACGGGATGCCACTGGCCTGTTTCGGGGTCTCGTTTTGACAGGCCTGCTCCCATTGCTATGTTGGAAGCAACAGTTTCAACCACGTATGGTAGTTCTGGTCGAGGATGCTGTCGAATTGGTGCTGTGGTAAATGCTTGTTTTAGCTGCTGGAAGGCTTTCTCTGCCTCTGCGGACCAATTAAATTGTTTATTATTCCGTAGTAAAGAGGTGATTGGGTGGACGATCTGGGAGAACCCGGGAATGAACCGATGATAAAAATTGGCGAACCTGAGTACACTCTGTACTCCCTTTATAGATGTCGGTGAGGGCCAGTTAAGGATAGCATCTACCTTGTGCGTGTCAATGCGTACGCCCCGTGGTGTGAGAATAACGCCGAGGAATTCTACCTCTGTCACATGAAAGAAGCATTTCTCCAATTTGGCATATAGCCAGTGTTGCTGCAGTTTCTCCAAAACTGTCCGGGCGTGGTTGAAGTGGTCCTCCTTGGTGGTCGAATAGATAAGAATGTCATCAATAGAGACAAGAGCGCAGTTGTCCAACAGTTCCCGGAGCACATCATTCATGAAAGATTGTAACGGTGCCGGGCATTACATAGTCCAAAGGGCATAACCTGATATTCATAAAGGCCATATTTTGTGTGAAAGGCCACCTTACACTTGTCTCCTTTTTTGACTCTTACTTGATGGTAGCCCCCTCTTAAGTCTAGTTTTGTATATATCTGAGAGTTTTTGACTTGATCCAAGAGCTTGGGGATAGGCGGTAACGGGTACTGTTTATTTACCGTGATCTAGTTAAGTGTTCTGTAGTCAATGGAAGTTCTCAGGTCTCCCTCCTTTTTAGGCACAAAAAAGAGAGGCGAGGATGCAGGGGACATGGATGGAAGAATGAAGCCATTTGCAAGATACTGATCAAGGTAGGTTTTTAAATGCTAGTTTTCCTGTTCTGATAGGGCGTAAATCAGGTGGCAGGGAACTTGAGCTCCAGGTACCAGATCAATTTGGCAGTCATACGGTCTGTGCAGAGGTAGGGTGTTTGCTTTCTCTTTTTGAAAGACATCTTGGTAATCCAGGTATTCAGGTGGTAGTGAACTGGTGAGGCCCAGTATCGTTTCTTTCTTCGACGAACCTGGGTTTTTAAGACCTTTTAATGAGAATCTTTTGCTATAACAGGTGTCAGCACAGTCTTAGGGAAAGGTCAGAACTCATTTATGCACGTCAATCCTGGGATTGTGGGTCTCCAGCCAGGGCATTCCCAATATCATCTGGAACTGAGGAGCACCGATGAGATCGAATGTGATGTCCTCTTGGTGACCGTCCTGACACAGAAGCGTGACCTTCTTGGTGTAATGCGTCACTGGGCCGGATGATAGCTGAGATCCATCAACTGCTGTGACGTTTTACGAAACATGCTTCTATCGGAGAGGAAGGCCTATCCTGGCAGCCAGATCTTGGTGTATGTAATTTCCCACAGCCCCACTATCAATGTATGTTTCCAAGGCATGTATTTTCAACGGTTGCTTGTTGTTTACTTGAAGCACAGGGATGACTAGATGTGAGGCCTGTATAGGTTCCTTTTCACCGCTGGTTAAGTGGACCCCTATGCTTGCCGGGCGTTGGAGTTTTCCGAGTCCTGTTCTTCTTCTTCACCCTTGTCAGTTGCTCCAACTGCTTTCCTGGGTCATTTCACCGGGCATTCTCGGAGATAGTGACCTGCCTTACCACAGTACAAACAAAGCTGCTGCTGTCTCCTTTTCTCCCTTTCTGCTTTGGTGAGTGGGCTCCGCAAGCCTCCGATTTGCATTGGCTTGGACTGATCATGTGATTTGGTTTGATTCTCATGGGGTGGCACATAGACCGACCACCCCTCGGCCTTGGCACGATCCATCTTCCGCTCCTGCAATCTGTGATCGAGCTGCACTATCAGGTCGATGTATTCAGCACATTTTTCCAGGGGATTTTCTATGTGGGCTAATACGTCCTTAAGTTCCCCTTGCAGATTTATTTTCTCCTCTGGCCAGTTAGTTTGTGCTATCAGACGATTGAAGGAAGTGATATATGTTAGTAAGTCTTGATTACCCTGCCGTAGTGATAACAGTTTGTTGTCCAGAGCCCGCCCTTGAGTATGCCGTGCAAATAGTTTCTCCATTTCACACTGGAAACCTCTGAAGTCTCGAATAAAAGGATCATCCTGATTTACCAAAGGTATGGGCCAGTCCGCTGCACTACCACACAAATATAAGAGTACAAATGCCACTCTCACTTGATCATTGGGGAATGCCACAGATCTGCACTAGAAATGTAGGCGCCATTGATTCATAAACATGGCATACTTATTCGGATCGCCTGTGAAGCGTTCTAGTGGGGCCAGGGGAACCCCCCCGGAAGAACCACCTGTACTGGCGTGGGCTGTGGAGGCACGGCAGGAAAGGCATACCCCGGCAGTGGGACCTGGCCTGCCTGTGCCTGGAGCATTTGCCTTGCTAGTTCATCTGTCTGCTCCCAGTTCAAGTGAGGTTGCTCGAGTCCGAATTCACCCTCTGCGTTTATGTGGTGACTGGTGGTAATAGGTGATGCTGCTCGGGACTGCTCCTGCATGGATAATAGGGGGCGTGAGAATGCCAGCTTGTGTGCCTGAGCCCCTTCCAGACCCCTTCTCCCAAATCGTGGTACCCGTGGGATGCGCTGTTCCTGGAAACGTCACCTGTAGATTAGTTTTGGTGAGCACTCCTTCCTGCTGCTTCTGGCAAGGGCGCTTTTATGATGTGGACCGAGTTCCTTCACTGGTCTCTTGCAGGTGGTAGTCCAGTCCTGCTGCAACTAAGCCACTATACTTCAGGTAAGTGTTCCTGTTTGCCTTTGTCTTTCCTTGTCTGTTTTTGTTGTATTGTAAAATTTGTTGTCTTGTATTGCTGTCTGTTCCACTTTTGATGCTTGCTCTTTTGCTTTCTTCCCTTGCAGGTGATGTTGCTGGGCCAGCAGAATCAGCGGAGCTCGAGGCAGCAGCCGGAGGGAATGAGGAACAAATCTGCAGCAGTACAGTTGCTGGTAATTTGTTAACTAGGGGGCACGCGGGGTTCAAATGTGACGCGGCCCTAGGATGAATGTTCTAACCTTGTGTTTCTTCTTCTTCACAGGGTCCGAGTTCGTGGATGCGGAGTGCGGTGGTGCAGAATCGGGATCAAGATAACTGGATGTCAGGAGATGAGTCTGCAGATGAAGCCATGAAGCACCAGTTTCCTGGAGGTGAGAATGCAGGAGAACGCCTGGTTTCAAAGGTAAGTAAACTGGTCCAAGTGTCGGTGAGCGTCACGTTGCATGCGAGTGCACAGTAACGCGAAGCACTGCCTTAAGGATGTAGCAGCTTATGTAGCTGAGCTTCTGAATCCACGGCCACCAGGTTCAGCCTGCCTGCCAAGCCCTGCCACACCCAATGAGACAGCACATGAAGACCAGGCCTAGGGAGCCACACCTGATGAGTCAGCACATGAGGGTGTTCTCTGGAATAAAGGCTTTCTGCTCCTGTAAAGTTCTTGTAAAATAAAAGCACTCCTGCACTGAAATGAATTAAAAACACTCCTGCACTGAAATAAAGTGTTCCTACTCACATCTTTATATGAGCCTGGCTCCAAAGGCACCAGGACAGAGTCCAGCCAGGGCCCCTGTGTTTATGGGTTCCAAAGGGACATAAGTGAGTCAAGTGACCCATTGGCTCCATCACTAGATGGTGTGGTTTTTGTGTTCTGGGTCCTGTGGCCATGACAGACACATGTCAAAATGTCAACCCAACGGGGAACCCTTACCACCACTTCTCAGCATTGACCACTTCATAACCGAAGAACAAAACACCAACATTGCTTATGTTGCCCGCCTCATAAACAGAGGAACAAAACACCCCCTCCACCTCACACCACACCTGTGCACCTACACACACACCACACACATAGAGCAACCACTAGCTCCCCACACGCAGAGCAAGACCTAGCTCTAATTGACTGCACCTAAGAAAAACCCACTCCACAAAGCAACATACCTGGTGGAACAAAGACACCTCTTATTCTGCACGCCCACCAATGCAGCTTGCACCCTGCACACCAGACTAGCGAACACCCAGCTGCTGCAGAAATACGTAGACCTGCCCGGCCATCCACGCTATCCTTAACCACCAACACGCTTGATGCTGGAACCCCAACTGCTCATGGAATATACACCAGGACCCGAGCATCACTTAACATGCTGCACCATCCAGCAGAATACATGGACCCACCCGGCAATCCACGGTGTACACAAATTACACAAGTAAATACCGGCTGCCAACGAACCAATGACTGTTGGCATGCCACGTGAACCCACCCGGCCATCCACGCAATACCCAACTACCAACACAACGCAAAACGAAAAAACACCTACTCTTGAAACACAGACTCTAGAACCGAAAGTCAACCAATACGTACTCTCACCCACACGAACACACACTCCAATCCACTACACACTCGCTCATAAATCACGAGAACACACCTCCACACCCCAGTGCCACATGCACTTACACCAACACGAAACACAATTACGTTGAAACCATATGTGACAAAACATTAACTGCATACATTTTAGATCCAGTCTTTAGATCCAGACTGAAAGCTTAACAAGGTCTCATTACAAAGCGACCACCATTCTCAAGTTCACAATACCATAAAGTCCCAGGTGACCCTTGCCCTTCAACAACTTGGAAACACCACCACCCTCAAGTCCAAAATACCCTCAAGTATTAGTTAATAATGCAAGATAACCTTTAGAGAAAAATGTTTTAACCATTATCCCGGAAAGCAACCCCCCCTCAAAGGGAACAAAGGCAACAACGAAACACTCCACAGGAAACAGACAACAGCCTCGGACAGACATCACCTCTACACCACCCCAGGGACATGACCTGAACCAATAACCATGAGCCACAACATCAAAACAAAGGACAACAAACATACTGGCCTCAAACCACTAACCTGATAAAACGTCACCCTCTACCCTAGCACGAATCCAGCAGGGTCTAGGAAATCTCTCAATGCCTCATCCATAACAGCGAAACAGATGATTGGGAAGTTCGTAATGGGCTCCACCCTCCTCTGCTGACCATGCCTGTCAGGACTAGGAGAATCCACCATCTCCATAACAGGTTCCAGAACTAGGAAGTTCGTTGAGAACACCATTCTCCACTGCTGACAACGCTTGTCAGGACCTGGACAGCCCACCGCCTCCAAAACATGCTCCAGGAATGAAGGCACAACACCAGCAATGATCGCTCCATTGTCTCTATATGACAGACAATTCTTAACCACTGCGACACAGGATACACATCTCCTCAATCTGTTTACTTCCTCACCCTCACCACCGAGGGCGGAAAACAACCCGCGAGAACTCCAACGGTCATGGTGGTGATTGGCCCATGACGGTTGACAAGGCGACGCTGTCATCACTTCAACTTGGGACGCTGTCCCTGACACATCGACGGAGCCCTTTCAGGATTGGCCCAGCAGACCCCCTTCAGTTGGCCAACTGAACACCACCTGCACCAGAACTGCACACCCACAAGGAGGGACTCAGGCGCCCACAGCTACTGGCCCGTGACAGTTTTCCGCTTCGTGGCCAGCTCCGCCTAGGTGCTCAGCGCCAAGGTCCAACAAACTCCTGCCCTAAGGGCAGCCACTCCCACGTCGCACACATCTCAACAACGCGGCTCCACTTCAGGCCCTGATCGGGCACCAGACAGGCCTGAGAGCCCCCAGGATGGCTCAACACCGGCTGCACAATGCTGCAATGGTGAACGACTCCAAAATATGCGCGAGAGCCCTGGGCAGCTACGGATATCAGCTGCAAAACTAAACACAAGTCCAGCTTGCGGTGTGGCATGGACCGTTGGGGCAGTGTTCTCCGGCATTCCAGGCATTGCACCCTCCCAGCAGCATACGTGTTCAAGACAGCTGGCCCCCTTACGATCCCATCCTCGTCACCAGTGTGATGAAGTAAGGATCGGGGAACTCCAGTTAAGTTAACAGATGCTTTATTGTCCACAACCTGTACCTACACCAATACACTAGGATTGTAGGGGACACAATAAACAAGACAGGAAGGAGAAACACTGGGCTAGCCCCACACCCCACTCACGCCACTCACTAACTGATAAGCCCAACTGTCACCCACGGAACACAACAAGCCTTGCGTTCCACTACCCTGATGATACCACCACATTCCATACCATAACACCCCACACTCCCAGCTTGAGCGTAAGCTCACATTACAATAGATTCCCATGAATAAGCCACCTATTTGGTGTAGTGATGTTGGATGCAGGTACACAATGTATTAATAACAGAGAAGCAAAAGAATAGACACTGGAATGATCACTATTGTCTGTTGGTGCTGTTCTGTGCCTGAGCAGGCTTTGAGCCTGAAAGAACTAATGCTAGTTCTTTATGGCCCTCATTCCGAGTTTGGAGGTATGTATCGTCCATTAACAGCATGGCGCAAATAGTGTGTCCGTGCTGGCAATAGACCATTAAAAGTGCACTATTACGAATTCGTGGGCACAAGCTTTGCGCCATGCCGGTAAGGAACGTAGCGGCATGCCGCAAAAAAAACCCCTACTGGCGTGAACCACACCGTAGCGAACACTACCGGCTTAGTGCAATGCGGCATTAGCGGTGACCGTAAATAGCAGTCACCATTATTTACGGTCACCGTTAAAATGCAGAACAGGAAATAGCATCATTGCACAGGAACTGGAAGGAGCATGGCGGCCATCTTTAAAAACACAATCCATTGCCATACTCACCAGACAGGACCCCTGTCACATTGTTGACCTACCAGAAAGTTACCACTACTACTGAGGAATGCCCAAAGTGCCAAAGAAGGGAGCTGCCCACCTCCGAAAGGAGCAGTTCAGCCCAGATGAGCTGCAAATGAATGTGGATACCCTCCACGAGCATGCTGGAACTGTTTTCAGCAACGACATGTGGAGGGTAGCAGTGCTTAAAAAAAAAGACATCTGGGCACTAGTGGCGCAGAAGGTGAGTGCTGTGGGCAACCCCCCGCACCACAAAGGATTGCCGCAAAAGGTGGGACTACCTGTGGCTGAGGGTGTGGAGCATCCTCTCTTCGAATAGAAGCCAGGCTTTGGAGACTGGAGGAGGCCCAGGTTCGCGCATGAAACTCATGACGTGGGAGAAGACATGTGCGGCCATGATAGGCTCCGAATCCATTGAAGGGGTTGGAGAAATGGAGTGTGGTGCAACGTCATCCGCTGATGGAGGTGAGTGTCCAAAGTCAATACTGCCAACGCCAATGTTATGAAAGTCACTGCTAAGGTCTGGCCAAGGAGTCACCTGTAAATCATGCCGAAGCAAGTGAGACCCAAGCTAGTGCTGGGTGCAAGGCCATAACCTATATGACACATACCACACAAAGTGGCCCATTCCATGAGGCACACAGGGCAGTTGATGTAAACAGTGTGCACGTTAGACAGCACAGTACCCGGCCAACATGAGTGACACCGACATATGCAGGCATTTACCACCCAAGTATTGAACGATGTGCCGTTCCCTAGCCAACTGCCGATAACCTAAAAATATCTGAATGTGCTATTGTAGCCATGTATAAATGCTGGCTCTCAAATCATCACTCATACCGTCCCTCTCTTCCACCCCCACAGACAGTAAGCATGACAGCGAGAAGCAGGCGAGCAACCGTCCGAGCACTTCCATGGGCCAAGGCAGGGGCCGCCGTCTCCCAGCAAGGAAGACAACACTGGGACGCACACCACCGGCTCCAGCAAGGCCTGTGGAGGGTGCACCAACCCCACCCCCACCCCGACCCCTCCCTGCACTGGCTGCAGACACATGCCCAACGCTGCGGTCAGAGGAGTCGAGTGTGGCCGGTGAAGTGGCAGCCACGGCCCCCCTCGAAGTTGCCGACAGCCCAACTCCATCTGTGGAGCGACTGAGGATGACACATTTGAAATTGTGCACACCCCTGAAGCCTACTCTAATCCCCAGGTCTCCTTTAGTGACTCGGGTGAGACCGACACACCTGAGCAATCTGGCCAAGGACCAACACAGGGACATGCCAGTCCTGTGCCCAGTTCCCGTGAGGAAGCGCTGGCAGGACATGTCAGCCCGATCCCCTGCAGGGCCACTACATCGTCCCCAGATGCACAACGGGCTGAGCAGCTCACAGCCCTGATCACAGATTTTATGCAGGACAAGCGGCAGAACAGGGAGGAGAGGCTGGATGAATTGAGGGCACTGGGCCAGGTAATGACAGACAGCACCAACCGGCTCTGTGAGGTCCTCGGCCGCATAGCCGATGCTCTGGAGGCTTCACATCCTACCCAACAGCCCCAGCATGAGGACACCCCTTCAACAAGCAACTCGACCCAGACCAGCCCACTCCGTTGGTCGCTCCATGGCCAGCGCAGCCGGGACATGCCTCCTCCTGGCTCCGGGAGTGCAGAGTGACTTTACTGCCAGCCACATGTGGGCTACGTGAATCCTTTGGGACTAGTGTTGGGGAGTTGGGGGGAGGAGGATGATGGTGTGTGGGGGGTTTTGGTGGGAGGGGGTGAGGGTGTGTGGAGGAGTTGGGGCGAGGGGGAGGTGGGTGAGGGTGTGTGGGGGAGTAGGAGGGAGAGGGGGGGAGGGTGTGTGGGGGATTTGGGGGGAGGAGGAGGAGGGGGAGGGTGGTGGAGGGTTTGTTTTTCACTTAGACATTTTCACTTTTAACTACACTGGTTGTTTTGCAAAGAAAAACCAGAGTGGACATTCATCATTGCACATATGTCATTTAATATGTAACAGTGCATAGTGTACATGTATCCCCACACCCAGTGCTCTATGTCCTCAAATTATGACACCCTCTGCTGACTTGTGTGTCAGAAATATTGCCCAATCAATGACTGGCGCATGGCACATCCCTCCTGTGCATCGGCACCCTGATGATGTCCTGCCACATCTTCCTCCTCCCCTTCATCATTATCTGGTGGTAGCAGTTCCATGTCAGGGGGCAGGGGCACGTTCCGTCAGATGCACATATTGTGCAGCATTACACATGCCATGGTGATCTTGGCCACCTTCTCATGGCTGTAGAGGAGTGCCCCACCCGACCGGCTGAGGCAGCAAAATCGTGCCTTCAACAGGCAAAAGGTCTGCTCAATCACCACACGTGTATGGGTATGGGAACGATTGTAGTCTTCCTCGTGCCTGTTCTGTGGGTTTCGGACAGGGGTCATGAGCCACGGCTTCAAGGGATAGCCAGCATCACCTGCATGAGAGGGGAATGAAGGTAAGTGTACGTACATGCATGGTGGACAACTGTACTAGTCTCACATGGAAGTAGGTAATTTCTGCACACACGCACAAGACCCTGGATGCATTTACCCCATTTCTCGCCACGCTATGTGTCCTGTGCAGTAGACTGATGGAGTGGGTTGCATCTTCGAGATGGGCCATGGTGTGCACTGGCATCTTGTTGCACGTGCATCGTATATACATGCAGCAGTGTTGGAGTAAATTCAATCATGTGTTGTGTCATGTGAGATTTTGTAGTAGGGAGTGTTGGCTGTAGTCAGGACCATATTCGTCATTCTGCACTGATCAGTTCCATGGTGACTTGCAGCACTCCTATGGGTGTGCGGAACCAGGGACACACTGTGGTATCCCTGGTTGGCTCAATTCAATGCACTCCCAGGGATGACTGTCATGTGTGGTGATATGCTGGATACAGCAACATAGTGCATATGCAGTGCATAGTGCTCTTTTTCGGCCTTCGGGAGGCCGTTATTTGCATTTCTGCATTACTTGGGATCAGCTCCAGTTTACGGCATGCCGCTAATGCCGGCATGGTGTGTCGCACGTGCACCCATAGACCGCTATTTACGGTATCGTAAAGTACGATGCCGTAAATAGCGGTCTGGTTGGTCAGAATAGCCCGTAGCGGTAAGCGATGCCGGTAATCCTTTACCAGCATCATTTTTACCTTACCTCCAACCTCGGAATGACCCCCTATGTTTATATTTGTCTTTTCCAACAAACTTTTGTACCCACGCTAGTTAATCAATGTGTTATTTCTTTTTTATCCACTTATAACAACAATTATTGCGAAATGTGAACATACCACTGATGGGTAATATATTGATTATTATATTATATACATGTTTATGCTGCATAATTTTAAAGTGTTGGATGAATAATGATTGGGTTCCGCTAGCCCTGAAGAAGACCAGTGGTGTCAGGTTGAAATGCGCGTTGGCTATACGCCGGGATATATGGCTACCTAATAAATGTATTGCTAACTTGCAAATATCCTTTTTATGTGGATTGGACTTTGCTTTTTGTACAATTTACATTATTATATATTAGTGGTATTTAATAGGGGAATAGCGCTTTTGTCACACAAAGGATATTTTCTGAATGCATGGACATACAATTCTGGTGGCCCCCCCCTTAGACCATCCCTAAATGTGATTAATCGACTGCTGTAAAATGTTGTAAAACAACACTTACCACAGAGCAATAATTGGTTGGTACCGGCTTCACCAACCTTGAACATTTTGGCAGGGCATCAGCACAGGAGCAACATGTATTGGTGGGGGAGAGGCACCAGAGAACAGCTTCTTTTAATTACTTAAGCTACCACCCCCAATTTCCTAGACCACAGGCCAGGGCGTCTGCCTTTGAACCCAGCCGTAGCCAGCATCTTTGAATTTTTAGGGAGTTGAGCATGTGCATCTCCATAGCTGACGATAATGAATAGACATTGTTAGTTATTTATGAGTCACGTGTGAGGAGACCACATTTTGAATTATCCTGCTCAGCTTTTACCATGAATTTAGCTCTTATTGCATTCTCCGGTCTCTGGAAACTCAGTTGAGTTACACTTTGTGTGTTTTTTAAAGATTTTGATTAACAGGCACTTGGAATCTGAAGGTTGATTGTTATTTTATCTACCCTAAGATAAATATGTCTTGCGTTGGGGACTGTTATCTTTTGTTCTGCTTTATAGCTAGCCGACCCTCCCGTTCATGTGCTAACTTTGGAAGGGGGCCGCGTATACTCTGCTTGGTCTGCACAAGCCTTTGTTTCAGCAGCTTCAGCAGACCAAATTTCTTCTGTAGCTTTGAGACGTCCTTGCATTCTCCATTCACTATAACGTGATTGCACCATGTATTTTTTCCAAAATGGCTTGTGTCATTGTTACATAACTTCATTGAGCAAGGATTATGTACATTCATGCATTCTCCATTCACTATAACCTGATTGCACCATCTATTTTCTCCAAAATGGCTTGTGTCATTGTTACATTTCTGCATTGAGCAAGCATTATGTACATTCTTATGTATCTTGCGTCTCAGTGTATATAGTGATTATATGTATCGTAGTGTGTATGGAATGCAGGTAACAAACTTAATGTCTAAATGCAGTTTGACCTAGTGTCTATGTCACTTCATGTTGAGTATCTGCTTAGTGTCTAATGTATCTAAATGTGTCAGTTTCAGTGATAGTGTCATTTTGCTCTTGTCAATTTTAGTTACAAGATATCCATTTCTGTTAGAGCTTGCAGATTCATCTCTTTTTCAGTCGTTCCCGGGGTAAGGTCGATAGGGTTGACTCAACGAATACTGTCTGCAATATAGCGGCAGAGAGAAGAGAGGTTCCATAAATGGTGCACAACTTCCATCCCTACAATATTGAGGTGGGGGAGGGGCTGATGCTATTGATGATGCATTCATCTGCCTCACGAAATTCCCCCCTCTAGTCGAGTCCTTGACCACATCTCTCGGCTGTCCCTCTCACCTGTGCGGTGTCTTGGGGGTCCATATCTTTGTCTCCTCCCTCATGTCTCACAGATATTTTATGTTTCATCCGCATTCCAGGTCATATAGTAGCTTTCCCCGTCTGGTTTGCAGAATACCCAGAGTCCTATGTAATTGCGAAAATCTCGTGGCAAACAACATTTGGAACCTGGAGGGATGATAGAACTTTGTTTTAAGTCCATGTAAATTAGAACATCGGTTTGTGTTTACTCATGCATCTGGGCATCCACGTTCACCACTATTTTCATCCCTACTGCCTTTTTGACAGTGTATTTACATTGGCTTATGGCTATCTTCAAAGTACAGAATCCCAATAGCATCAACACCAGTATTGCTATCATTATGTTGAATGCATTAGCCAGCCAGCAGGGGACCCAGGAAAATAGGTGAGAAAACCTGTCATCACTTAGTATGTCCTTCACCTCCTCTACCATTTTAGTGTGGAGATCTGTTAGCAATGTAATGGCCTCTGTTAGGGTTCCATTGTTGTCATCATGAGCAGTTTGCAGGTGCAGCAAGACTGGACAATTTCTGCACCCATGCCACCCTCCATGGCTGTTAGTAGGTCAAGGTGTGCCATGAGTCTTATGGCCTCAACTCATCCCTTATGGCATTGAAGCCTTGTACTGTTGTATTGATTGTCTGCAGCAGTTCCCATCTTGTAATTTGGAGCCACGCATTTGCAGTGACCTGTACCCAGGGGCGAAGAATGCAGAGAAAACCACTGCTGTGTTGCTGAACAATTTATGCTGATCTTGTATGTCGTTTAAGGTATCCTCCACTTTTGCGGAAAACAAATTTTCCCTTTTCCCATATGTGATAGTGAGGGACATGTTCTTCCACAGATGTGCATCCATCTAAGGGAAGCCAGTAATTTGTATATGACTTTGGGGTACTACCAGAGCAGGTATGCCTAGCATTACTAGGAAATAGAGTCCTCCCCAACTAGGGGACAACTTAATGTAGGCTCTTGATCCGTAGGCAAAATCATGGTCAATTAAGTGCACTGTTTCTCATTTCATCCCTACTACCTCAAAACTACGCTCACACCCTTTTTTTCCCCAAAGTGTATTGTGCCATCATTTTGGAAGCATAAGGTGGCATTGTTTATGGCTATAATCTGCACGGGACCTCCCTCATCATTGAACAATATTTTTTTGTCTTGGGCCACTGGTCAATTCACTCAATATTCTCATTCACTACAACGTCTTCCCAGTGTCCTAATGCTGCTAGTGATTTGCATACTACCAGTCCATTAGTCCACCCATTTATCTGCAGTTGCCCACATTTTCAAAATCCAGCTATCTCCTTTCCTGCCTTATCGTTACACTGCAACATTTCTTTTTACTCTATTGTAATTCCTGCTACACTTGATCCAGGAGGCCCATACCTTATCACCTTATGCTCCATTTTGGATTTTACCCTCAATTTCAAATCTTGTATATAATGATCTTCTCTCTTGTTTACCCATACTAATGAAGCAGTTTGGCCTTGGAATTGTTCTCTTGTTAGACAGAGTGCAAGGTGTGTCAGGCAGTGTGCCTTTTGATGGGTACCTCTGTTTCTACAAAAACCCTTGAGGTGCCCATAGTATAGGGATAAGGGAACAAATGTAGCAACTCTCACCCGATGTCTCTCTCCCCACCTTACTCATGTGCTTGTAATACATATTATTAGTCACATGGGCGAAAATGGTCATATAGGAATTCATGTGTTCGAGGTTAGTGTTAACTTCCGTATTAATTCTCTTATGGGCAGTACTTGAAAAGGGCTGTTCTATTGCATCATGTAGCATAGGATGGGTGTCATGTTAGCATGCACTGCCTTAGGCATATTATATAGAATCACTTCTCGTACTGCCAGAAAAATTAAGAGATAAAGGCAACAGAATGTAAACAAGGCAGCTACAATCATCAACAGTGTGCCCACCTGCTGAAAGGGGGCACAGCCATTAATGGGGACACCTTGTCTCTGCCAAATATGAATTTAGCTGTGTCTAGCTGCTTAGTGTGATTCTCTCCTTGTTCTGCTAAATTCAATTTGAGCTGTTCCCAGCTGCTTAGTGTGATTCTCACCTTGTTCTGACAAATTCAATTTTAGCTGTTCCCAGCTGCTTCATTGTGTTCAGGACCTAGTTCTGCCGAAATTGATTTAAGCTTTGCCTAGTGGCTGTGCAGTATATTCATTACCTGTGTGTGCTACCCTCTGCATCCCCCTTTCCCCGTGCCACCCACCCAACTCCTTCTACATGTGCATAAGCTCTTCAGACTGGTAAGTGCCCCCCTCCACTGAGCCTACCATGTCAAAATCTATCTCTCGTATCTTCTCTAATTGCTTCTCTATCTCCTATCTTTCTCCTACCACTAATTCTGGCCAAAAGAGACTTAGAAGGACATTGTGGGCTCCAACCCAGGCTTCCTATTGCAGACACCTATGTAACTGCTTCCACCAGAGAGACTCTCACTCACATCCTCTTCTTCGTTAACGCACCTGACCTTTGGACCCATTACATGGTCGGCTTTTTCTCCTCTATCGCCTCTTCTCCCATTAATGGTGGCACTTGTTAGCAGGTTCTGCATGACCTCTTGACCATTTCCAGAGTCATCAATAATGCCCACTTCAATTAACAATCATGGTTCAGGGTCCTCAACCCAACCTTCTTCTCTTTGACAAGCTCCTCCCTCGCCTTTCTAACCTCACCTCTCACTGCGGCCAGGTTCCCTTGCCCTCTGTGCCTTCCTCCTCCTCTGTACAGGCACTGTCACCTTGCCTTACTGTCTCTGCCACCTTGCTGGCCTTGGCTCCTTAGCCATCATCCACTTTCCCCCTGGTCCTATCGCCAGTCTTGGCTAGGACCAATGTCCCTTGTAGTCCCCCGAGGATGACTCACAAAAAATGGCAAGCTGCTCCACATTGCCACTTTCAACACTCACTCTGCTATCAAACATTCGTCTGACATCTGCAACCTCCTTGAACTCATGGATCTTGATGTGCTCCCCATCATGGAGCCCTGGTTCAAGGAGAGCTCTGTCACAAGCTTTGACACACTCCTCCCTGAAGGCTACAAAATCCTCTCTGTGCCTAGGCCTAAGAAGAAAGGTGGGGGTGTGGCGCTTATCTTCCCAGAGTGGATACCAGTGTCCATCATCCCTACTCAGGCCTACTCCTCTTTCGAGTGCCTAGTTTGCAGACTCTCACTCTCCCCTAAATTCGCTCTCACTATGGCCACCTTCTATCGGTCTCCAGGACAGTCCACTCTATTCCTCTCAACTCCTCCTGATGGGTGATCTCAACATCCATCTAGACTCTCCTGACTCCTCAGAACCTTTCCGCAACCTATGCAATTTTCTCTCACTATTTATCCTACCCTCTGACTCCACGCACACCATGGGACACACATTGGATGTTCTCATCTCTACTGACATCCCCCTCTCCAACCCTCTCATTACCCCTCTCTCCTGGACCAACTACTCTCTTCTCTCAACGCACCTGATGCTCTCCCCTCCACTTGCAGTAACACCCTGGGCACAGTCACTCGGCTTCAAAGTCACCAGACACATGAAAAAAGTGACAGTGGCTGCATTTGCCTCCACCTACTCTCCTCCTCCTATACCTGCGGCTGATTCCCATCCTGACACTGCCCTCCCTAACCTCAACCTCTCTATCTCCAACACTCTTGGCACTCTTGCCCCTGCCATGAGGGTCCGACTGAAACCTTCCAAAAAGTGTAACTCTTTGTATAACTCCCATCTCGCTGCTCTTAAATGGAAATGTAGGGCAGCTAAGTGGAAATGGATCTCATCGGGTGGACCATCTGACAAACTGGCCCGCAGCCTCCTTCAAATGCAACATCCTCTGCATCTGCTCTGAGAAAAGAGTCTTTATTCAAGCCTGCATCTCTGCAGCATCAAACAACACGGCTAAACTTTTCAAAGTCTGCAAGGAACTGGCCAATCCTGCAGCAACCTCTTCTTCTGTCACACACTCCAAGGACCTTTGCTCGGCCCTGACTGCACACTTCATCATAAAAACCCAAAATGTTCCTTTCCTCCCTCTATTCCACTCCACAGCTTACACCAACATCAGAGCCTCGCTTGGACCCCCTGTTCTTACCCTCTCCTCTCTCTCACGTGTCACACCTGATAAGGTCACTAGACAAGTCCGGTCTATGAAGGCTTCATCCAAACACATGGACCCCTGCCCCTCAAAAACCATTAAGGACAATATTGACTCCCTCTCCCCACACTTATCTATGTAATCTCTCCTTCTCCACTGGAGTTTTCCCAACTGCCCTTAAGCACTCCCTTGTGCACTCTCTGCTCATGAAACCCTCTGAAGTCCTGGAGAAGTTGGCTATCACCCATCTGACACGCCACACTGAATCTATTGGCTGCTTCTATGACCATCAGTCTGACTTTGGAGCATCCAGAGGCACAGGAACTGCTCTCCTGAACACCAGTGAAGACCTGCTCTCAAATCTTGACACTAACACTCCCTCTGTCCTCCTTCTCCTTAACCTCTCCTCTGCCTTTGACATGGTAAACCGCAACATCCTGATCGCACATCTTCATGAAACCCTGGGAATCACAGGTCAGGCTCTGGCATGGTCAATCTCCTTTCACTCCGACCGCCCATCCCAGGTGGAACTTGGAGCCTTTCTCTCGACTATTGCTCTTTCATCTGTGCCGTTACCCACTGATCTAACCTCTCCCCCTGATTCTTCAACATCTATATGGCTGCCTTGGCACACATGATTACCACTTTCACCTATAACATCCACTGTTACGTGGATGACATGCAACTATCTTTCAGGCTACACTCAACCGACTCCTCCTTGCTCATGTCTGACTGTCTCTCCACAATTCAGTCATGGTGTGCTGCAAGCGACCTCTGCCTCAACACCAGTAGGACCGAGATCATTCGCATTGGGATCCCTGCTCCCACTTTTTCACTTTAACTCTGGCCGGCCTCCCTTGGCCCTACGCCCGCACCGATTTGAGAGGCAAAAAACCTTGGGGTCATCTTCGACTCCACTCTCCCCTTCCCTCTCACATGTGACATCTCTAAAAAGTCTGTCAGCTACACCTCTTCAGAGGTACTCTACATTTTCACACTTTTGCCCAGCCACTCACTGTCTCTAGATCCTTGGTTTTCTCTAGGCTGGACTATTGCAACAGCCTCTTCCTCAATCTGCCTTCTTCGGCCCTGCGTCCTCTGCAACTCATCCAGAACAGAACCGCAAGACTTATCCTTGGCCTCAAGCCCAGGAACCACATCTCTCCATCACTGAAATCCCTTCACTGGCTCCCTGTGGCTGCAAGGATCAAGTTCAAGACCCTCTGCATTGTCCACAAGGCTTTCTGGGGCCTGGGACCTGCCTACCTGCAATGCTGCCCACCTAGATATTGTCCCTTATGAGCCCTCCAGTCATCTACCTCCAACCTTCTGCGAGTGAGCCGGTTCTTCAAGCAGAGATTTGGAGGGAGATCCTTATCCTCAGCAGGTGCCTCCCTCTGGAATAGCCTCCCTGCTGTCTTGAACCTCACCTTATTAAGTTTCGGAAACTCCTCAAGACCTTCATCTTTTCCTCTTCTTTCGCTCTCACTCTACCCTGCTAATGTAGCTCTCTGCTCTCTCCATCTCTCACTCCTCTTCCTGCAGCTTTGCTAACTGGCCACCTGGTGTACCTCAGAGTCTCACAAGTCCCGGGCACCCCCACCTGTCCTCTCTTGCACTTGCCTCTGGGCCTACACCCACCAACCTTCACGGCACTAGAAATAACCCAATAGAGTGGCTCTCTCTGCACTTACCCCAGTCTCCACTAACTGGATGCACTTGGACCTCCCCCTCCCTGTTACCGTCTCTGCACTTGCACGATCCAAATGCAACTTGCCTGAAGATCGTCTGTCTGGTATCCCCTGTCTTTCCCCCGTAATTGCACTGGTAAAACTGCAGAATCGCTGTCAGGCCTATTTGCTGTGTCTCAACTGTTAAATGAATTTGACACAATTACTCTGCCTGTGCAGACCATTATCGTCTCATAATTTCAAGGGCTCTGAGCGACTGTTGTTCTTTCCCCATGTTCCAACCCTCCTTGAGCGCTTTGAAACACTGTTCCTTTGTAAAGGCACTATTTAAATAAAATAAATGAACAATACAATTATGTGATTTTGCATGCCAAAAGGCTGTTATTAACTGAATGAAAAATATTCCTCATTTTGCTTCTTCTTTTCTGGTATGTTCTGCACACTGGATACCTTCATGTTGACGTCAAGTTACTATCAGCTACAAAAAAACATGTCATGATCGCCTGAAGGATCCTTTAAAAAGAAATCTAGTCTGAGGAACTACTAATAAAATGATAAGCGGTACTTTCGATGTCTTGAAGGCACAAGAGCTATTACGTATGAAGGCAAGGAATGTATACAGCAGTAATCTTAGAGGTAACATCTAGTAACACTTTCTTATTCCTCTTTCCTTGATCTTTTTTTGAGGTTCAGGGGATTGCTTTACTATGCAGGTACAATGTTCTTGGGGAGGAAGTTCATTTGAGCCAGTAGATTGTTTGGGTAAGAAAAACAGTGTAGTGGCTCTATTTCTCCGGTTGCTGTCTGTTTCTTTTTGTTGACCTTGTCTGGATTCTCGTCACGCCCCCTTCTAGTTCATTGCCTGGGACTGGTGGCAGGTGAGTTTCTCCTGTGAATGGTTTGATGTTGCTGAGGTGCAGCCACGCGTGACTTCCTTGTGGTGGGAGTTACATCTTCTACCGTAAAAGGTCCTTCAAATCTTGGTTTATGCCATAATCCCACAAACTTCTTCACAAAAATGGAATCACCAATGTATAAGGCAGGTGGTTCAAGTAAAGTCTATATATCAAGCTGTTTGTTGTCATCCTCGTTCTTCAACCTCTACTTCCGGTTTTGAAGCTGTTAACACACAAAAAGATACTTAGAAGCAAAGTAGTCATGAATCCTGAGACAAACAGCGGTGTTATGGGCATCCGTTCACAATATTTTGGGAGGAGTAAGAGGTGTGTGCATACAGCGTCAAGTCACCGCTCATGAGGAGGTAGTGATGGTCTGAGACAGGCTGACTACGTAATGAAAACAGAGCTAGGGGTAGGCAATGGAGCCCACTTGTTTGCAGTAATCACCGTCTCTTCCCTATCTTTTGGCCTTGTTTCCTGCCCTTGCTTCCCCTCTTCAAGCTCTAGCTTTGCATGTAGTTTGCCGCTCCTGCTATACTCATCACACCTGTGCAATGTCTTTTGATTGTTTATCCTATCTCCATTCATAGTATCCTCACTACTGTAGGATGGGGGAGCATATGCAGGGTTACTATATCCTCCTTTTATAGGATTGGTGCTCTGGGCAGGAAGAGGAGGATCAGAGAGCACTGTGCCCTCCTCTTCATGCAGGTTGAGCATCCATTCTTTCGGTCGTGGCTCTTCCACCTCATCCCTGAACCTTTTCCGTTGCTCTGGAATAGCCAATCTCTTCTGCAGTTATTTTCTCCTTATATGCAGCATGTAAATATGTGGTCATGTGTTGCAGCACTGATTTTGAAAGAGTGCACTCTTGGGGCCATAGTAAAAACATGGGTGAGATGTTTTTGGATTTTGTTCTTGTACCTTGGCAGGAATTTGCATAAATGCATAAGGGGAGTGTCTCCTCCCATAATGGCTCTTGACTGCTGATACTTCCAAACTTTAAAAACACACCCTTCAAATATATGTTTTCCACTCCTTCTTCTCAATCTCTTACAATCAATAGTTTCTACAATTTCTGACACTTCATATGCCTCTTTCCGAGCCTCTCGGCTTACCAACAACCATATGGGCGCATGCCACAAATGCCGTTCCTTATGTCCAAGCACAAGCTCCCCCTACTATGCAATTTAAACCAGTATTAACAATCCTTTGTCCTCTCAACCTAAAACAATTTTTCACTCTCACGATTGCTTCTCAAAATCTCCTCACCACCTACCGCTGTCAAACAACCCTTCCACCATCTCCTCAATCTCCTTGCAATCTATTGCTGGCCAGCAATCATTTATAAATATAGGTGCACCTTCAGAATCCTTAAATCAAACCCCAAAAACCCATGGAATCATCTTCATGTCACACTCAAGGGAAACTTCTCTTCTTACAACCTGAAGGAATGTTTGAAACATACTCTTCCTAACCCCTTGGCTAGGGGTATCTTTTATCAGTCACTACTCTGATACCTCATTCTGAGGTTTAATATGTTACCTTTCAAGACCTTGTCCTAGATAATCTTCTCATAAAACACTTTATCACAATTCCCCACTATATACAAACCCTTCGCTCCCACATTTGTTTATCACTGTGATGTTCTTATACTTATATCCGTGGGTTAGCCGAGGCATCCAGTACTGCTCCTCCCTTAACTGGCTTCTAGCCTTTGCCCTGTGAGGCACCTCCACAGGGATCGGGCCGGACTTTCACCAATGGGGTTCCTTATGTCCACCTTAAGGTTCACGTGTGATTTTCTAGTCTCCACGGGTTGCTCCGCAGTCCTCGGGCTCACAAGGGGAAAGAGTCGACCTTTCAAGGGACCTCGTCAACCATTCAGCTCTTCTACCATATGCAATTGGGAGCGGGCGAGCAGAACATCCCAGCCCTGAGCAGAGCAGATAGGCCGGGAAATACCAGGCCCAGAAATGGAAGAATCAAGGTAAATGGCAAAGGCCTATGTTATTCACAATCAGCATAAAACAGGGACAGCAACAAACACAATTAGTCTCAGCGCACTCTAAGAATTGCATACACAACATTAGCTAACAATTCAAAAATATTGCACAGGTGACATTGCATTTGCAAAAACCTATGTGAAGGTGTGATTGGTGCAGGGGGGATTTATCTGCATATTGTCATGGCCATTGGCGTGGCTTGAGAAGCTCAGCATTATAAGCTGTTCCATCCTTAAGGCCGGTGCTTCTCGTTACTGTGCACTCGTGTGCAACGTGACGCTCACCTCAGCTTAGACCAGTTTACTTACCTTTGAAACCAGGCGTTCTCCTGCATACTCACCTCCAGGAAACGAGTGCTTCATCGCTTCATCTGTCGACTGACACCCTTCTGTGTCAGGACGGTCACCAAGTGGGCTTCACCTTTGATCTCATCAGCGCTCCTAAGTTCCAGATGAATACCTGGATTACCAAGATGTCTTTTAAAAAGTGCAAGCGAACACCCTACCTCCGCACAGACCGTATGACTGTCAAATTGATCTAGTACCTGGATCTCAAGTTCCCTACAGCCGGATTGACGGTTGTATATGAATTGTTCATTTTATAATTGCTCCAATTACAATTGACCTTTTCACAATTGACCGAATTGTGAAGGTCAATTGTAACATATATGCGGGTGGAAATCCCCCGCAACCTCCCACCCAATGCAAAACCCCACCAAAAACCCTTTATAATCGGTCAATTGTTCATTCGAACAATTGTAAATGAACAATTTGGGTAATACCAGATTTAAGCCCTAACAGAACACGAAAACCAGCATTTGAAAACCTACCTTTATCAGTATCTGGCAAATGTCTTCATTCGTCCGTCCAAGTCCCCTGCATCCTCGCCCCCCTTTTTTGTGCCTAAAAAGGCGGGAGACCTGAGAACTTGCATGACTACAGAGCACTTAACCAGATGATGGTAAAAAACTGGTACCCGTTACCGCTTATCCCGAGCTCTTGGATCAAGTCAAAAAAGCTCAGATATATACAAAACTAGATTTAGGAGGGGCCTACCATCTAGTAAGAGTCAAAAAAGGAGACGAGTGGAAGACGGTCTTTCACACGAAATATGGCCTTTATGAATATCAGGTCATGCCCTTTGGACTATGTAATTCCCCGGCGGTGTTCCAATTTTTCTTGAATTACGTGCTCGGCGAACTGTTGACGTCTGCCCTCTTGTCTATATTGATGATATTCTTATCTATTCGACCACCAAGGAGGACCACGTCAACCATGTCCGGGCAGTTCTGGAGAAACTGCTGCAACACGGGCTATATGCCAAATTGGAGAAATGCTTCTTTCATGTGACAGAGGTAGAATTCCTCGGCTTTATTTTACACCACTGGGCGTACGCATGGAAATGCGCCAATGTAGACGCTATCCTTAACTGGCCCTCACCGACATCCATAAAGGGAGTACAGAGTGTATTCAGGTTCGGCAACTTTTTTACCGCTGGTTCATTCCCGGGTTCTCCCAGATCATCCACCCAATCACCTCTTTACTACGGAAAAATAAACAATTTAATTTCTCTGCAGAGGCAGAGAAAGCCTTCCATGAGCTAAAACAAGCATTTACCACAGCACCAATTCTACGGCATCCTCGACCAGAACTACCATAAGTGGTTGGAACTGATGCTTCCAGCATAGCAATGGGAGCAGTCCTGTCACAACAAGACCCCGAAACAGGTCATTGCATCCCGTGGCATTCTGGTCTCCCAAGTTTTCAGCCCCTGAATTGAATTATGCAATCCGTGATAAAGAACTGCTGGCAATTAAGGCAGTGTTCAAAGCATTAGTTAAAGGAGAACCAGCATACAAAGTTGAAAGGATCCTAGACTCTAAGATGGTCTGGTCCAAGTTATACTACCTTATAGACTGGAAAGGTTATGGACCCCAAGACCGGACCTGGGAACCCAGTGAGCATGTTCACGCTCCACGATTAATCAGGCAGTTCCACCGCAATAACCCCACTAAACCAGGGCCAGGGGGGAAACCACCCATGAGAGGAGCCTTGAGGGGGAGTGTTGCCATAGCCACAGGCCCCAGAACACAAAAACCATATCATCTAGTGATGGGGCAATGGGTCACTTGACTCACTTAAGTCCCTTTGGGACCTATAAACACAGGGGCCATGGCCTGACTCAATCCGGGCACCTTTGGTGCCAGGCTCATATAGAGATGTGAGCAGGAACACTTTATTTCAGTGCAGGAGTGCTTTTACTTTATTTCAGTGCAGGAGTGCTTTTATTTTACAAGAACTTTCCAGGAGCTGAAGTCCTTTATTCCAGAGAACATCCTCATGTGCTGTCTCATTGGATGTGACTCCCTAGGCCTGGTCTTTATGGTCTTTATGTGCTGACTCATTGGGTGTGCAGGGTGTAGCAGGCAGGCAGAACCTGGTGGGCGTGGCTTCAGAAGCTCAGCTATATAAGCTGCTCCATCCTTAAGGTCGGTGCTTCGCGTTACAGTGCACTCACGTGCAACATGACACTCACCGCCGCTTGGACAAGTTTACTTACCTTTGAAACCAGGCATTCTCCTGCATACTCACCTCCAGGAAACCAGTGCTTCATCGCTTCATCTGCAGACTCATCTCCTGACATCCAGTGATCTTGATCCCGATGCCACAGCCCTGCACTCTGCATCCACGACCTCAGACCCTGTGAAGAAGAAGAAAGACAAGGTTAGAACATTTGTCCTAGGGCCGTGCCACATTTGAACCCTGCACGCCCCCTAGTTAACAACTTTCCAACTATGTACCACTGCAGCTTCGTTCCTCATTCCCTCCGACTGTTGCCTCGAGCTCTGCAGCTTCTGCTGTGCCGGTAACATCACCTGCAAGGGAAGAAAGCAAAAGAGCAAATGTCAAAAGTGGAACGGACAGCAATACAAGACAACAAACTTTACAATACAACAAAAACAGACGAGGAAAGACAAAGGCAAACAGAAACACTTTCCTGAAGTATAGTGGCTTCTTAGTCGCAGCAGGACTGGAGTATCACGTGCAAGGGACCAGTGAAGGAACTCGGTCCAGATCATACAAGCGCCCCTGCCAGAAGCAGCAGGACGGAGTGCTCGCCAAAACTTTAGCAACAGGTGAGCTTTTCAGGGACAGTGCATTCCACGGGTACCACGGTTTGGGAGAAGGTGCCTGGAAGGGGATCAGGCGCACAAGCTGGCATACTCACGCCCCCTATTCTCCATGCAAAAGCAGTCCTGAGAAGCATCACCTATTACCACCAGTCACCACATAAACGCAGAGGGCGAATTTGGACACTAGCAACCTCACCCCGGGAGGGATGCATCCGTTTCCCAATGCCTCTGCAGAGACCTGGTGAGCTTAACACATATAGAATGAAATGTGTTTCCATTGGACATAGAATTCTGGTGGCCCCATCTCGGACGATCCTAAAGGTGATAAGTAGGAGACTACATCATACCGGTAATTAATCAACTCGATCAATATCGAGCAATAATTGGTTGGTACCGGCTTCACCAACCTTGGACATTTTGGCAGGTCATCAGAACAATGAGCAAAATATTGGTAGGATGAGAGGCACCATAGAGCTGCTACTATTAATTAAGATACCATTCCTGATTTCCTAGGCCACAGGCCAGAGCTTCTTCCTCTAAACCCAGCCGTAATCAACTTCTTTGCTCAGTTAATTTATAGGGTGTCGAGCATGTGCCTCTCCACAGCATTACAAGTATGGCATTAAGTGGTAAAATTGGCTGTAAATATGTTAGCGCCAACTTCACCACTTTGCCAAATAATGAAGTCGGGCCTGGAGTGGAGGATTTACCTCCAGAGAAATCCTAAAGGTGAATCCTCCCACTCACCACTGAAAAAACCGGCAGAATCGGCAGGAGTACCGTGGCAGGATTACTGCAGCAGAAGTTCCACTAAAAAAAGCCCCATTGAGTCTAAAGGACTAAAAATAAAATGGAGACTTACACTGTCACTGCCACTTCGGTAATGCAGCTGGACCAAGTGGTGGTAACGTTGTTGGGCATGGGGAGTTAGTGAGATGTGTGATATATGTTGGTGAGAGAGTTGCATGGGTGTTTGGTGGATTTGAGAACTGTGGGATATATTGACCCACTCAACGTTGCTTTACCCAATCACTTTACTGCATTAGTGCAAGAAACAGCCAGGATCTCAAAATTGTGTTTTTACAACAACCATCAAAGAAAAATGGCTGCATCACCCTGCCACACACATTTCAGGCCGGGTGGAACAGAGTACTCACTGCAGGAATGTGTCAGTGTGCTCTGCAACATTTAACATGGCATTAAGTAAATAGGCAGCATTGCCATGCCTAAAACCCCAAAATTCCTTTTCAGAATGAAACCTTGTTTTTCACCCTTTAAACATGTTTTTATTAGGTTAAATCCGCCCATTTACTATGAAACTGCTGTAATTGAAAAGGTCCTGCCATGCCCAGGAGAAGTCATTGTGCATTAGCAAAACTAGGCCTAGTTCCTGAATGACAGGCCCAGTAATCTTAGCTTGGAAAGAAATCAACAAGGATATTATGTTACTCGCATGGGAAGGTGCGCATATTTCTCCACAATGTATCAAACACCAGCTGTCTTCAAAAGAACTTCAACTATCTGAGCCTGGTCAGTTTCATGTATCAGTATTCAGATAAAATTCATGCTTCCAGGAAAATGACTTTGGCTGCTTTGATTTTTGTGCTAGCGCCAATTTCTTTAATAATTTTGTCTTGTGAAATCCTAAGCCCTTAGTCCTCTTCCGAGTGATCGGACTGGTTTCGCCAGGGTGGGCACGGGGGTGCTAGGATTGAACTTGCGAGTCATCCCTGGGGCTTACTGTGTCTCAATCTGGTAGCCTTGCCTGAATGCTCTCGTATAGAGTAAAACTGTTCTTGTCAAAACTGATTTCCTTTTCCTTTTTCACTGCTTTATTTTCCTGAAAACGCCCCTCACTCTAACTCAGTCAATTTTCCAGATAGAAACCTAATTTCACTTCCAAATCAGTGAATTTTACCCGTTTTTATCAAAAACCATCTGTTTAATTTCAGGTGGGTATTGACATTTTTGAAAAGTTTTACACGTATTATTTCGTTTCTAAATTATTTTAAACCTTCCTATCAATTTTGAATTGTATGCTTTTGCTCAATCTATTGCTTATGATTGCTAGTATCTTTCCAGTGTTGCTCCAGTAAAGAATTGTACTTATTTAAGGATTTTTGCACACATTCATTGTTTTGTTCAGCCGTTTCCGAGTGTCATTTTAACATTGCAAGTGTTTCAAATCTGTTTTTCATTCTCATTTGAGGAGGGAAGGTTGGATTTGAATTTTGTTTCCTATTCCTTATTCCTGATTACCTGCTGCTTCTATATATCCATTCAGATTTGATTATTTGTGTGTTGAGGGAACATTGCAGTGGAAAATTCTAACTCAAGTGCTATCTTTCCAAAAATCCAAAAGTGTTTCTATTCCCTGGTGTTTTCTATCTGTGTTGCTAAAGGTTTGAATTAAGGGTGTTGCCTACTTTTCTATTTGTTGTTGTCACCACATTGGTGATTCCTGCTCCATATTAAAAAGTATATGATTGATTTGAATTTTAAATAAATAAAAAAATATTACCTTTACCAACCAGCCTGGTTCCTGGTCCATTGTAACCTGGGGTATTTGAAAATGGTGTGTGATATATAACAAAATAAGCATTTCAGTTGTGTACTGCATACTAGGCTGCGACCAGGGTGTATTGCCTGATTGAAATCCTTAACAGAACATAGAAGGGGAATATTTTCAGCATTACAACTGATCATGATCAATTTAGTTAATCCTATTAAATAGGCATACATATTAAACCCAAAATATAGCCAAAACAAACACTGTTCTGCCAATTGAGAGACATCTGGGACTCCTCCTATTCTAGTAATACAAAGATCCATAACAACGACACCTTGGCTCTCTTGTAGCCTTGCGCTCTGCCTCTTTCCCCAATGTGGCAATCTTACAACCGCCAGTTAATACAAAATGTCCCTCCAAAATGCTGCAATTTTGTGCTGCAATATTTGCCGTTTCATGCCACAAGATTTGCCATTTAATGCCGCAATATCCTGAAGGGTCTGCTTAGTGTCTGTGTGACTTCATAGCGAGTGTGAATCTACGTTGTGTCTAATGCATCTACATTTGTCAGTTTCTGGGATATTGTCATTTTTTTTTCAATTTTAGTTACAACATATCAATTTCTGTTAAAGCATGCAGATTCATCTTTTTTTCAATCGTTGCGGGGTGAGGTCGGTAGGGTTGTCTCAGCAAATACCATCTCCTGTGCTTGCAATACAGCGGCAGAGAGGGGACAGGTTCCATAAATGGTGCACGACTTCCATTCCTACAATAGTGAGGTGGGGAGAGACCGATGCTATGGATGATGGATTCATCTGACTCTTGACAAAGTGGCCATTACTGGCATATATAGGCTATTTTATCTATGCCACTAATGGTCACTTTAAATCAATGCATGAAGCTGCTGCCACAACCTTTCTATGGCAAGTAATAGTCACTGTAAATCATATGCACAAAGAGCTTTGGCGTTCAGGAAATATTAATTATCCTCCACTGAGAATACTCACCAGGCATGACTGCCCATGAATCATGAAATTTACTTGATATTTTTGCTGTTTCCGTAGAGAAACAATTATAAATTGTATAGCTTTTCATCCCATTTTTTTCGTACAAATGATGCTGCAAAATGCATCATGAAAGCGCAGAATTTCTCAGGGAATCCCCCTGTTAGGCAGATTTATATGCAGTACCCTTTGGGAACACCACACCCAATTAAGACTGACAGTACAAATTCACCTTTGGTACAAGCCTGTACTACACAATAAAGTGGTAGCGATGGCTGAGCAACCAGACTTATCTCAAGAGTAAAGTATCACTAGTTACACAAAGGGCAGCAATTACTATGATTCAAACAAACAATGACTCAAGGTGTCGGAGTAAAAGAATATACATTTATTTACACATCAGTTATTAAACATTTCACTATTATCAAGCAGTTGAAAAATCACGATTCTGATACACTACACCACACCCAATAGATTCTGGACAGGTTAGGCTCAAAATGAGGTGTGAGCAAAATGGCACTCCAGTAATTTAAAAGGGAGGGAAAAACAAAGTTAGACAGAAGCTGAGCAGCACCAACAAGTAAGCAAGAAGGGCAATCTAGAAAAAGGAACTACAGTGAGGAAATCAAATCAAGAGGCCAGGGCCACAGTCAATGGACCAAAGTCTTTGCAGAGGATCAAACAGTTCAGGGTAGTTCGCGGTTAAGTCTTTGCCAAGAGTTCAGAACGAAGTTGGTTGGACAAAAAGTTACTTTAAAGAATAGTGAAGGACAAGCCCTAGGATTGGCGAAAGATTTCACACACTTTCACCGCGGCTGGACGAAACGAACAACCTGGTTAGCACAGTACCTTTAGAGAAGAAGAATGCTGTAGCTGAGGCAGATGTTCCTGGCCGGTCCTGCAGGCTCACGCTTCCTGAAGGTTGATAAATGAGCACCACACACCGTGGGAAATTAGCAGCGCTCAGATGCCTGAGGGTCCGTAGTGCCATATAAATGACAAAAACAAAACGTGATGCATGTGCTTCCAAAACGGAATAGATAAGGAAAACAAAAGAGGTAGTGGAACATACAAGAGAATAAGGTGTATGTTTTAAGACACAAGGAAAGACCATTAACACATGGGTAGCATCACAAGTCAGACAGACAGTACATCAAGATGCCAGAGAATAGGGTGACACAGCCCACTAGGCAGCAAAAATATACAGAGGAAAATACGAGCAAGAAATAGAAGAAGACAAAAAGCCAACAACCGAAGTCTGGAGCCTGAAAACTGCAAGTAGCACTGAACCCAAAAACAGGTTTTACAAAAATAATAAGCAGCGGGGAATAAACAACACACAACACAACAGGCCGAGGCCCGAGGCCAAAGTGTTGCAAGTAGCACGGAACCTGAAAACGGGTTCAACGAAATTAGGATGCAGTGGAGAACCAACACCACATAGCACAACAGGCCAAAGCCAGAAGGCTGGGGCCAGGGTGCTATAAATAGCACCAAACCTGAAAACGGTTCCAATGTAAACTAATAAGCAGTGCGGAATAAACACCACACAGCACAACAAGCCAATGCCCAAGGGCGGGGGCAGAGTGCTACAAGTAGCACGGAACTGGGAAACAGGTTCAACAAACCGGTGCCCCATGGCTGCCAGGCAGGGGAGAGGGGGAGCAGCAACCCAACAAATGGGCCAGCACTCCCCCACTCCTCCACCAAACTACAAAGGCGAGCGCAGTCGCTACACCAGGAAACACAGAGGGAAGGGCAAGGTGTTCATCAACACCCTGCCCTCCCCCCACAGGGATGCAAAACAGCAGGGCCCAAAGGCAGGAAGTAGGCGGGGGAGCTAGGCTTAGGCGCCATAAGGTGCAATTAGCTGTCAGCAGATGCTGGCCCGGGGGCTGGCACCACAGCCCCCACCACACAGAATGACCCAAACGACAGCCCATGGGTCCTATATAAAGGCTGCTGCAGCCAAGAACAAATCAGTTTGTGGACCCTGCACGGGGACCCAAACGAAAGAGTACTCTGTGCACTCAGAGTCTCTTCTTTTTCCCAGAACCCTCCCACCCTAAGAAAAAGGATTAGAAGAAGGAGAAAGAAGACAGGTCACTGTATGGTGACCACACTGTCGTGGGACAAGAATGGCGGCCAGGGTCAGAGGGGGTAACCTCGGGACCCGATGCCCTAAAGTAATGCATATTATGGTCACCGTAAGTATGATTATGTTTTGTTATGACCATAACCGTGCAATTAAATGCCATGGCCTTTTATTGCCAACACTTACCCAATGTCTTGCGTACTACCTGGGGGGCCGGGAATAAGCATGGGGCCCAGTGCCACCCAGGTCATGTTACCTCCCCGATGGCATATGGGTCCACTGGTTATTGGAGAAGTGGCAGGCCCCATCAGGCCCCATCAGACAGGCTAGGCACTAGTGGAATGACCCTAGTGACCTATAGGTCAGTCCGAGCCAGGGGCGAGATCTGGGACAAACCTGATATGATGTATTGTGGTTAACTATATAGCCAGCTCTTTCTGTCAGCAATGCACAGTCAACAGACATGGTTCACAAAGGTTCCCTTTAACACAATTGTGCCCAGTTCTCAAAGGGTCTTTCAAGTTGTGCATTGGTAAATGCACAAATTAAGTTGCCCTTTTCTCCGTGCACTAAAGCACTAAGAAGGGGAGACAAGGGGTGTTTAGATGCATTTCAGATGTGCATCCTGATTCACAAACGGGATTCCAGTTTGCAAATTGTGAAAATTAAAGCGTAACCCGAGCCCGATGAAAAACGGGTCGGTAGGGTGTGCAAACAATCTGCATTATTTTTGAAGTGGTACACAAGCGTTATGATCTACTGCAGTTTTGCTTGCAATACTATCCCTCAAACAGGGGTAGAAACGTTTTTTTTTACTACATTTCAAAATGATAAACCTTGATGGGAGCCTACCATACAATATTGTTGGCACCCACACAAATGACACAAATGTCTGCAAAGACGTTGGCCAGGGCTTAATTTCTGCGTCCCCACAGCCACAAACAAATATGCATGCCCTCTTTATGAATACGATGACCTGTGTCTTTCTTAGAATCACGAAACTGAAAAGTTGTCCCCTCTTCGCTGTTTTTGCTTGCTTGTTTCTTGGTGGATCAGGCACAATGTCTCTGGCAGGGGTATTCGAGAACATTACTTTTCATTTCTGCAGGGGTCAAGTGTGGCAACTGCTCACATGGGAGTATCAAAATAGTTAATTAAGGTGTTTTCAGGTCATGTGTGTCCTTCTCGGGCTGGCCTTCCCTGTTTTCTCTGGTGCAATGAATCGTCTCTGGGACATACACGTGTGGATCGATGGCTGTAGGGAGGAATGCTTCTTTTCTGCTGGAATCTCTTGAAGGCGAGGCAACAGCAGCGACCATTGAAGACCAAGGCTTGACTGTCTCTCCATAGAGCTCTATTATACCAATTGGAAGGAGTACAATCCTCACTGGTGAAGTCGTCCAATCTGTCATTAGTTGCATTAGAGACTATTCTACTGAAACGTCTTTTTTAAGTCGTGATACAGGGGCTTGGTGAAATACAGCTTCAAGATTGTTGGGGAGTAGGTGGTGTTCCTCCATTCACACAGTGCTGCTATTAAATACAAAAGTACTACGTGATATTACAGAAGTCAGAGGCCCCTTCTGACCACTTTCACACCACTTGCATAAGCACACCAATAAAAACACTTTAGGTCCCCCTGCAGCTAAGACCAGCCCCTTCCATCACAATGCCGGCAGGAAACTGCTAAGTGGCCCATTAGTCACTGAATGGTTTTGTGCTGGCATTGAGATGGGAGGGGAGGTGCTGTGGGGAGTGGGCGTGCCTTGCAGGGACGCACTGTGGGACCCGACACGGTACAAACGAAGAACCGTTTGGGCCCATGGTGCGTCCCTGCAAGCCCAGAAAATGGCCAAAATAATAGTTCAAAGCAGCGCCATTTCTTTCATGTTGCTTCTTTTCAAAACTATATATCAAGTACACTTTAAACCACTTCCATGTCACTGCTGATAAGTTACTTCACTATGCGGATAATAGTTTTGACCAGTGTTGCTGAGTAAATATTCTTTAAGCCACAAACCGGTTTATTTATTAATTTATGCAATGTTTGTCAGGTACATAGACACGGACACATTGCATAAATAAATATACAGGTACCCAACACACATTGCATGAATAAATAAATAATACTGGTCCATATATCCTTATAACAAGTAAACAGTCAGACTTTACTGTATCAAAGCATACACTTGATTCCCATTCAAAGAATTTTAAAGTGATTGTTTATTGGGTTCAGGTGTCTCCTTGTCATTGCCTCCAAACTCCCTTCAGCATCTTGTGTTCTTTGTTGGTTGTAAATACTGCACCCTGTGCCATATCCATGGTCTCTTGGTGTGTCCAGTCCTCATTATCTGCAGCCTAAGTGGGACTGGGGCATAACATTGTCTTGGGCGCCAGTGAAAAAGTGGCCCACTGTTGCAAATGGCAATTCATTCCTTGTGTGACGGACCGTTTAACTTTGGGTAGGAGTTCCTTAACTTGTAGTTTGGGAATGGCAAACGGGGTGCAGTGGGAGTGGCGCGCGGGTGCGGTGGGAGTGGTGCGCAGTGGGAGTGGCGCTCGGCTTGCGATGGGATTGGAGCACGAGATGGGGTCTGTGGGGGCGCATTCCTAGTGTTTCGCCCTGGGTACCAAATGGACTAGAAACTGCCCTGCTGCAACAATTCACAGATCTGCAGGCCTCCGAACATGTCGGAGAGACACCGTGCAGCCCTTTCATCCCTGCTTCAGCATAAGCACCAACCCCAAAGGGACTGGAGGAAGGGATCCTGAGAGACATGGGGGCTGGGATGGAGAACACGGAGGAAGACACGCGAGAGCAAGAGCACGTGAGAGAGTAGTACAGACTTATAGACAGCAGATCAAAGCTGTCAGGCCCATCCGATCTGCCAATTTCCACTTCAAACACTAGGAGGTGGGAGGAGGGCTGGGAATCCCGCGCGGAAGATGGGAGGGGTGAATCGCCAGCGGCCTCCAAGTCTTTGATAGGGAAGTTGTTCGAATCCTGGGTTTTTATCCAGGAGCACATTGCTTGAACTTCTTATTTCATGAATTCATTAAGTATGGGCCACCCACAAGCCCGATCATCCCATGCACTCTTAGAGTAAAATCTCTGGCCTGGATGCAGGTGCACATAATGAGATGGGGCTCGCTGGCGACTCTTTCTATCTCTCTTTATTTCTTTTTCTCTTTCTTCATCTCTTTGGCCCTCATTACAAGTCAGGCGTTAAGGGTTTAACGGCGCCGTCGGCGCCGTTAACCCTTAACGCTTGATTCACACTTTAACGCCTGCTTTTTGCAGGCGTTAAAGTCCAAGGCGCTAAGCGACCTTGGTGCTAATAACAGCACCGTAATTTACGGTGCTGTAATTAGCGCCTTCCCCATCCCCATTATGCCCTATTGGGCAAAAATGGGAATGGGTAAGGGCAAATGGTGAATGGGGAATTTCCGCCCCGCTCACCTTGGAATGGGGCGGTAATTCCGCCATCCACCATGGCGGAATCCGGCATGGACCATGGTGCTAATAGCACCATGGTCCACCGCCTGACTTGTAATGAGGGCCTTTATCTCTCTCCTCCTCCTCATTCTTTATCTTTTACTCTCTTTTTCTCTTTCTTTGTTCGTTTATTGTCATTGAGTAATCTGTATATTCTGATATATAGTAATGCATAATAATGTATTCATTTAAACAGCGTTTGGTACTGCATTTTCCCCCCACTTCGATGCAGTGTAGATAGCAGGTGTTATCATAAGTCAATTTAACAATATCAGCAATATTCTCAGCAGAAAGATGTTCAGGCAATATGAAAATGGAATAGGAAACAGACAGCAATCGGGCAGAAAGGGGCAAGTTGCTCACTATGTACTTCCCATACGAGAATCCCCTTTATTCTAGACTGATGAAATCTCATCACTTGAAAGGAAACAGGACCAGAGTAGTACTGTAAAGCAGACAATTTAAAAAGTGGCATCAACGCCAGCGGGTGGCCATAGCCAAACACGTTTTTTCCTGTTCTTCTATTTGGGTGCCTGTTTGGTTTCAAGCCTCGCAATGATCGGGCTCCTTGAGCAGCACATAGCACCGGAGCCTGCACGCTTTGCGCTAGGTAGACAGTTGTTCAGGCATGCCTTATTTGTATTTGTGTGTGCAAGTCATTTTGAAGAGTGTCCTTGCTGGGATCGGTAGCAACGATAATCCTTGAGGATGGGGGAGATGTGGTCAAACTTCTTAGTCCCTATTATGAGGCATGTGGCAACATCTTGAATGGCCCCAAGTGGGGCCAGGTGTTTGGCCGGGCTGACAGCGAGGAGTGCCATACACTTAAGAGAACACACAACTAGTGACAACAGAATACAGTTTAAGGTTCTATTAAGCAATGGTTATTAAGAGTGTTTTAAGACTTTTTCATGGAAATGGTTTTAGGATGGCTGTAACACATATATTATTAGGCAATGTAGTCCTTGAAAGCAGGATAGCAAATGAAAGACAACAGAGGCTTACAGAATGTTCCAGACAGGAAGATCTCCTGCTTAGTGATTTCTAAAACCTAGTTTGTATTCTTTATTCTGGGGACTACAAGGTCTCTCCACCTCTCTCTGGATTTTAGAGTGTCCTCTATTTCCGAAATGTCCTTCCCTCTCTCTCCTACTCTCTGTTACTCACTGTCTTCTATTGAGGCAAAGTGGGTTTCCTCTTCTGTTACACATCCGTTCTCTAGGTGATCAAAGTCGCTCTCTCTTTCTCTCTCTCTTCAGTGTAGCACACCTCTCTTCAGGACTTATAGAGCCCCCCACTCTCACTGAAGCACACCCATGTTCTGGGGTTCAATGGACTTGCCTCCTCACAGGGGTATACACCTCTTCTGTAGTTGAAGGAGCTCTTCCCCCCCACTGGGACCCACCCCTCTTCTGTGCTCAAGATGTTCCCCTTCTCTGGTGTTCTCCAGCGGTCTCGACAAACTCCCTCTCTTCAGCTCAGCTCACAGCTCAGAGACACTCTCCATGGATTTTAGCCTCTGTATTAAAGCCCTACCATCCCATTGAATGAGGTCAATGTTAAAATAATTGGTCAATTGGCTTCCTATTCCAAGGTATCGGATGGAAGTCTTTAAAAGGCTGTGTAGGAGATGGTGTTTGATTACTGCCCTGATCCTACCATGTATCCTGGCTTACACTCTGCAAGGAAATGCATTTTGTGGGTTTCTTCTATTGAAACACCATCACCGGGTATAGGGAAACATCTAATAAGTCACCTGTGCAAAGTTGTTTTTCATTCGGGGTTGGAGAAGGACGTTTTTCTCCCTTTATAAAGAGAAGCTCCAAAGGCGGGAAAAACTAGGCTCTTTCACAATTTCAGAAGTACTGCTGCTAGTGGGACTGTGAGAGTTATGTTTTTTTTTCATTTGTGGATCCTCATCTATTGACAAAGGGATCTCTCTGGATGGACTAATATTTCTCCATAACATATTTTCTTTCCTGAATCCCTGAAAATCCAAAAATGAATCCACTCCAGTCTTGGATTTTTAAATCTAATATATCTTGAGAGATGCAGTACTGAATACTCTGTTACGGTGGGACCTGTTAGTTTCTAACTCATTTACATAGTTCAGGCCTGATTCTGGCTGTCATAATCTCAAGAGGCCCTCATCTCTGAGTACAATTCACATTGAAATACAACTCAGTATCATTGGTGTATCGTGTCATGAGATGTAACGGATGTTTAAAAAGTGACCTGAATGGTTCCATATAGAGAGGGTAAATCATTGATCCCTGTGGGACTATATAGGTGACCAGGCGATGGTACGATCTGAAGTTATCCATCTTGTTATCTGTCCAAAAGGTATGAGGTGAACAAGTTGGGGAAGGTGCCTGTAGACCCCCTTCTATCTGCAAATAAAGTTGGTTAATGTCAAGTGGTGGGTTGTGTCATGCATGGCATAAAGGCCAAAACGAACCAAGAGGTAGGAGTCAACGTTATCCATGATCTGCACAGTATAATATATAACCTAGATGATGGTAGTTTCCATTCTGCATCTTTCTGACACTGTTCTCTGGCTGCAACCACCGGATCTCTGCATATTTAATTATAGCAGGGCATTTATTAGGGTGAATTAGAGAGGGAATTGTGGAGGAAAGGAATATATTGAATTGACTAGGAGCAAAGTAGTCACTGGAGCAAGCCACTTTTGCATATTCCTACATCCCAACCCCTTTCCTACAAACAAATGGGGACTATTGTAGGGTAAACTGAAAGAAGACGTCGCACTCATTCATTAGTTTAAGATTTAATGATACGGAGCTCGCCAGTCGCCCCTCTCACATCAGGCCACCAAATTCCTTTCTCTCTCTCTAACCGCCGTTCCTCGCTGCGGTCACGCGGCGCTCATTAGAATCTAGCACAAGAGCACGCGCGACCGCCGCGAGGACACAGCGGTGCTTTACATTCTCTACATATCTTCCCCCTCAAACAGGGCAAAAACACTTTATATAATACTTATAACTGTAATGTAAAACTTAACACTTATAATTAAAATAAATCAGAAAATATGTCTGAACCCATATAAAATAGAAAGTCAACAGAATTGTACAGTTTGCACATGACTTAGTACTTTCCATGTCCATTTACATTTTGAATACTTTAAACATGACTTGAATAAAATAATATCAAGTCTCGTAATCCCTCATCCACACCGGCTTAGACCTGGACCTATGTAAAAAATCCTCTTCAACTCTTGACCTTTGACTGTCATCTTCTCCGACCTTCCCACTTATCTTTTCCATGTTCTCATCCGGCACTCCTCCTCTCATCTTTTCATTAAGTCTAGTATTATCCCCCTCCATCTTCCTCAACTGTTCCTCACCTTCATTCCTTTCCTCATCACCCACTTTCGCCAATCTTCCTTTCGACCAAACTTCACCTCCTTCCAGAACTACCACATTACTTTTTACTGCACATATCTTCTTAGGACCCAGAAATCTACTTTCCACACACTTGTTCACTAGTCTAGGATTTTTGACATACACTTTTTCTCCCACTTTCCAATCACGTTCCTTCACCCTCATCCTGTCATCAAACAGTTCCTTATTTCTTTCCTGACTTAATGCAATAAGTTTCATAATCTGATTACGGTCAACATTAACCACTTTGGCCATTCCAAGCCATCCTGGACAAAGCCTTGTCCCAGGCTCCCTTCCCTTCATCGAAACGAATGGGGATACTCCAGTCACTGAATGAGGCGTAGTGACATAATTCCATGTCAGCATCTTTAATACTTCCCTCCATGGTTGCCTCGATTTCATGGCCATCTGCAGGCCCCCTTTTATATACCTGTTAACTCTTTCAACAAGTCCATTTGCTTTAGGATTATACAGAGCGGTCCTTGTGTGTTTTATACTATATCCTGCAAGAAACTTCTTCATTGCCCCAGACACAAATTGTACCCCATTATCTGACACAATTTCCACTGGGACCCCCTCCTTAAGAAATACTTTTTCTAAGAATCCAATCAGCTCCCTTGCAGTGACCTCCCTTACAGCCTCCCACTCAAACCATTTGGAATGAAAATCCACTACCACAAACACGAATTTTAAACCATCTCCCAGACCTGCCACCGGACCCATTATGTCCACTGCTAACTTACTCCACGGCTGGTCCGGTACCACATTTGGAATTATCGGAGCTTCTCTCACCACTCTGCATTTGTCACTCGTTTGGTAAATTATACAATCCTTGACACACGTTTCCGCACACCTGTCTATTCCCGGCCACCAATAATTCTGCCTCAATTTCCTTTTCATAGCCGCTTCTCCAGGATGCCCCTGATGAGCCAGCTCAACTAGTACTGACCTAAGGGAATGAGGTGGAACAATGCACCTCCCCCTCCTTAACCTATCCTCACATAAGTTTAACTCATTTTTTACTTCCCACCAAGTATTGAACTTACCATCCAAACTTTTCCTTTCAGGCCACCCCGTCACCGTCCAACCTTTGACTAACTTGAGGTCATTATCAGAGTTCTCTTCCTTCACCCATTCCTCCTTACTGACAGCACTTTTTACCTCTGCTACCACTAACTCCTCCTCTGTCACTCTGCCCTCCATAGGTTCACCCTTAAGAGGCAGTCTGGAAAGGCAGTCTGCCACAACATTCCGCTTCCCTGGTAAATAGCTCACTTCGAAGTTAAAGTTTTGGAGTCCCAGACACCACCTGCTTATTCTAGGAGACCCCATGGCCCACCTGCCACTCTCAAACATCTGAACCAGGGGTTTGTGGTCCGACCTGACCACAAATCCTCTACCCCACAAGAAGAACTTAAAATGATTTACTGCCCAAAACATGGCCAACGTTTCTCTTTCAATGACAGAATATTTGCTTTCTGCCCCTCTCAGCGTCCTAGACACAAATGCTATCACTCTCTCAGTATTGTCCTTGTTGTACTGCACTAACGTCGCCCCCAGTCCCAACATGCTCGCATCCACTACCAAAACCGTTTTGTCTTTAGGTTCAAACCTACCTATGGATGGCGCCTCACCCACTGCTTGCTTAATGCACTCAAAAGCCACATCACATTCCTTAGACCATTCAAATCTCACTCCCTTTTTTAACAACATTCTGAGGGGCACTGATACCTTGGCAAAATCTTTTACAAACCTATGATAATATTCGGCCAAACCAAGAAATGATTTCACCTGCTCTTTATCTTTGGGTACAGGTGCACATCTTACTGCTTCCACCAAGTTCTTTTTTTGCCTCACCCCTTGCTCATCTATCTCATGTCCCAGATATTCCACCCTATGCACCGCAATCTTACACTTACTCCTCTTCACTGACAACCCTGCCTCACTCAATCTGCTTAACACTTGTCTCAACACTTCATCATGTTCCTCAGTAGATCTAGCATATATCAACACATCGTCCTGGAACACAATAATGTTTTTTACTCCACTCAACACTGTCTCCATGACCCTTTGGAACACAGCTGCCGCGGACGCAAGCCCAAATGGCATCCTACAGTATTTAAATGAACCAAACACCGTGATAAATGCTGTCAGGTGTTGACAATCCTCCTTCAACAGAATCTGATGGTAAGCTTGTGAGAGATCGATAACCGAAAACACTTTGGCATTGTTCAGTACTGATAGCTGATCACCTATTATTGGTAGGGGATGTCTATCCACTAATATGTTTCTGTTCAGATCTCTCAGATCCACACATAACCTAATGTCTCCATTGGCCTTAGCTGCTACTACTACCGGCGATAGCCATTCCGAGCTCTCACTCTTCTCTATTATTCCTCTTTGGAGTAACGACTCCACTTCTTCTTTGAGTTTCTCATTCAATCCATGAGGTATTGGTCTCACCTTGTGTACCCTCGGACTGGCTCCTGCCTTTAGTTGAATCTCATGTTCAAAACCCTTTAACAATCCCAGTTCCTCCTGAAACACCATGGGATACTCTTTTTCCCATTTATCCTTCAGTTCAGCCACATCAACTGGTCTCTCCGCATTCGCCTGTATCCTAATTCCCAATTTCCACTGTTCTTCCCATCCCAGAAGTGAAGAACCCTCTTGGGTAACGTATATCTCTGCTTCACAGCTCCTCCCTTTGTACTTAATGGAAGCTTGGAACATCCCTATAATTCCAATTCTAACATTTCCATATGCATATGGCTCTATATTATGCTTCTTCAATTTTGTCACATCTCCTTGCATGCAACTCAGGAATGTCGCCTGGGACATTAATGTCCATGGTGAGCAACTGTCCACCTTCATTGTCACCACCCTTCCATCGACCATGAATACATCGGTAGGTGCACCTCCCTTGCTTGATACTTCAGTTACTTCCAATACATGCTTTGTTTGGTTGCTCCTTCCCGTCTCCAAATCTTCACTTTGTTCAAACATTCTTCCACCTGCTTCAATGCTCTGCACCGTCCCTGATTCCCGACACACTCTCGCGAAATGCCCTTTCTTTTTGCACTTTAAACACGAGATATTTCTGGCTGGGCAAAACATGCTTGTGGAAATATGACGGTTACTGCCGCACTTGTAGCACTTGATTTCCTTGTTGAAGCCAGTCTTACAAAATCCCTTCACAGCAGCCACTTCTCCTTCCGACTTGTCCCCCTTCATAGTGGTCATATATTTATGGGTCTGTTCCATACTCCTTGCCATGTCGATGGCCAACTCCAGTGATGCATCCTTCGATAGTAACCTCTCTTGTATCTTTATGTTATTTGTGCAACGAACTAATTGGTCCCTTATAAGAGAGTCAGTGAGCAACCCAAATTCACACGTATGGCTAAGAGACCTCAACGCTGCAATGAAATTCTCCACCGGCTCTTGCGTATCTTGTATTCTTTGGAAGAACTTGTATCTTTCAAATGTTATATTTTTCTTGGCCTCAAAATGAACTTCCAACTTCTTCTCTGCTATGGAATACTGGTCCATTTCTCCCTGGCCTTCTTGTGTAGGCTCCGGTAATCCATCATAAACACTTCTGCCTTCGGTTCCCAGATTGTGCAGCAGGATTGCCTCTTTTCTTGCCGCTGCAAACTTATCTCCTCCAATGGCAATCAGGTACGTGTCAAACAGCTTCTTCCACCTATCCCACCTTATAGGTGGAGCACCAGGTTCTGACAGGAACGATGGCGGAGGTGACATACTTGCCGCAGCCATTTTCTTGTAATTAGTGCCTTATTTTCCAATTGTCAACCTATGCGTTATTTTGCTTTTATCTTCAATACTTTTCTATTTTTTGTTATCCTTATTTCCTATTATCTGCCAGTCTCATGTGCTTGTCCTCTTAGGCGACTCTTATGTATGAAGAGCACAGGTTCACAGTAATACAGAATTACTTTGGCACCCCATAAAGTCAAGACTATACCCTTTCTTTACTGTCCCCTGGGCAGCATTCTTCTTGCTGATACTGCACTGACAACATTGACCACTAGGGCGCACATTTGCTCCGCTTCACTGTGCCAAACACTCTTGTTTCTTAATATGGCTCTTGTTGTCTCTGAGTTACTCTCAGTTACTGTATCTGCCCTCTGGGTGGCAGTCTTCCTGTGCACACAGCAAGCCACTGGGGTTCCACCTCTGCTGAAGTTTTAATGTCCCGAACACACCCCTCTTATGCTGTCTTCCATGACTCTGAATTTTCCTTTACTGCCCCTCCTCCCTGGCTATGCCCCCAACCCCCCCTCTCCCTGCTCCTCACCTTCGTGTCCAATGAGAGGGGGAGTGGGCGGCACCCACCAGGACAAACAGCCTTTCCTTGAGTGGCCGTTCTAGTGAGAGTGGGGAGAATGTCCCCCTGCAGCGCCACGCTCCAAGGCACTGCGGAGACAGCTGCTCTTTAGGCCCCCACCTCTCCACAGGCTTCCTCCTGTCTTCGTTTAATCACAGCACATTCCGCTTCAAAGGAAACGTCGCTGGGCTCCTTGGCAAGCTCCGTAATCCCATCCTCGTCGCCACTTGAAAGAAGACGTCGCACTCATTCATTAGTTTAAGATTTAATGATACGGAGCTCGCCAGTCGCCCCTCTCACATCAGGCCACCAAATTCCTTTCTCTCTCTCTAACCGCCGTTCCTCGCTGCGGTCACGCGGCGCTCATTAGAATCTAGCACAAGAGCACGCGCGACCGCCGCGAGGACACAGCGGTGCTTTACATTCTCTACATAAACCTTCAACAATCAGATAGATAAATAACAATCCACTAAGGAAAATGGGTTGGTGGCCCCTTTTGTAAGAAGAACAAGAGCTTTATGTGTATACACACAGAAAATGGCGACAGGGATAAGTCCTCTGTCACAGGGCTCTCTCTCCTCTTCAAGTCAAACAACACATTATAACTGTGAAAAATCATCACCTGTGACACACACAATATACAGCGTTCATCCCCCACCCTCAATGGCTACCACTGATATACATACTACTGATTACATATGATCCCCCAGTTCATTGGCCACATCCTTGACAACTCAAACTTCTTCACACGTGGGTTAAGTTTGCTTCATCTTGGGTTGCAGTTAGGTGATTGGTTAAGTTACTGAAATCTCTGACCTGCCATGAGGCCTAATTACGTGATGTGCACCTGGCCATCAGCATGAGCTTGGTGGATAACTTTGAGGTCAGCCTGGTCCTTGCAAATAAAGCAACTCTTTTCTCAACCAAGGCACACAGGGGCCCCTACCATGCCTCCCTGTCATAATCTTGTATACATTGGCATCACCCTTTACTCTCCCAGGTACAAATCATGGTATATGTTGTCCTTGTTTCCCCCTTATCAGCTACTCCTCACTGGGGGCAGGCCTGGTTCTCCTGCAGGTCCCACTAATAAGTCTAAATTGTGAAGGATTTAGGATGTTTGCTCACGAGCATCTGGTAGTTCAAATGGGATGGCCATTATCCTGGGGGTGCTGGTGTCATAAATCTCAACTTGTGTTTTGTCAACTCAAGACCTCTGCCCTGGCTCCCATGGGTTTGTCCTACACAACTGGCCACAGCCCTACTCCTATTAGGCACTCTTTTCCAAAGCTCTTAACAGTGTGTGTGTGTGTGTGTATGTGTGTGTGTGTGTCTGAAATATTCTAGCACAAGGCCTTGTTTTCTGTGTTCTCTACACAGCCTGCGAGGAGCCAGGCATAACTTCATATGTGGCGACACTTCTACATTTCTCGTCATTCGTCAGGGACTTATACCATGTGGGGTTTACACACATAGTATATCTAACTAACACTCTATAGGGCTGTTTTTGTTTACTTTAAACCTACTTTTCTACAATCAATGGACCCTGCCCTACTCGCCTATGCCCACAGGGCTCCTCCTAGCTCCCTGTACCCGCTCATGTTTGTTTCCTGTGTATTAGTGTTTTTTCCACAGTCTAAATCGTTTCCAGGGGGCTGGTGTCTGAACATACATCCCAACAATATTTAGCATATATAATCAGGGAGGAGAAACATGAGCTGGGCCAACCCCATGTCCTTTTCCCCCATTTTTCCCCCAGCACTTTAGTCCCTAATTTCCTCCCACCTGACTCCTCCAGCGAACATGCTCAGTGGAAGACTCAAAATAATGGTCAATTCAAAATAAAACATCATGTCCTACAGTCATTACAGTAGTGCAGAGCACTTTCAAATTCTCAATGGAGCTTCAAAAAAAGAAACTGGAAGATTGATCTCTGATCTCTCACCACATGCTATCACTTTTCTTTTTTTGTGACCTCTGAATGCCTGCAGGATTTCAGAGGGATGAGATGGGGTAATGTTTGGACCGTTTTTGGTGACATGCCCTTTCCTCTATGCCGCCTCCACGCTGCGGATGGAGTGGCAAGTTCTTTTATTGCGGGATCCAGCACTTAAGTTCCAGCGTACATAGTGCAAGCTACAGTTGTGGCCTGCTGGGCTGGGTTGGTGGTGAGGCCTAGGTTGGCGGGCTGGCGGTGCGGCAGCTGCTGGCAGTTTGGTGTGCCCTTATGGTGGATGGAGGCGGGGGGAGATGCCCAGAGGCCCAGTGCAGCTCAGCTACCCAGTGACAGCATTAAACGCACAGAGGGAGGCATCCTCGAGGGATTGAGGAATCTGGCATTTGACGTAGAATGCCCTGATGTTGGCCCTACAGGCAGTGTCTTGGGTGGACCCTTGAGCTTGGTGGAGGGAGGGGGACCTGTGTGGATGAAGCCCGGTCCTGAGTGGATGTTGTTATCTTTCGCCACTGGACTGTTGGGCTTTGTCTGGTGATTCTGGTTGGCGCATACACTTAGTGGGATGCTATCATCTTGATGCGTGGTTTCACTGCAATTCTTCATTGTGGTGAACATGGAACCTCCTAGATTGTGTCCTGCCTGTGTGTCATATATTTGCTGGACTATGTTTGACACTTTTATCAGACCGGGGGATTCTTGTGTGAGGTTTTACCTTGAGCCCCTGTTTTTCTTTGAATTTGGCCAGTTTTGTGGGCCTAGCTCCAATGTTATTTTGTGGGCAGTGGCCTGTTTGTCTTGCAGCATTTTTCATTATGTTAATTGACGTTCTCTTTACAGATTTTCTGGTCTACGAATTCATTTTCCTTTTTCGCTTGGTGTTCTTTGTTCTTGTTCTTTACTTCTTTTCTTAATTCCGTTATTAATTAATTGTGGATTTTTACATTCATTGTCCCAATTCATTAATTTTGTAAAGCACCTTGACGTAAGGCGCTTAAGAAAATCAATAAACAGGAATAGAAACAAACAGGTTTAATGGGAAATTTGGAGACCGCTTCTGGAGTATGAAGTAGTTACAGGGTTAACATACAGTTCTTGATGGCTTTAAAAAAAAGACTTGGTGATCAATATTGGCTCTGATGGATGACTTTCCAGACAAGAGGAGGACAGATGGGACAGGCCACAGGTTAGGCAAAATCCTGTGCAGTGCCCTTAGGGACCACTACATAAAATTAAGACTACAGGTGGCAATACAAGTTTTACCTTCGGTACAAGCCTATACTACTATGTTAAAGTGGTAGACGTAGCGGAATAGCCAGGCTTATCTCAAGAGTATATGAGCAGTAGCAGAAATTACACAAAGGGACCACAATTACTGTACTCAAGCAAACACTTACTCAAGGTTTCAGGTAGAAAAATATAAGTAGATTTATTTTTAAACCATTTGTTATAAACACAACACTTCTATTAATTCAAACCACACGTAAAATATACTACAACCAACCAATTCACTTTGGTACACTCAAACTCAAGGTAAGTATCCTGTGTTTTAACGGACCAGTGTTGTGAAACAAAAAACATTACCGGGAATACAATTGCGATCACTTTTTGACAGTAATGACAGTTCGGTCTTACTAAAGAAGCGCGTATCCGCGGCAAGAATTGTTACCGGGGCAAAAACACACTTAGCACCTGGGTTAACCAGAGGGAGTTGGGGGAAAAAATCATAGGCAATACTTTTGTCAAGGCAGACAGAATCAGAGAACACGATTTGACGGAAATTCAAGAGTCAATAGGCCGGAGCCAAAGTCAAGTGGAACCGGGTTCCTGTTGTCGAGGATCACACAGTTGGACAGTTCGAGATTCAACTTTGCCAGGAGTACTTAGATATTGTCAACAGAGGAAGCAACATTTATAATAAGGAGGGAAGACAAGGGCAAGCCGGAGATGAAGAAAAGGGATTCACCCTAATTCCTCAAGCAGAACACAGTACCTTATTCAATGGAGAAGCTGGTGACCTGGCAGTTGTTCCTGTTGGTTTCCTGCAGACCCACGGTTCCTGGAGCTTCGGTGCAAAGGAGGATGTCTGGAGGGGTCTGCACCACACAAGGATGAAGCCGGCAGCAGCGACGATGAATAAAAGGTGCGCTCCTTAAAAACAGGAGAGGCTCTTCAGAATAAACTCGACCGGAGCCAAAAGAAAAAGTATTTGGTCAAGCGGGTTTAAGTTCGAGGCTGATATAATAGCCTAAAACAATACCATGTTTATCTAATATAATCGCGGTAGAAAAGTTAGGGTAGATACCACTGCCACCAGCCAAGTCTAAATGTTAAAAGAGCGAAACAATGCTCTAGAAGGTACAGCTAAAAAGGGATACGGACTAACCCTTTCCAGTACTCCATGTAAGATGGGGTGTACTGGATCTGTGGTTAAATGACTAAGTAAAGTTAATGGCAACTTTACCCTTTTCTGGGGGACTGTAGTCAGCCCCAGAAATGGAGTTGGTGGGAAGTCTAAAAGACAACCCTGTGTCACTGCACTGAAGGTGCTGTGTAACACACAAAAGAAGGGGACTACTGAAGTGGTGTACTCCAGAGTTCACAATCACAAAAACAGGTAAAAGACACATGGCAAAACATGGGTAAGAGTGGGGGGAAAAGCTCACACTCTTACCAAGTGAAAGAAAATAAACTCAAGAAGTCCAGAAAAGCTGCTGGGGGACTCACTAGGTGAGGGAAATTAGCCATAAATGAGAATTATCCCTAACACTCGCCCCCCCCAGACTAAGGGACAAGAGGATTTAATCTACTCCTGGATGGATCTCATACCTCTAGTCGGTTAAAAACATCCTAGAGAGACCATCAGCATTTTGGTGGTGACTTCCTGCTCTGTGCTCAATGGAAAAATCAAATCCTTGAAGGCAGATTGACCATCTGAGTAACTTTGGGTTTTCCCCTTTCATTTGTATCAGCCATCTCAAGGGTTGGTGGTCAGTCTGAATGATGAAGGTAGATCCATACAAGTATGGTCTAAACCTCTTCAGTGACCACACAATAGTAAAAGATTCACGTTCTATTGTTGCCCACCTTGTCTCAGGATCCTTTAACTTCCTGCTGATGAAATAAATGGGGTGTTCCCTACCTTTCTCATCCAGTTGACTAAGGACTGCACCTCCACCTACATTAGAAGCATCAGTTTGTACAATGAAGGGTTGATGATAGTCAGGAGCTCTTAGGACTGGAGCTTGACAAAGGGATTTATTTAGACCTTCAAAGGCTAGATTGCACTCTTCAATCCACCTGACCTTTTTAGAGATTTTGGGAGAGGAGATGACATTCAAGGGATGAAGCTATTGTCCCATTATTCTCTATGAAGTTCCTGTAATACCCAGTGAGACCTAAGAAGGCTCTCACTTGGGTTTGAGTAGTAGGGGTGGCCCCGTTTTGTACAGCTTATACTTTACTAGGCAATGGCCTTATTTTACCTCATCCTACCTCATGTCCAAGGTAGACCACTGTACTCTGACCAATTTGACATTTACTTGCCTTTATGGTCAGATGGGCCTGTTCCAGAGCCTGCAATCCATATCCTAGGTGTTCAACATGTTCTTTCCATGAAGGGCTGAACACTGCAATGTCATCCAAGTATGCCATGCAGAAGTCCTCCATCCCATTCGGAACTTGATTGACCATCCTCTGAAATGCAGCAGGGGCATTCTTTACTCCAAAGGGCATTACCTTGAATTGGTAGAGGTCAGCTGGGGTGGAGAATGCAGTTTTCTCCCTGACATGGTCTGCCAGGGCTATTTGCCAATAGCCTGACGTTAGGCCAAATGTGCTGAGGTACTTGGCTGCACCAAGTTTGTCCACCAGCTCATCTGTCCTAGGATGGGCATCAGTCTTTGTGACTGCATTTAGAGCTCTATAGTCCACACAGAATCTCAACACTTTGGATCCTGCCTTTGGTACAAGCACCACTGGGCTAGACCATGGGCTAGTAGAGGGCTCTATAACCCCAAGGTCAAGCATTTTATTGACCTCATTCCTTATATGGGTTCTTACATTGCTTGACATTCTGTACCCCCTGCTTTTGACAGGTAAACAGTCACCAGTGAGTATGTCATGCTTGCCCCAAGGGGTCAAACGTGGTGAAAGTGAGAACAGGGAGGCAAACTGATTTAACAGTAACTTGCACTCATCCTGCTGGTCAGATGTGAGACTGGAAGATAGATTAACTCCTTCCACTTTCTCATCTAAAGGTAAGCCTCTGAGGAGGTCAGGCAGAGGTTCACTCGCCTCCTCCTCCTGAGCTGAAGCTAGGAGCAAAGCTCCTATGTCAGGTCGAGAGACATAAACCTTTAAATGGTTGGTGTGAATAACTCTGGGAGCCTCCTTAGGGTTGCCTAAGTCCACCAGATAGTTCACCTCTCCAGGTTTACCCACATCTTTGAAGGGTCCTATCCATTTGTCATGCAAGGCCATCTGCCTTGTTGGGACCATAACAAGAACAAGCTGGTCTTGAGTGAACTCAACCATGTTAGCCTTCTGGTCATGCCAATGCTTGACCAGAGCTTGACAGGCCTTCAAGTTATCACTTGCCTCTGCCATCATGTGTAACATTCTCCTGCGGAGACCTATCACATAGTCAGTCACTCTTACTAGCTTGGGGGAAGGAGCGCTCTCCATCCCTCCTTAATCAGGGCCAATGGACCTCTGACTGGATGGCCATAGAGAAATTTGAAGGGACTGAATCCTACTCCCTCCTGAGGGACTTCTCTATATGCAAAGAGAAGGCATGGCAGTAGAAGGTCCCACTTTCTACTAAGGGGTTCTTCTAAAGCACCTATCATGCTCTTCATAGTTCTGTTTAACCTCTCCACCAATCCATTGGTTTGGGGATGGTAGCCAGTTGAGAACTTGTAGGTGACTCCACAGGTTTTCCACATGGCTTGCATGTAGTGGGACATAAAATTTGATCCCGTGTCAGATATCACCTCCTTAGGAAAACCTACCCTGGTAAAAATACCAAGTAGGGCCTTAGCCACAGCCGGAGCCATAACAGTCCTCATAGGTATGGCTTCAGGAAATCTAGTGGCATGGCCCACTACAACCAGGATAAACCTGTTGCCTGAAGATGTGGGAGGGTCAAGGGGACCAACAATGTCAATCCCAACCTTCTCAAAAGGAACTCCCACCACTGGGAGAGGCACCAAGGGTGCCACATTCTTGGCTCCACTCTTGCCAGAGGTTTGGCAAGTTTGGCAGCTTCTGCAGAATTTGTCTACTTCTGAACCCATCTTAGGCCAGTAGAAGTAACAAGAGAACCTTTCCTTGGTCTTATTAAAACTTAAGTCTCCAGCCAAAGGTATATCGTGGGCTAACTGCAGAAAATGGAGTCAGTTCACTAGAGGTACTACAAGTTTCTTGCAGTCTCCAGGGGTTGACTCAGTCAGTTCACTGTAGAAGAGGCCATCATCCCAGTGCAACCTATACTTCCCAGACTCAGTCCCATTGAGCTGAGAAGCTGCCTGTAGGCGAACACCTTGTAGGGTATGACACTCTCTTTGTCCTTTGCTGAAATCTGCCCTGTTGGGTCCACCTTCTGCCAGTAAAGAATGCAGCTCAGGATGGTCAACAGGGTCAAGAACTCCTACCAGAGCAAGATCTTCTTCTAGATCTGATTCCTCAGTATCTAGCAGAACCATACAGGGTTGAACCTCACACTCATCCTCAGCTGGTGGAGGAGTCACAGATGTGACTTTGGACAGTCTTGGAGATGTCCTTCTGGGCATAGGAGAGCTTGCTGGTTTCTTGCTGGCAGACTTGGGTTTCCCCTCTGTCTCATTCTGACCTGCAATAGCAGTAAGTAAGTCCTCTGGACTTGGGGTGATAGTTTCCTCTATAATGTCCCCAGGAGAGCCTCTCAAGGTTCTCTCCCTTGCAGACCTAGTGAGTTCCTGCTTCTTTCTGCTGGGGGACCTGGGGGTACTAGACACAACTCCACGAGTTTTCTGGTCATTACCCAGCAGGACCCTCCCAGGTACGTTATTTTACACACTTACAGGTATTCTGACAGTCATGTTGTTACACTGGATAAGAGCTGGTAACTGGGGAACCATTTGCACAGATCATCCAGCTAACTTGGTTAGGTGTTTGGGTGCCTTAGCAACATCCACCACCTTGAAAAAACATTCATCAACCACAGTTATGCTGGCTCCAGTGTCTCTGATGGCAGGGGTTTCCTGACCATTCACAAGAACACTATCTTTGTAATACTCTTTAGTATTATCTGGGATTGAGTTATAGTCATCTAAGTTCTGTTGTTCCCAAAGACCTAAGGACACTAAAGAAACACTAGCTGAGACTCTCATGGGCTCATCAGCTAGTAACTGAAAGTTTCCACTGGCTATAGGTACTTCATCCACCTGGGAGAAGGCTAAGGAGACAGTGGTGATCCCTGAAGGTTTACCTTACACCTGGGATCTCCTTTCACATGGCCAGGTAACCCACAAACAAAGCATTTCCCAAATGCTCTTTGGAATGGGGGTTTTTTCTGACCTCCATCTGATGTGCAACCAGGTGGTACACTAGCCTGATTTGATTTCCCTTGTGGCTTACCCTGGTTATGTTTGGGGCCCTCTTTTGGATTGGAATTATTGGAATTCTCTTAGTTGTCTTTGGCTGTTTTCCCTCCTCCTTTTTCTGAGTGACCCCAGAATCCTTGTGAGTAGCCCTGTTGGCAACCCACAAGTCAACAGCCTTAGCTAGCTTCTTAGGATCCATCTCCTTTGAATCAGCCAAGTGCTGTCTAAGCTCAGGAGAGCAGACATCAAAAATAGACTCCAACATCACAAGATTCCTCAAACCTTCATAAGTATTTACTTTGTAACCCTTAACCCAACCATCTAAGTTTTTCAAACATTCACATACTCAGGTAGCCGAAGGGGTACCATCATTCTTTTTGAGGGTTCTAAACCTCTTATGATACTGGGAAGGGGTCTTCCAAAACGTAGCTATTAATGCTAGTTTCACACACTCATAATCCTGCTTATCCTCCTCCCCCCAACTCCATTACAGCATCACTTGCAACAGGGGGAAGCCTAGAGAAAAGCCAATGAATCAACTGATTCCCTGAGTTACATTGAATCCCATGATTGTACTCAAAAATTGCTAACCAATCCAATACATCAGGTTTAGTCTCATACATACCAATCATCTTCTTTGGCATACGGGGGGTCTCTTAGGGCTGGAAGAACTAGAAGACTCTGGGAGAGAATCATTTTCTACAGACAATTTCTTCATCTCTAGTTCATGATTCAGCTTCATTTCTCTGAGCCTTAACTCTTGATGTTTCATGGCAGTTTGTGCATCAATATGTTTCACTTCCAAATCAAGTCTCATTTTCTCAAGTGCAATAAACTCGGGAGTGAGTGTAGGACTTGTGGGGGTCCCTGTGGACAGAGGTTGTGCTTTCTGAGCAGGCAAAGGAGTTGTAGGGATTCCTACCAAGGACTCATCTACTTCTTCAAAATTAACACTCTCAGAATCAGAACATCAGTATCCACATTTGCTGGAGGGGTAGGCCCTTCTGACCCACTCTCCAGACTTTGTTTTCCCATTAACTTTGCAATCAATTCAGATTTCTTTCATTTACCAGAGCGACTCCTCTCCCTACACATGGTTCTTAAAACCTCAGCAGTGTAGTTTAAGAGACCCTCTTCAGTGTAGTTTTCCATATTTGACATGATTTCTCAGTTAAATAGAATTAGTGGTGTTAGCCTTGTGGTTAGTTGAACCCAACCAACAGCAGCACTCTAAGTGTAATCACTCTACTTCCAAATCCTCACTGCTGTACACCAGTGTTAGGCAGAATCCTGTGTAGTGCCCTTAGGGACCACTACACACAAATAAGACTACAGGTGGCAATACAAGTTTTACCTTTGGTACAAGCCTGTACTGCTATGTTAAAGTGGTAGCAGTAGCAGAGCAGCCAGGCTTATCTCATGTACAAGCCAAAATCGAGGCAAAAAAAGAATGCCTCACCTTCATGGACAACACCTCCCTCTACACACACTCCCCTCTAATGGATGTTAACAACCTATTTGAATTCTCCACCCTAACTACCAAAGAGGTTGAAGACATAATTAATTTGTTGAAACCATCCAAATGCCAAGGGGATACCTGCCCGGCTCCCATCATCCTATCATTAAAGACGCAGCCAAACACCTTGCCCCATTCATCACATCCTTGATTAACTCATTATTCACATCCAACATAGTGCCTAACAACCTTAAGGACTCCTGGGTTCTATCCTTACACAAGAAGCCCACCCTTGACCCCAGTGTCCCTACCAACTACAGACCCATCACGACGGTTCCCTTCCTCCTAAAAATCCTTGACAGAGACGCCTACCTACAGATACAAAACCACCTCGAGAAAAACAACCTACTAGGACTTAGACAATCAGGCTTCCGCCCTAAACATGGTACCGAGACAATATCAAAGACAATGGCAAACTTGCACGACTCCTCCTTCTTGATCTATCGGCTGCCTTTGACTTGGTCAACCATGAAATACTCTGTAAACATCTCTCCTCAGCAGCTAAATTCTCTAACAAAGCCAATGCTAGGATCCAGTCCTTCCTGAACAACAGATCCATGAGGGTCTTTTCTCCTACAGCCTCTGCCCAACCAGCTCCAGTTACATGCGGTGTCCCCCAGGGCTCCTGTGTCTCACCCACACTATACAATGTGTTTACTAAACCCCTCTTCAACATACTGGACCACCTGGGTGTCACTTACATGAACTATGCTGACGACACTCAAATACTTATACTACTAACAGGTGACTATGCCATTGACAATGCAGCACTCAACAATATCTACTCCATTATCCAAGAATGGATGGCCAAACACGGCCTTTGTCTTAACGATGACAAGACAGAACTTCTTCTCGTAGGCACCCAACCCAGACTTAACAAAATGGACATACTTTACCATTCATTTACCATTGACGGAAACAACATCTCTGTCTCCAATAGTGTCAAATCCCTTGGTATCTATCTTGACTCATCCCTCACACTGACAAGAAAGATCAACGCCATTTAATCCGCCACTGCTTACACCTGTAAGATCATCAACGCCAGCAGACCTTACCTCTCACCCTCCAACTGTACCATTCTAGCCAGAGCGCTAATCCTATCCAAAGTAGATTATTGCAACTCTCTATACCTAGGCACCAGCCAAAAAAACATCAATATCAATAAGCTGCAAATTATTCAAAATAATGCCTTGCGAGCAGCACTGAACATATCCAAACACGAACATATCTCCAACACCAGACGATCCTGCCACTATCTATACCTGCCAGATCTATACCTCAGAGAATTGAACACAAAACTCTCTCTCTCATACATAAGTGTCTATCCGACCAAGCACCCAGATACCTATCTGATAACTTCTCACAAAATAACCCATCACGCCCAACCAGAGCAGCCCAAACACATTGTTTAACTGTCCCCAGATACAAGCTTCAAAAAGCAGGCGGTTCAAGCTTTCCCGTGCTCGCCACCAAACTTTGGAACTCACTACCACCGGGCCTCAGATCTGAACCATCCTTTCACCGATTCAGACACAGTACCAAATCCTGGTTACTTACCAAAGAAGCCAAGAATCCATAACACCACACTGTTACCTTACTTACTGCCTGCAACCATGTAAATTATGCATTACCTCATATGACTCTTGCCTGCCATACCTTGTACATTACCTGCATTTGCCTGACCATGTTTTAACTATATGCTATGTCCATTTTCGGAATGTTATTGTATTTTGACATGTTGTACTCAATCCAAGCGCTTGGATGCCCCAGGGCCAGGCAGCGCTATACAAATAATAAACTAAACTAAACTAAACTAAACTAAACTAAACTAAACTAAAATAAACTAAAATAAACTAAACTAAACTAAGAGTATATGAGCAGTAGCAGAGATTACACAAAGGGACCACAATTACTGTGACTCAAGCAAACACTGACTCAGGTTTTCAGGTAGAAAACTATAAGTAGATTTATTTTTAAACCATTTGTTATAAATACAGCACTTCTATTAATTCAAAACCACACGTAAAATATACTACAACCAACCAATTCACTTTGGTACACTCTAACTCAAGGTAAGTATCCTGTGTTTTAACAGACCGGTGTTGTGAAACAAGACATTACCGGGAATACACTTGCGATCACATTTTGACAGTAATGACAGTTTGGTCTCACTAAAGAAATGCATATCAGCGCCAAGAATTGTTACCGGGGCAAAAACAGACTTAGCACCTGGGTTAACCAGAGAGAGTTGGGGGCAAAAATCATAGGCAATACTTTTGTCAAGGCAGACAGAATCAGAGAACACTATTTGACGGAAATTCAAGGGTCAATTGGCCGGAGCAAATGTCAAGTGGACCGGGTTCCTGTTGTCGAGGATCGCACAGTCGGACAGTTTGAGATTCAACGTTGCCAGGAGTACTTAGATATTGTCAACAGAGGAAGTAAAAGTTATAAGAAGGAGGAAAGACAAGATAAGCCTTGGAGATGAAGAAAAGGGATTCACCCTAATTCCTCAAGCAGAACACAGTACCTTATTCATTGGAGAAGCTGGTGCCTTGGCAGTTGTTCCTGTTGGTTTCCTGCAGACCCACAGTTCCTGGAGCTTTGCTGCCAAGGAGGATGTCTGGAGGGGTCTCCACCACACAGGGATGATGCCGGCAGCAGCGACGATGAATACAAGGTGCACTCCTTAAAAACTGGAGAGGCTCTTCAGATGGCTATCCGGACCACTTCAGCAGTGTGCAGCGATTTCGACCAAGAAGAGGATCCTCTGGCTGTGGAAGAAGAGCTGGTTATCCCAACCAAGCTCAAGGGAAGAAGACTCTGGACTGGTTCTTCTCTGGTCGTCGAAGGGTAGATAGCTCAGGACTGCAGCAGAGCTTCACCGGGACAGGGTAGTTGCAGCAGCCGTCTTCTTTTCCGCTTCTTTTCGGTTCCTTGTAGTTTCAGTGGCGACTCTGACTTCTAGCCCAAGAGACCTGCCTTTTATGCGAAAATCCCTCATTCACTCAGCCTGGCTGTCAATCACGCAGCAGGGGGGTTGTCCGGCCCGGGCAACCACCTCAGCCAATCATGGCAAAGTGCAACTTGGGTTTCCTAGGATACCCTGTGCAGGGGGTGACTACACCCCTCCCTCACATAAGTCCACCTAGACACCCGGGCGCCTGGAAGAGGGCTTCTGAGTAGAAGCCCGCCAAAAGACGGTGAACAAAGAAGGCAAACCTGGTTTTCCGCGCAAAGTAAAACACAAGAAGGATTTTAACAAAAAGAAATGGCGAATAAACCCGACCGGAGCCAAAAGAAAAAGTATTTGATCAAGCGGGTTTAAGTTTGAGGCTAAATAATAGCCTAAAAACCCTGAATATTAAAAGAGCGAAACAATGCTCTAGGAGGTACAGATAAAAAGGGATACGGAGTAACCCTTTCCAGTACTCCATGTAAGATGGGGTGTACTGGATCTGTGGTTAAATGAATGAGTAAAGTTAATGGCAACTTTACCCTTTTCTGGGGTACTGTAGTCAGCCCCAGAAATTGAGTCGTTGGGAAGTGTAAAAGACAACCCTGTGTCACTGCACTGAAGGTGCTGTGTAACACACAAAAGAAGGGGACTACTGAAGTGGTGTACTCCAGAGTTCACAATCCAAAAACAGGTAAAAGACACATGGCAAAACATGGGTAAGATTGGGGGAAAAGAAAGAAAATAAACTCCAGAAGTCCAGCAAAGCTGCTGGGGGACTCACTAGGTGAGGGAAATTAGCCATAAATGAGAATTCTCCCTAACACCACATAAGCACATCGTGCAATGTTCTGGGATGAGTATAAGCTATCCAGAAGAAGAGGGCAGAACAATGGCTGGAATCCAGCACTTGAGCTTACAGATGAGGAATCAGGATGTTGCTGATGAAAGGCACAGTCAAGCTTGAACAGTTCCATCGGACAGTAGGGCATTGACAGAACTGCAGGTCCAAAATGCTATTGTGGTCCAGTTTTTTAGCCAAAGTTTTCATTTACTTCAATGTGCACCTATTAGATTTGACCGATGTTAGCAAACAAATATTCTTTAAAATGGAACATGCTTTACAAAAAAACTCCTGCTTGGTTATTAATAAAACAGTCCATCACAAAAGGAATAAAATACCGTTTGCATTTTTCAAAGGTGCCTGAGCCAATTTTATGCCCCAGGCAAACCCTTGGTACAGTGGCGGATGCATAGAGACATGGATTTTCTTGGTCACGTGAAGTGAGTGCAGGTCAGTTCTGGGAAGAGGGACCCCACTGTTGCTTTTTTCACTGGGTACACAACCATGTCACATGGGGATTCTGAGGGCACGAATATACCTTTTCGCACAAAGGGAGCAATAGTGTCATAAATACCTTCATCAGCTTCTTTTGACATGGGATATTGTCTTACTCATCGTAAAATAGCTCCTTGCTTCAATTTAATTTTGACTGCCCCCACTCCTTTTAATAGGCCAAAGTCATATGGATTTCTGGTGCACAATGTACTTGATATGTATGGCAAACCTTCCAGGAGAAGGGATAGTACCTTTTATAGTAGTGACATTCTCTGAGGTAGCTCCCTATTTTCAATGTTTAACTGATATGTTAGATTTATATCAGACATCACTTTGTTATCTGAGTCATCATCTGTAAACAAGCTTCATTTGTTAAGTCAGTCAATCGATGCCCTTCGTTGAGAGTTATCACTGTTCTCCAGTTTCCTCCTTCCTCAAATCTGTGTGAAATTACTCCTTGGGGTAGAACATACTATCCCCTGGTCAGTAAATTATATTGTCATGTTTAATTTGTTCAAGTCTCTCCCCGATATGTTAACTGGTGTCTTGCGGGAATTTAATAATGGGAGGGACATGTTGAGTTCTCCTAAGTAATGGGTAAAGTGTTAGTAAAAGAAATCACAGTTGTCGCCACAGAAAATCCTTGTGAATTCATGGCAATGACTGAAATTGGGAAAATTCCCTCTTTAACACAAGATTGAGTTGCCCCTGTATCTACTAGGAAGGAAAACATTTTGTCACCTATGGTCACGATGCCCCTCGGTTCCTCTTGTGGGTCTAGTGTAATCGATAGGATAGAACACATCAAGTCTTTCCGTAGGCTGTCCTATTGTGGATGCATGTTTAGTCCTGAGCCAGTGAAACAGATCCCTCCCACTACTGTCACACCCCCTATTCTAGATGTAGGTGCCTGTGACAATATGTTTGCATTCCATGGTGTCACAGCATTTTGTTGTGCTAGTGCCTGTGTCTGCATTGGCGTTTGCTATATCTGCATTTAAGCTTGCTGTGTTTGCATTCTTCTTTGTTGTGTTTGGGGGGGGCATCCCCTGTTGCGTCAATTGTATTTGTGGTACTTGTGCCTGATACTGCATGTTTTCTTGGGTATATTATTCTGGGGACTCTGCACCATATGGTGGTGGGTATGCTGCCCCCTCTTGGATCAGCTATTTGAAATTTCTGTTGCATCCCTCTCCTGCTTCTGCAAGTGTGTGAAATGTGCCCCACCTTTGCACATACCCAACATTGCTTTGGCTGTCCCCCAAATTTAGGTTGCTTTCCATTAAACACTCCTCCTTGTGTAGATTGAAATCCAAACACTCTGCCTCTGGGTGCAAACACTCACCCTCATGGAAAATAATTATACTTACCCCTTGATGCAAAATCTCAGTTTGCTATTGGTTGTACCTGCTGTGTCCCGTGTGAATTAAACCCTTCACCTCCACTTGTCAATACTGCTCCTTCCACTTAGAATTTTGCCAGTTTCTTCTGAAATATCTTTGCTTCGTCAATCTTCCTGTCTTCAACTTTCTTTCTGTCGTTCTCCTTCTTTAACCGACAACGGCAAACAATTGTCAGTTGTATCTCCACCATTGGCTCCACTTCCATTCCCACAATCTTTCTCAATTGTCTTTGCACTTCCTCAAGACATGCCTGGTATAAAATTTGAACAAAAATAGTTATGTTTTTGTCCCACAGTTCTCTAATTTCTAACCACCATTTTTTCCTGAACATCTAGAATATAAGCCACTGGATCTTCATCTGCTCTCATTTTGTGAGTCATAAATGCGCTTGTGTCTGATGAGTCTGGGTACTGAACCCTAAGTGCTCTCCATATGTTAGTTCGGTAGGTGCTCCATCATAGTTACTGTTTTGCACTGTCATGCCAAAATATCCTGCTTGCTTCCAAATGTCATCTGAGTGCTCCCCCAATATGTCAGCGAGCAGGCATTTTATGTCACATATTGCTAAGGTCATGCCAGCAGTCATTCTCTCTACTTTATGGATCCATTTTCCCGCCCCTGATGTAAGCAATGCCAATTTACAAATAAAATTATTTCTGTCCATTTGTGGACACAGGATATATTCTGTCATTCCTCCTCTTTCTCTGGTAAGGGGAACTGTGTGAACCCAGCACCTGGCCCGAGGGTAGCCACACCTTTTGTTTTGGTCACTGCATCTGTCAAACTAACTCTCTTCGGTCATGGTAACGTCCTCAGTCTATTCACACATGTTGTTCTCTCCTCTAAAATGTTTGTTGGCATTTTAGGACATCTGGGATAGTCGACAGGCTCTGGCCTCCTCACCGGTTCTTCCAAATCTATCCACGCTATCTCTTTCCCATCCCCCATGTTTGTAAAAGGGGCTCTTGCAGCCTCCTCCTCTCCACTTTCCTCTCTCTCTCTGTCTCTCTCTCTCTCTCTCTCTCTTCATCTTTTAATATATTGTTGTCACTGTCATCACCATCATCGTCTTCTATGTCTTCAAAATGTACTCTCCCAAGAAGACTTGACCTATACATGCAACATATCACTTCTTCCAATATATTACTTCCCACATCTTGCGAAGACCCTCCTCTACTCCAATTCATGCGACTGGTGCCATCCCTCCTGCTCCTTTACAGACTGCCAAGCTTCCTTCATATAGCCCCTTCCTCTCCTTCATCTGGAAAAGTATGTTTTTTAAGGATCTCATCCACTTCCTTGCAGCATCTCTATAAGCTCCTCATTCTTTCTCTCTGTTCTTGTTTCCTGTCTCTTTCTCTGTCACAGAGCATAATCTCTCTAATAATATCATCAACTTCTTTTCATGTCCTTTTTCTGCTTCTTTCCATATCTCATTGTTATTCTGTATTTCTCTCTTCCCCCTTTTGCCTTTCTCTTCCCCTTTCTGTATTTCTTTGTCATTTCATTTCTCTTTCTTCTTCTCATCTTTTCTCCCTTACTCTGTCTGCCTCTCACTTTTCTCTCTCTCTTTCGTCTACATACCTTCTTTCTTTCTCGCTCTCCTCTTTTTTCTGCCCTCTTCCTCTCTACTCCTGCTCCTTTTTCTCTTCTTCATTCTCCTGCCTTTCTCTAACTTCCCTTTCCCTTTCTTTAAAACCGCCCATGCCCTTTCCATCTAATTTGATAATTATCTGCCTTCCTACCCATTCATTTGGTACAAATGCTGTCTCAGCCCTGTTGCCCTGCCTCACTCTCTCTCTCTCTCTCTCCCTGGACTTGCTCTCCTCAGAGTCTGTCAATTATGCCTATAGATCGCTTTTCTCATCATTTTCTACATGTATGAACACTGGTCTTTACTTATTTTTTCTCCACTTATAATGTCTTCACTGCTGTACGTGGGGGGGGCACATGTGTGGGATTAGTGTACCCCACTGCTGCTTTGAATGTTCATAATTATGAAATGATAATGATAATTAATATAATCCCTGTCCCTCCAAAGATTGATCAATGTTCCGGAGCGGATGAAGCAGAGCCGTGGGTGCTATTCCCCCTTTGCCATTTTTATTAAGCATCCATTTTTTCACACGTGCCTCTTCTATCTCTTCCCCATACATTTTCTACAGTTCCAGAATGGCTAGTCAATTCTGTAGTTGTTTTCCCTTAAAAACGTCATGTAAATAGGTGCACATGTGTTGCAGTACTGTCTTCAAGTAAGTGCCTTCCTGCGGCAAGGGTATAATCATTTTTGCTGCAGTGACCCGAACCCACTGCTTGTGATATTTAATTATTTTGTCCTTATACCAGTGTAATACTTTGCACAGGTGAATAATGGAAGTGTCTCCCATGATAATACATCTGAGTTTAATTTACCAATACTTACCAAATTTTATTTAAATTCTCACTCACCCTTTTTTAAATCCCTTCCACACCCTTTCCCAATACTATGTATTTTGTACTTAATACTTCTGAATCCTCCTGCATCACCCAATTCTTCCAAGCAGCACCACAAATGCCACTCATGCTGTGATCATCCCCACCTCGCTGTTCCCTCCATACCTTCATATTGACACCACAACCGTCACTCACTCTTTGAGTAGTCCCACCTCACTGCGCCCACACCAGACCACACTCCTCAGTCCACACCACAAATTCACATCTTGCACAATATCTGTCAATATTCACCAACGAGGTAATTCATAGATTTCAGCACAGAGGCAGCGCATGCGAGCAGTGCAGAGAGGGAGCGTGTGCCAGCGTGCGCCAGCCGTGTGTGCTAAACAGCATTCTGGCGCACCGCGTATCCATGGAATCTCAAAGCCATTTTGAGCGCTGGCGCAGAGAACATCCCGCAGCAGCAGTTACGCCCCCAAGAACGCCCCTTGCGCAAAGAAAAGGCATTGAAATCCCCAATGCAGCGCAAAGGGCCGCGCTAACCATGCACCAGTTCACATTGCCGGTACAGTGTATTTCAGGGGTGCGCGGGAAGTATCACACACTTTAGGGCTTGTGCGAGCGGGGTACGTGTATTTTGGGGGTACGCAGGAAGTTTTACACGCGATAGGGCTTGTGCGACCGGGGTACGTGTATTCTGGTGGTGCGCGGGAAGTTTCACACGCGATAGGCCTTGTGCGAGCGGGGTACATGTATTTCGGGGGTGCGTGGGAAGTTTCACACGCGATAGGGCTTGTGCGAGCGAGTTACGTGTATTCTGGGGGTGCGCTGGAAGTTTCACATGCGATAGGCCTTGTGCGAGCGGGGTACGTGTATTTTGGGGGTGCGCAGGAAGTATTACATGCGATAGGCCTTGTGCGAAAGGGGTACGTGTATTTTGGGGGTGCGTGGTAAGTTTCACACGCGATAGGCCTTTTCCAAGCAGGGTACGTGTATTTCAGGGGTGCGCAGGAAGTTTCATACGCGATAGGGCTTGTGCGAGCAGCGTATGTGTATTCTGGGGGTGCGCGGGAAGTTTCACAGGCGATAGCAGGCCCCCAATCAAGTCCCCCTGCACCTCCACCCACCCAGCAGTGACAGGCACCTGCCAGCAGGCCCCGACTCATGTCCCCCTCCCAACACCTCATCACGATCCACAATCATGGCCCTTATGGCCACCCAAATCCCACCCCACGCCACCCCAGTCCAGACACACAACCAAGTATTACATCCACCCACATTGAAATCCCCATCACATGGTACATCCCAAATGGCAAGTATGCACATCAATACATGTCCGTCACACACACACAATGGGTGCAAGTGAATGAGAAAACCTACATCGTGACATGCATGGAACCAATGAGAGAATACCACACATTGAAGTATGAAATAAAAATGTATTAAACACAAAAGCAAGGGAATGAAATGAAATCACACAATAATGGAAATACTAAACAAAATGCTGCATGTCCAAAATAATAGAAAAAAAATGTGTGATAGCAGAATCCAAATTAATCCGAATGAACATGGGTCCAAAGTGTCTGTCCCTAAAATCAAATCCAAAGGTAAAAAATAAAACAAATCCATTGATCCATGGTAAAATAAAAAAATAATGAAGTGAAATCCAGTGTTCAGCTATATGCAAAGTACAAATCCAGGGTCCATGAGCCCAACTATTGAAAGGAAACCTACAAAAAACCCTACCTGATGAACAACTATATACAAAAAGGTGGGGCATTGTCCAAGTGCCACAAATGAAAGAAAAACAGAAAGGAAACCTAACACGAATTAACTATATACAATAGGGGCGGGCAAGTCCTACTTCTCACTTGTTGATTTTCTGGGCCAGGGCATCATCGAACTCCCGTTCTACGTCCTGGAGGCGGGCCTGCTCCATGGCCCTGAGGTTTCACAGGGATAAAGCCATGTCCACATCCAACTCCCTGCGAATTGCCTCGAGGCACTCAGCCCGCCTCAGCGCCCTCCACCCTGACCATAGTGAGCCATGCCTCTTGCAAGGTTTGGTGAGGATTCGCCCGAGCAACAGTAGTGGCCATGCAGTTATGGTTAAGTTGCTGTTTCCATAGGAAGAGCACTTTTTGGGCGGCTTATGACTCCACTCCCCCTGGACGAATCCTCACCAAACTTTGCACCATATGGCCCTCGCTGAATCTTTTTGCAAAGTTTGGTATGGTTTGGTCCAGGGAGGGTATAGTTATTGGGGGGGGTCCCAAAACGTCTTTTTTTCCCATAGACTGAATGGGGGAAAAACTTTGCGCACGGCTACAGATCAAACCTCTGGATGGATTTTCACCAAATTTGCGGCAGGTCCCGAAAGCGTGCTTTTGTAAATTTGGTGAAAATCTGTCCAGTAGTTTTTTTTTAAACAATCAAAAAGTAGGTCTCAAACAATTAGTGATATCTAATTAGCAGGACACCGATTGGGTAATCAGGCGTGTCATGTCCACAGACATGTGACGCATTCGCTCTTTGGATGGTGAAGGTCGTCAAGTCCGTCAGATTGGTCCGATGCCCCCTCCATCTTTGATCCATGTTTTGGTGTCCGCGGACATTGCTGCAAAAACATATAAAAAAGCACAACATTGCACTTGTTAAACTTATCAAATACTGTCTGGGGAGGAGAGGGTTGATGAGGATGGGAAGGATGTGGCAGGTAGAAGCAAAAAAGTGGTGTTTTTTTGTCACAAAAGTCATACGGTATATTTGGAGGTAGGGTGAGCAACTGTCCCATAATTTGTGGGATGGTCCCGCAATTGGCGCCTGTGTTGCGCAGTTTGCCGAGTGGCTTTGCGGGACGTGGGTTGTCCCGACTTGCTCTGTTTGAACACAATTTGTGATCTAACAGAGTAAGTTAGGAGTCACAATTAGTCATGCTGGGGGTTGGGGCCGAGTGGGGAGGGGGTCATATACCTACCTTTCCTGCGAATGGGAATAACAGTGGCTGGCAAGTGACAGCTAATCTGTAAATAAGAGTCCTATTGTATTGCATTGCAACCGCAGCTACTGATGTGACAGGCTTGCAGGCCGGTCATGTCAGTAGCTTTGGGTGCAATGCATTCATTCTGCTAGGTGAATGACACCGTGACGTCATCACCACCTTTTGTCCCGCAAAGGGATGTGACAAATTTGGCCACCCTATTTGGAGGTACTCCTCAATATATTCACTACCGGTAAAGGAGTAATGTGTCTGTGTTACAATGTATGTAAAATAATATTGGAGTCAAATTGGTGCCCCGGAGAGTTTGGCATCTGAGGCAGCCACCTGCAGTGTTTGATGGAAACAGCGGCCGTGCACGTGTATTACAATACCAGTTCTCATGGGTGCGTTCAACCGTGTTGTTGCAAAGTGAGAATGTATTTAGATTCTGGGTGAAGGCCAGCAACTTTGATTTTTTGGTTGCGAGCTAAGCCAGCCCACGCATGGGACAGAAAGTAGAAGGGTCAATTGTTTTCTGACCTTGAGAGAAAGGGATTTTTTCGTGAAGAGTCAGTGAGAGGAGGTTTGTAATAAAGAACATTTAATAAGGTTATGCATTCCAAAAGTGTGTACGAAACATGTGAATTCAGTTCATGAAGATTCTTTGATGCAAGCGGATTGAGCATTACAGACCAATTTTCGCAAATACAATGGAGACGGAGAATATTATGTAAGTTTGCTTTTGACGACTGTATACCGGAACAAGCTTTAACCTATTATTCTCTGAAAATTAATTTTCGCAATGTAACTCAAGTACTATTTTTCTGTGTGGTTGTATTTTTTATGTGGTTATGGGAAGTGCAGAACGTAGGCGTTTGTCGACTATAACTAGATTCACCCAGGTTCAACGCTAATATTTCTTTAATATTTCATGTATGCCTAAATGGAATTGTGTATCAGTTTCTAAGTTCTTTTTCTATTTTTTGAGATTGTTTGATGTGTGTGCTAATCGTTAGTTTAAACTCTATGCCGAATTAAGAAAATAATACATCTATTGCAATAAAGTGTAGTAAAGGTCGATTATTGATACATATTTTCATTGTTTTCCAAATAGCTACATGCTGCCTTACTGCAATTGCCATGGATTCCAAATGGCATCTTATGGGTTCTTTATTCGTCAGGTGCACGTAGTCGTGAACGGGTGGATCACTGTGACTGTTTTGTGGGACGGTCGACCAGGGCCCATGTGTCAGTACTGGGTGTTAGTCTTAGCAATGCACGGTGGTGGCGTTAGTTATGGTTGCTTAGCTTACCATAACTAGCGAATTTCTGGGGTTTTTCGGTTTTACTTTGAATCATAACGTCCCTCTAACAAGGTTTTTTTTACTGAATTTCATAGGTTTTTAGTAGCACAACTTAACCATAACGTCCCTTTAACAACATTTTCCTTTACTGAATTTCATAGGTTTTTAGTAGCACAACTTAACCATAACTTCCCTATAACAACGTTTTTTTTACTGAATAGATATATACATGTGTATATATATATATATATATATATATATATATATATATATATATATATATATATATATATATATATATATATATATATCAGAGAAAAGACGTTGTTAGGGAGACATTATGGTACTTTCCTTAGGGTCTGACCTGAGTTCAAGGTGCACATACATGGGACAATAAGCAGACCCCAGGCAGACAATTCATTTTTTGTACACGATGATGACCTCTAATGTTAGTGTCCTTTTCTGGTCATGGTGTTTGTTTTCTTCTTACCGGAGTTGTCCTGTATGTTACATAAATGTGTATGCATTGAGGATCTCCATATATATTTCTGTTTTACTAACATATGTGTGTAGTCATGCTTTATTGCTAACTGTTAATTCCAAGTTTAACACTGGTAAGGTTCCGATTGGCTTGGATTTATGGTTCAACTGGCCAATATTACCAGATTAAAAATAATCTATTTCAATGGTGCATCCTGCAGTCATTGTCTGTATGTATTTATTATTATATTCCTGGTTTAACAGCAGCACTTCAATAAAACATTTATGTTACAATATGTATGTTTTGTGATATCTGCAGTAGTTCATGAGAAGTCTCACAATCACCCTTTATATACTGCTAGCAATATTCTAAACAAAACGTTTTTTAGTAACTCTCCAATGCAATTGGTGGCATATGTACTGTCATCAGTGATGCAATCAATGATGCCATTTGTAAATGCCGTCTTTGATGCCCTTGGTGTTAGTCTTAGCAGTGCATGCTCGTGGCACAAGTTTTGATTGCATTGCTTACCAAAACTGATGAATTTCTTGGGTTTTTCAATTTTACTTGTAACCGTAATGACCCTTTAACAAAGTTGTTCACTGAATTTCATAGGTTGTTACACGTGCACTCTAATTTCCTAGAAGTTCCTTATACCTATTTTCAATGGTTGCATCTAAAAATCACACTCGCCTTCAATGCAGCAGCTCTACCATCCATGGACAATATAAAGGTCTGCAGACCTGCCTGAGAGCAAGTAGCATCCACATAACCCAAAAGCACAGGGGAGAACAACATTTGTTGTACCCTTGTAATAACACAAATATATACATAAACCAACCTTACTAATATTTAGTACATCCATATATACATGTTTATACAATTGAACGTTTACAAATGTGACAATACATTTTTGATTTAGCACATAATATTCTGGAGTATATCAAACACAGAGCATAACTGTACACCTCATATTATCTGTTTATTACAACTCTTCACACACACTGAAACACAGCAATCACACAGTGCAAAATAATCTGTCACAAAATAGTAAGTACACTTTATTCATTTTTGTATTATAACCATTCATTATATAAACATTACTCATAAGCAAATATCACTATTGTGTATTTTGAAAGAAATGGCAAGCACACTTAAAAGGCTAGAGGAATACTTTCCGAAAGATGAAATGAGTGATGACCAAATCTCTAACGGTAAACAATATATGTTTAAAAGCAAGTAACTAATGTATTTTATACATACATTTTTTTAAATATTAATATGTTCTTTTTTATGCTACATAATTTAGAAGGAGAATCCACACCCACAATTAATCATGAAGAAGATGAACAACTACAAACATAATCAAAATTACCAAATCTACAAAATCAAATCACAAATCTGTCTTTACAAATAGGAGAATGTAATGATTTTAAAGAACTTGTGACATATGTTAAAAATCATATCATTTGAAATGTTGATTTTCACTGCCCTACTTGTACCTGCCCCTTTACCCCCAGCAGTTACCTGAATAAATTCATGAAAATATAAATGACAGACGCTTTGATGAAGTTCTGTCCCTGCTTCCCTGCTTCTCCTGATAATGACTTTGTACAACCTCCAAATACTCGTAATTATGTTTCCTAATATGATTCTCCATCCCTTTCTTAAAATAAAGAAGTATAAATATCATCTGTAAATATAAGACCCACACATTTTTTTAGTACATATTTAAAAAAGTATTGTTTTTCTAAAACATAATTTTGCCATCTGCAGACTAAAATAATGTCAGTGTCTGCATATTGACATACCAATGATGCAGTATGGATGTTATGGCATCCACAATGTAGCACCTAGTCCACTGAGCAAACTACGCACTTTTAATTAGTTTGCCAACTTCATTGTCTGGATTCGAATGCCACACCATACACTCACCACATCATAGGTCACTTGGTAGTTCGCAGATATTGTGAAGTGGCCATGGACATCCACGGATGTCATCATGTCACCCCATATTCAATGATTGTGCTTTGCAGACATCTTTAAATTTGAATTGCAGCTACTCTAGATACTTTCAAGTTGAAATGGTACTTTTCCACTGCTCCTACCATAATCCTTACGTCATCTATGAAGTTTGTACAACATTTCAAGGCCTTATTTGAGTGTATATGTTCTCAGACAGGACAACAATTTGCAAATGGATCCTCCAAGAAGACCTACCCATTTCATTCAGTCATGCTCTACTTTGCAGAGCTTGAGAGAAGACACTTTTGTTTTCGGAGCTTAGCATGTAAAATTGCAATGGCATCTGCAATGGCCATCCCTCCTCCCAAGGGGGCACCACCACCTGCAGAACCTGGACAGGGGAACAGGGGCCCTGCAGCAGATGATATACAGGACAAGAAGAAGAGGATTATGTAGTGGAGGAAATTCCTACTATGTTGGGTTGCAGGAGTCGTGGGTGCAGAGTTGTGGAGGAGTGTTAAAGGCTCAGGCTTCCTGCTTGCACTGCACTGAGTGCAAAGTTGTACTCCGTCACCACAAAAGGAGCAGTACACCTTTGGCACTACCTCCATGTGCTGCCACACCTGCACCTTCCACCTGGCTGCCCTGAGAAAGGCAATTCCCTACTCAGGAAGTAGAATAACTTTGGCTACAAAACCCTCTTTAACCATTCCTATCACCACTCAGGACATCACAGTGGGGCAAATGATTCATCCTGCCATCTCACAGGCCATACCGGAGGCTTTTGGCTGATACCTTTTGCATTCAGCAGTACTTTGTATACACTGTGACACAATAATCTGCAGAGAAGAGGGAATCAGAAGTGCTTTAGAGGTGACAATGAAGGTGCATGAGAAGGATTTCCTCCACCCTTAGTTTTTTTAACAGTCCCTACATCTTCCTTTTGTCCACCTGTCCCTCCCTTGTGGTGGTTGGTGCCCATTACCTCTTTTCCACCCTATCTCCTTTCCTCCATCTTTCAAATAATTCCCTAAAAAAAGGTTTCATGGAGAACCACCCTTCAAAGTTAAAAAATAGACTGAGAAAAAAATATTCTTGTAGATTCCACTCTTTATCTTTATACTTAAAGTAGTAAACCTATATAGGAATATCTAAAATTTTCATTAGCATTAAGTTGTATGCTAATGTAAATTGTAGTGAGTTTGTAAAGCAAAGGAAACTAAAGATGACAATGATAGATTTCTGTTCCAACCCCTTTTCTCTGCAACACAAAATATAAATATAAAGTGTAATGTGCATATAAGGTGTTTAGCCATTTTGCAGGTCTTTTATACTTACTACTCATGTTATACTATCATAAAAGAATTACTCACCCACCTTCCCTGCAATCATATCATCCACCGACAGTAAGTATGTCTCCAAACTTCATGGAGATTTAAAGGGGCGGGGGGTTAACCTCAATTATCTTTTTTTCTTGCTACCATGTTGGCTCTTAAAAGAACCTTTTTTATGAACTGCATCTACAAACAAATGTTGTATTGCAGAGTTTCCTTATTTGTTTTTCATACCTTTTTCAAAAACTGATATAAAGCATTTTATTTCTTTTTTCGGAGGGGTTTGTGTACGATATCTATTAACAAATGCTGCACTGCATATTTTACTTCTTTGTTTTTCATAACTTTTACAAAAACTGTTTCAAAGCATTTTCAATATTGCACCTAACAATCTAATTTCTAACGTCTGCATTCCATGTTTTCAAAAATATTCACTCCATCATGTTTTATGTTCTCATTGTGGAGAGATGCCATTCCTACAGCTTGTAAAAAAAACACTTACCGCTTTTTTAACATTCCGCAAGCTTTTTCAATTTGTGGACAAACAAGTTTGATCTTTTCCACATTTGCCTTGGCGCTATCTGTGAAAAAAATAATCACTGTAGCTGGAAACAATTCCCTTAGTCTTCTAAAGGTATCTTTCATTTCATACTGCAAAGATAGTCCAGTAACTTATCCTAAACTGCTGCCTCCACAATATAATATTATTATATTTGGATGTTTAAAACGCACCATATTTTCACACAACAGTAATAATGCCTTCCATTTCAATTCACACACTCCATACCATAACAACTCTACTCCTTCAAATCCAAGATTTTCAGAGATGCCAAGGTGCTCTGTAAATACCTTCAACCAATGAATCTATCAATCTTCTTACACCCACACAGTCTGATTCTTCATAACCATGCTTTTAGCCTTCACACAAACAATGAAACACTCCCTACCCTGTGCTCCTGTACATTTCAACTCCCCCCTAAACATGAACCTGACTAATTTGTTTGTTTTTGTTTGTTTTGTTAACAAACACCTTTTTTTAAAACTTGCTTTGCTTTTATTTACAGTAGTACATCTTCCCTTCCAGGTTTCTTACAGGAACGTTCTTAATGCATTCCTAACATTGTCTGCCTAGATTCTTCCATTTGTGGACTGAAAAAGTTTGGACATCTCTATGATGCCTATGATTCATTTCAGAAAACATAATCTTTGCAGCAGGAAATAGTTCCATTAGGCTTTTGAAAAAATCATTCAGGGCAAATTGAAAATACACTGCAGTCACATATACCAAACTGTTCCCTTCACAATGCACAATTATAATGTCTATTGTAACAGTTTAAAAAAAAAAAAATCCTGTATAAATAATGTTTCCCAATGACCCAACGACTATTTAATGTCAGTACAACAACAGTGTATCATACACTAATGTTGTACCAAACATAGTACATAGAATGTACTGTTTACGAGGGTCAAAAAAAAGTAAATGTATATATAAAATTCTATGAAATTAAAGCTCTTAAACTATCCTGCTTTACAAATTATAATGTTTTTTCTGCACAAAAAATGAATCAGAACCTCCAGCTTCATCACTATGCAACTAAGTAAGCATACCAACTATAAATAAATACATATTCCAAAATCACTATCCGCAATTGTACTACAATCATAAATACTATGTACATTACAATCATATAATTCCAACATATTACAAACACTTTATACTCCCACTACATTACCTATAATTACTACACACATATTACTACTGTGGTTGTTGTGGCCAGTGGACAGATTCTTGGGGCCCTGGCCTACGGCGATGCGCCCAAGATTCTGGCCACTGGCTACAACCCTTAGAATAGAATTAAACCATATAACAAGTACGTACAATAGACCTTCAAATATCAAAACTCTCCCTGAACCACCTGCCATCCAAAATAATGTCTGCAGAGACCAAAATTGACAGCGGACTCTGCAGCATCTACAAACACTTTTTTTACCTAGAAAAACAGCTCCATATCATCTTCATTGCACTCCCATACCCTTTTTATGCCCTCTTTCAGCCATCAAATAACCTTCAAATGTGTTTCCAAAATGCTCATTCACGGCCTCGTCCATAGACTAGCGGACTGTCCGCACAGCATACAGCACCTGCACCCACTTTTTCACCTGCAAAAATAGCTCAAAATCACCTTTATTCCATCCCCCCAACCTTTCCAGCACTTTTTCACCTGCAAGAATAGCTCAAAATCACCTTTATTCCACCCCCACCCTTTCCAGCACTTTTTTCAGCAAACAAATAACCCCAAACATGTTTTCCAAACATTACTGTGCTATCCACTGACACTTGTGGCTGTCCACAGATAGAACATGGTGGCCGTTTCCAAAAATATGACTCCCCTCACGCTTTTCACCATCCAATCAATGGGCGCATATGATGTCCTTGGAAATCAAGGTGGCCCCTGATTGGCCCAGGGCCGTGTCTTCGGACTGAATATGGAAGTGTGCCTGTGGACCGAACCCAGGTTTCACACAGTTTTTGGTCATAGGCTGTGCAACAGAGGGTACAAAGTTGAGGTGGCTTTAGCTGAATTTCAGGGGTTTTGTTGTGTTAAGTTCTCACCTTAACATTCCTCCAACTAAGGTTTTGCTATTCTACGTATGTTTAGAACGCTTCCAGACCACTAGCATGGTCTTCGGCCATGGTCAATGGTGCCCACTTTCCATTTTAAAATGCTACCAGGCCACTAGCCATGGCCTTCGGATTGCAGGATTTGAGAACTCACAATGTTTTTAGTCAATGCACAATGAGACTACATTATTTGCCATGTACCACATACTTTGGTTAACTAGTGTGCTCTAAGCGGGACACCCCTTTCCTGCACCACCATTTTGCCACACGCCGATAGGGCGCAGCCATTCTGGTGCACCCTTTTTGGCACGAAAGCCAGTCCGGCACCTTTATTTTGGCGCAAGGGATGCTTGGACATGGCTGAACTTGCAATAACATTTAAACGCCCTCATGCCAAATAAGATCACAGGACTGCACTGCAACAGACCTCACCACCTCCCAGTTGTGTTGCTTTTCTTTTAATTAAATTAGTTAAATAAAAAAATAAAAAATTCCAAGATTCACAAAGACAATCTCTATCCCCAACTGTACATATTGAAATTATGATGTTGTCAGCAAAATTGGATAAACTTACTAATGAATTAAGGAACTTTCAAATTATGTTAAAAATCATGTTATTAAAAATGTTGATTATCACTGTCCTTCTTGCACCTGGCTCCTTTTTCCCCAGCAATCATCCCCATCAAATTCCCAAAATATAAATGAAAGATGCTTCCTCCACTGATCATTATTGCACAGAAATTCCAAATTCTCCAATTTTTGTTTCCCATTCTGATACCCCATCCCTTTCATAAACACATTTATTTTTTATACTATAAATATCTTGTATATTGTTCTGTCATATTTTTGTTTTAAAAGCCCAAATAATAGTCGGTGGACAACACGACTGCCCAGGGACACCTCCATTTTGAGGATGGACACCCTGGACTGCACCTGCCCCTCCGTCTCAGTGGTTGGAGCCCTTTGCCTCCCTTAGCTTACCATGCTTCTCCTAAAAAAGAAAACTGAAAATAGCTAAACAATATACAAAATCACGCACACCAGAAAAAAGTTCCTTTAGGAGCCACCTCTCACAGTTAAAAAGTAGAACTGAACAGAAAATCATAGGACCCTTTGCAGCGTGTATAGTCTGTGGTTGTCACAATGCTCTCTGATTGGTCCACGGGGGTGTCTGCGAAAGTTATAAGCCATCCAAAAACTGGTCTTTATATGAATTGAGCAACTTAACAATAACTACAGTACTGCTACCGCAAGCCCTGTAATATATTTATAATTGGTCGAAAAATAATCAAATACACTTTAGAAATTACAATATTTTAAATGCATTCATCAAAAAAGTTTTCATGTCACAACATGTCAGCAGATCACAGAGAATAGCTGAACAAATCAAAGTAAGCCCGCATTCATTAAGCTACATCTTACAAAGTAAGGGAAGAAGGCTCAGTCTTAGAAAGTACAATATCTTGAATAGAAATAAGGCAAAGTGTAGTCGATATTCTGGCAGGTCAAAGTTGTATGAGAAACTTACTATTCTTAGTGGTTTTCACTTCCACTTGCTTGTTGCAGCATTCAAAGTAAACCTATTTAGCCTAAACATTGGCAACAGTGAACAGCAAAACATAGACATACAATACATTGCAGACAATTCCACTGCAATTGTAGGTATGTCGCATCCTATCTCACCAAAGCTGAGAAAACAGAACTGAAAGATCTCTGATTTGACATGTCATCTGACAAAACACTTTCACAGAAATGCTACTGCTTCAGTATAAAAATGCTGTCCCATAGGGAATGCAGGTGCTATAAAACTGCAGACCGTTTAACAGGTACAGCCTTATATGGCACATCTGAAAACATTGTCTGGGTAAACCTGGGTCCAGCTTCATCCTGAAAAAGAGTATTCAAATCCTGCCAAGAGGTAGAAACAATAGCCACAAAGGATCAAAACAGCCAAGACAGTTTAAAAAAATATTTTAATTGACACATACTACCCAAACAGAAGTACTGCTTTGGAAAACATGTGCCTGTACTACATAGCTCAAAACTACTACTACAAAAAAAATGTCAACAACGGGCAAATATTAATTCTCAACTTCTGAAGGAAGCCTTGTGAAACTTACCAAACCCAGTCTAATTAATCTTACAAAGTTATCATTTAAATCTCTGCAACATACATAACGTTATTAAATGGACCTATTGCAATCGTTTAAACATTGGAGAAAAAAGGATGAATTATTAGGTGACTATGACTAATTTGAAGCTGCATTCAAAGCAAATGAAAGCAGTATAACAAATGTCAATTTCAACAATACAAAGACATGTAGACAATCAAGCCCAACAAGAGGAAGAAATTGAAGCTCAACTAGATAAAGACTCTTGAGGGCAGTCCATCTTCCCTTACAGGAAGCCAAGAAACACTTGTATAAATGCTCATTTTAAATGAAGCCGCTTTAGCCATGACTCAGGTAGAAAATACAAGCTGAAGAAGACTTGTCAGTGCTGAAATCACAACTAAATGATGGAAAACAGCATTTATCGAGAGGTCACTGAAGAAATTGAACAAGGTTTTAAACATGAAACTAAAACTTATATCTGTAAACATTATAAACCTCTGCTCCTGTTTGTAAGTGGTGAAGTTGGTTCAGGTAAAACATTCTTAATTAAAATAGTCAGGAAATGTCTACAAAACTTAACAAACAACAACCTTTAGGCTGTTTTAACAGCCCCTACAGGTTTAGCTGCCTACAACAGAGGAGGTGCTACCTTATACTGACTGCTGCTCCTCCCAGTAGAACACTAAAACAAATTAGAATAATACACATTATCAGCAGAAGCTGCTACTGAAGTACGGAGCATTCTGAAACTATTGAAATTACTCCTAATAGATGAAGTAAGCATGGTTTCCAACCTCATGATGGCTTTAATTCTCCTCAGAAGGCAAGAAGTCCTAAAAACTGACTACAAAAAACTGTTTAGAGGAAAACACGTTACTGTTTTCAGATACCTTCTACAGTTAGCACAAGTAAAGGGTCAACCTTTTTTCAAAACATTAGGACACAAACAATGCCACAATATGCTTGGCAGCACTGGAAATGTTAATCTCTGGCAACATTTTCACTACAGAGAATTAACTCAAAACATCTGTCAGTATGCAGACCCCACTTATGCTAACGTTTTAAAAAACATTAGACTGGTCTCCTTACTAAAGATACAATATCCATCTGATACAATGGACTAATCCATGAGCTATATGGGCAAAACACATTTGCTCCTGATGTCATGCAACAATAAACTCAACACGTTTATAAATGCATGTCCTTAATGCCAACACTTGCAAGCTGTAGTCAATTGAATGATACATTTGAAAAAGAAATGCAACCAATACTGCATATCAGCTCCACAGACAAACTAGAAGTGCACAACAATACACTCCCTATATGTCAACAAGCAAAAGCATGAATGAATACCTTAGAAAAATCTATCTCCAACACAGATGAATTGGAAACAATATTAACTTTGTGTCTAAATTGCAGAGTAATTCTAAAACAGAACCTTGATAAAGAACAAGGTTTAGTCAATGGAGCAATGGGTGCAGTTGTTGGCTTACAAACATATATGCATGGCAACAACATTCAGTTTGTCAACATCCACTTTAACAAACTTGCAGAAGTTAAAGGTATTGGCAGCACAATAGCACATTTCCTTCCTTTCAAAGACATGTATGTATGCAGAGAACAATTCTCTCTGTCCCATGCATATGCTGGCTCTATTCACAAATCATAAGGTCTAACCCTAGATCATGCATTGATTGACATTGGCAGCACAGGATTTAATGAAGGTATGAGTTACATAGCACTTTCACATCTGCATACACTCAATAGTCTATTCATCGGTAGCTTTGATGCAAACAAGGTCAACGCTGACATTCCTTCCATCCTATAATACAAAAGGCTACCTGCACTCTACACCCCATCTAGATATGTACCCTGTACCTAAGAAAAACCTTAACCCATAAAACAAATATAAACAGAACCTATAACAGATCTCAATGCTGCTAAAGACACAACTATCAACTGTTACACCATTAAATAATACAAACACAAAACTGTCTAGTACAAACTCAACTGCACATCATCAGAAGACAAAAAGGCAAATGTCTCTTCTCAAAAAACAACTGCAGGCTCATCAAATGATGCAGAGGCATAACTCTCTGGTCCATTTAAATTCAACAACGCAACTGGAGTAAATGTCTATGCTAATGTAACAATACATCTTTTCTTCCAATTGCCACCAATTATTCACAACATTTACATAAACAGTTCAGACCAGTTGTGTTTGCAAATGCTTGTCCATCATAGAGATGCCACAAATCATCTCGGCAGCACTTACAGTTTCTCAGTTATAAGGCAAGAATTGGACTAATGTGCAGGAATGATAAAATGTACCATGAACACACAAGGAGATCCTCAAGAATTCCGAATGTACTTACTACAAGTACTGGAAACCCAAAACATCCCTATGAATGAAATATTCCAGATTTCATACACGTGGAAACATACAGGCACTCTCTGCCACCATTTTCACAAGAGCAGATCCCTAATGAACGATGTGTATATCTATCCATACCAAATTGTGAATCCATTCAATTTCACCAGCTTCTGCAGAATGCAAATCATGGCATATTATGCCCTTATCTGCAATTCAGACAATCATTCCACAATACAAATAAACTCACATAGCCAATGTATAATAATAATGCTTCTAAGATACAATGCAGATGGTACTAAAAATGACTCACTAGCTTTACTCACTGCCAAGTATCCACTGGCAAGAAGCATTCACAACAGTAGGCACAACATACCACACTGCGCCACAACCACTTCAGGGCACTATACATATGTAATAAAAAAAGTGGTGGGATTGAATGTAACAGCACCTTTGTTAGCCCAAAACATAGGTTACCAGCAAATCTAACAAATGCCTGCTTAATATTCCTTTAACCCAAATTTACCCACTGAACTGTAACACAATGAACAGTTAAAATAAGGAAACATGTATCTAACTACATCCATTACATCCATAATATTACAATAGTACTTTTAAAGTACTTCAGAAATAACCCTTCATTGCAATACAATTCAAATACAACATCACAATTCTTGTTACTACAAAACTTTTTCTAAAGGCTAATGTAGTTAGAATACGCCAACAGTTATATAACTACTTTAAACATTCCCTTAATGACAACAGACTTCAAACAAACATACTATCACACTTACAGTCACATCATTTTACTCGTTCCTTTAAATTCTGTATGGATTTTATTTTCCCCATATGACCCGATGATTATTTAATGTCAATACAACAACCGTGTATATTACACTTATGTTGGTCATGGAATTCATATGTTGTACCAAACAAAGTACATAGAATGTACTATTTATGAGGTTCAAAAAAAGTAAATGTATATGTAACATTGTATGCAATTAAAACTTTTCATCTATCCTGCTTAACCCATTATACTGTTTTTTTTTCTCCACAGAATTTAACCAGAGATTCCAACTTCATTACTGTATGCAACTAAGTAACCATACCAAGTATAAACAAATATATATTCCATAAGCACTATTCTCAATTGTACTGCTCACAAATTGATAATGAAATTGATATTGATATTTAATTTGTATCGTGCTCCCTCCTACACAAGTGTTTCAGAGCGTGACGAGGCAAGGGAGGAGAAAAAGGGAGAACAACAACAAGAATCATACAAGGCACAGTGACATTGAAAACATGCAAGTGCAAGGGAAAGGGAAGGGGGAACTCCAGGGGGGAGGGAAGAAGTGGAAAGTGCTGAGCAAAGGAATAAAAAACAATAACGTTGGTAGTGCAGCCAGCAAGTGGCAAGTGCTAGGTTTAAGGCACAAACAAGGGGTGTCTGATAAGTGCAGAAAAAGGGGGTGATTGTAGGGTTAACGATACAGACCCAAGTGCGAGTTTGGCCAGGAGGCATTGCGGGTGCGTGGCAGGGTGAGCAAGTACCTAGGCCTAAAATCAGAAGGTAACCAGGTACACAATGCCAAAGCAGAACAGATCGGCAGGGGAGAGGAGGAGTGAAGCAGAAGCAAAGAGGAAGGTCTTTAGGTGCTTCCGGAACCAGAGTTGGTTCTCTTCAAGTCTCAGAGTGGCACAGAGGCTGTTCCAGGGGGCAGCCCTAGCTGAAGACAGAGATATACCCCTAGCTCATTTCTTTGAGAAACGACTGACCCTGAGGGAGTTGGAGGTGGAGGAGCAAAGAGCTTGAGACGGAAGGTATTTACAGAGGGAGACTTGAAGGTATTTTGGACCCAGGACCTAGAAATCCTTGTGTACAATACAAAGAGTCTTGAATTTAATCATTGCAGCCACTGGGACCCAATGAAGAGATTTCAGGGATGGATAGATATGATCTCAGGGCTTGAGGCCAAGTACAAGTCTTGCAGTCCTGTTCTGGATGAATTGCAAAGGGTGGAGAGTAGAAGTAGGTAGATTTGGAAAGCGGCTGTTGCAATAATCCAACCTAGAGAGAACCAGGGCTCGTGAGACAGTGAGCTTCTGGGGTAAGGAGAGGAAAGGCAGAATACCTATGAGGAGGTGCAGTAGGAAGTTTGACATTTTAGAGACATCACAGATGTGGGCAGAAAAGATAAGCGTGGAGTCGAAGATGACCCTGAGGTTCTTAGCCTTGCAGGTGGGGTTAGGAGGAGGGCCAAGAGAGGCCGGCCAGAGGGTGAGAGGAAAAGAGGTTGAAGGTGTGCCCATGAAGAGGATCTCTGTCTTGTTGGCATTTAGGCAGAGTTGTTGGCGGCAAACCACTCCTGAATAGCAGACAGGCAATCAGAGATGGGAGAAGGAAAAGAGGTGGATGAGGGGAGCCTGAAAATGAGTTGAGTGTCATCCGTATAGCACTGAAAATTGGAGCAGAAAACAGCAATGCGATGGCCGAGAGTTGGCAGATATTGGTTGAAAAGCCAGGGTGAGAGGTTAGACCCCTGGGGAACACTGCAAATAGAGAGGGAGATAGTGCAAAGGAAGGACCCAAGCTGGACGAATGTAAGTGATTTGCCTGTGGCTGAAACTACCGCGGGCAAAATGTTTGCATGAGAAAGGTGCAAACTACCAAAAGTTTGCACCTTTCTCATGCGAACACACATACATTCTCACACCCACACACGCAACACACCCATAACACCTCCCACCCTCAGCACACCCCCACCCACACCCCCAAGATAAACAAACCCCACTTACCTTCATCTTCACGCTGGTTCCTGCGGCACCAGTTCCCTTTCACTTCAGTGATCGGGAACTGGCGCTGCAGGGTCCTTTTTTTTCTTTTTTTTAACAGAAGGCTACGGGGGTTTCCCCCGCAGACCCCGCTCACTATACCATAAAGTATAGTGAGTGGTGCGATGCGGGGAATACCCCTGCAACCCCTGTTTTTGTTTTTTAAATGGAAGGCTGCGGGGTGTCCCCCGCAGCCCCTGCTCACCATATCATGAAGTGTAGCGAGTGGGGCGAAGAGGAGGACACACCCGCAGCCCCTGTTTTTTTTTTACAATGCTACCACCAAAAGGTTTGAACTTTTGGTGTAGCATTTCTAGAACTTTTGGTTGTTGCAGCCATTTTTTTTCGGCACAATCATCCTAAACCAGTTGAACCTGGGAGGGTCAATCAGAGAGGAAAGTCAGCCAGGCCAGAGCCTGATCAGTGATACCCAGGTTGTCACAGAGACAGTTGAGCAAGATGGTATGGTTGACCCTGTCAAAGGCAGAGTAGAGATCAAGTAGGATGAGGACAGAGGGGATGTTAGAGTCAAGGTTTGAGAGCAGATCTTCACAGATGTTCAGGAGAGCAGTTTCCATGTGTCTGGCAGCTCTAAAGCCAGAATGAGGCAAACAACAAAATCAGAGTGAAGGTTAAGCTGTGAGATGGACAGTTTCCCAGGAGTTTGCTCAGGAAAGGAGTGAAGGAGATCAGGTGATAGTTTGCAGAGCAGGAACAGTCCACTGTGGGTTTCTTGAGAGGAGAGCGCACAAGAGAGTGCTACAGAGGGGAGGGGAAAGATTGTGAGGCAAAAGAGAGGTTTCAGAAATAGGGCAGGGCAGGAGAAAGGGCGCAAATGTGGTCCTTGATGGTTTTGGAGGAACAGGGAAGAACCTGTTTTGACAAGACTTTCAAAGATCAGACTTGTCTAGAGACCTCATCATGGGAGAAAAGAGGAAAGGACGAAAGAGGGTGGGGGTGTGGCTGCAGGAGGTCCAGAGTTCGCATAAGGAGAAGAGAGAAGAGGGGGAGGGGACAAGAGGATGGACAGGATGTCCTGGGTTTTTGAGATGAAGTGAGAGGCAAGGGCTGTGCAAAGGCCCTGGGAGGTGACAGGAGAGGAAGGGACTATGGCAGGGTTGGTCAGCTCCTTACAGATTTTGAAGAGTTCGGCCGATTTGTTAGATGCCACAGAAACACAGGCTTGCATGTGGTCTATCTTCTTAGTATGGACAGAGAGTCAGTATTGCCTTTGGAGCAGGTGGCAGACCAGTTTGCCAGAGGATGAACAAGAAGCCCTTAATTTCCTCTCAGCCACCCTGCACTTAGATTTAAGGGTAGCTAGGTCAGAGTTGTACCATGAATTGCACTTGAATTTTGGGCTTCAAATGGATCCTCATGACAGGGGCAAGAGCATCAAGAGTATCAGAAATAGTAGAGTAGAGCTTGGAAAGGGCTGTGTCAGGATGTGAGTCAGCCAGAGGCGGAGGGGGGGAGAGATAGTTGTGGTGAAAGCCTCAACTGACAGAAGCTTCATGGGATGGATATCTGAGAAGGTAGATGGCAGTGTTGGAGTTAGCTTGGCCTGGGGGGTAGAGAGGGAGAGATGGGAGGAAAGAAGGGAGTGATCGCTTCAGGAGAGAGGAGTGGTGAAAGCAATGGAGAAGGGGAGGTCAGAGGAGATCACAACATCAAGCGTGTGCCCTGCAGAGTGAGTCGGGCCAGAGGGGAGGGTAGAATGAGAGAGGGAATCGCTGAGGTCACGGAAGAGTACAGAGGAGGAATAGGGAGAGTCAAGATGGATGTTGAGGTCACCAAGATAGAGGAGTTGAGTGGTTGAGGCCAGGAGGCAGGAGGAGAGGTCCACCCATTCAGAGAGAAATTAGGTGATCTGACCAGGTGGCCGATAGATAATATGCATGGTAAGAGAGTGGCCAGGAGAGAGAGAAAGCCTGCAGACAAGACATTCAAAAGAGGAGTATGTCTGCGTCGGAACGATAGAGGCAGGAATGCACTCTGGGAAGATCAGGGCTACACCCCCTGCAGACCAGTTGGATCTGGGTGTAGAGAGGATCGTGTAGCCATCAGGGAAGAGAGTGTCAAGGCTCGTGACAGAGCTGGCGGTGAACCATGTCCCAGTGAGACCAAGGACATCGAGGTCAAGTTCTTCCAGGAGGTGGCTGATGTCAGAGGAGTGTTTGACAGCAGAACGAGAGCTGAGAATACCATATACAGTTCAATTATATCATTCCACCATATTACAAACACTTTACACTGCCACTACATTAGCTTTAATTACTATACACATATTACTACTGTGGTGGTTGTGGGCAGTGGCCAGATTATTGGGGGCATGGCCTACAGTAATTCCTCCAACAATCTGGACACTGGCCTCAACAACCACAATAAAATTAAACCACATAACAAGTATGTACAATACACCTTCAAATAACAAAACTTGCCCTGAACCCTCTGCAATTGAAGCAATGTCAGTGGACACCATAATTGACTGCAGACTGGCATTTGAAAACCCTTTTTCAATTATAAAAAAAAGTTTCATATAATCTTTAATCTCCTCCCCTACCCTTTCTATGCCCTATTTCAGCATCATATGACATCAAATGTGTTTTCCAAGCTGTTCCTCTACAGCGCTATCCGCGTACTACTGTGTGTCAGTGGACAAGGCGGCACCCGCACCCACTTTTTTCAGCTAGAAAATCAGCTTCACATCATCTTTCTACCACTCACCTACTCTTTCCAGTCCCTCTTTCAGCCACCAAATAACCCCAAATGTGTTTTCCAGACTTTTTCCACCCCACACTTTCTGCCGACACTGGCCTTTGTCTGCAGATCCAACAAGGCGACGTTCTGGGAAATATGATGATTCTCAAGCTTTTCACCATCCAATCAGCGGGTGCGTACGATGTCCGCAGATGTCACGTTGCTCTCTGATTGGTCCACGGGTATGTCCACGAAGGTTATAAGCCACCCAAAAACTGCTCTTCCTATGAATTGATCAACTTAATCATAACTACAGGACTGCTTCCGTAAGCCCTGTAATATATTTATCATTGTTTGACAAACAATCAAATAAACTTTACAAAATTACAATATTTTAAATGCATTCATCAAAAAGGTTTCCATGTCACAGCATATCAGCAGATCACAGCGCATAGCTAAAAACATCAAAGTAAGCCTGCATTCATTGAGCTACACCTTACAAAGTAAGGGAAGACGGCTCAGTCTTAGAAAGTACTGTATAATGGGTAAACATAAGGTAAAATGTAGTCAATATTCTGGTAGGTCAAAGTTGCATGAGAAACTTAATGTTCGTACTGGTTCCTGCTTCCACTTGCTAGTTGCAGCTTTCAAAGTAAACCTATTAACCTAAACATTGGCAACGGTGAAGAGCAAAATGTATTCCTTTTCCATATTAGATAGAATAATATGCTGAAAGTTGGTTTAAGTGGTAAAAAAAGATTGTTCCATAGTTCTTTTTTTCTAAATTCAAAATATTGCCTTCATCCTTCAATGTATTCAAAGTAACATTTCTTTTTCAAAAACCAAGATTCCAAACCAATCTTCCACAGCTCGGCCTTCACATATTTTGCCCCATCAACTTGGTACCCAACATCATTTTGTGACAGATATTTCACTAATCCCTGTGAAAGTTTGTCTGCCAGGTTAGACCCCCCACTAGAAAACCATGTAATTAATGGTTTTGACCAAATATAATTGCATAAATGAAGCTGCCCCAAGTTCAGCATGAAGGACAATAATCAGGGCACTCTTAAATCCCTCCTCAAGCAATCATACTCACAATGGGGATTGAGTGAAAGTTTTTGAAACTCCAACCACCTGCACCTTGGGAAGCCATTTCTACACGTTTAGACTGATGGTTAGCCATTGAGATGGCATCAACAGGCAGACTCCCTAGTTTTTGAGCAAAATGGGAAAAAGCGTTGCTGGACTGCTTCATGCAAACAGCTTTCATTTGCACATGGGCATTCAATTGCAATGTACTTGCATAAAGAAGTGTCCATGTATACATTAGAGGTTACCTATTCAAGCTTATGTGTTTTTTAATATTGAATAAGATAGCACCTTTCTTGCCCTCACGGCCATCAGCTTAGACTTATAGAATATAGAAATATTTGTAGACAGAGCCTTTCTGGACAAAAACATTGTGTAGACATCAACCAGTTTCTGAAGGGCTTTAGGGGTGCAAGCAAGTAGCACTGCACCAGCTACGTAAATTGAAACAGAATATGGTTGTTCAGAGATATTATTGCACTTAAATAATTTCCTATTTTCGATAGCTTCTTTTGCAAAGAATACACACCACCAATTTGTTTCTCCAAAGGTGCTTCCTTCTTGGGAAAAGACTGATATTAATAAAAACAAATATTTTTCGTGAGCACCAAGGCAATCCTCATTTTTGTGTTTTGTGTGCTAGCTACTGATTAGTTGTTAGTGCTGCTGAATGTGTGTATTTGTTACGGTATGCATGAACACTAACACCAAAAATATAAAATATGAAATACAGTTGTTAACCCTGCATCCTAGTCCTTGCGTCCCTCACAAGGTCTGTCAGAACCCCTACAGATAGCCCAGTCACTACCCTCATTTTCTACACCTCACCCCATAAGAACAATAAACACTCAGTGTGATGGCCACATGCCTGCATGATACACATGATGACAATAAAAGTCTCCAAATACCCTGCCCTTCACCAGAAAAGAGGGCTGCCTCTGTCATTCTGATCTGATTCTAAGTGTAACCATTCAACACTCTTCACCTCCCCCCACCCCGTTCATGATATATGTGTGTTTTCTGTGGTCATGATGCTGTCAGTAACAGCTGTGGTGGCTCTAGCAAACAGCCCAACTCTCACCAACAGAGATAAAGAAGCATAGAGTATGGTCATTTGTGTGGTATTCAATGTTTACATTAATAATTGTCTTCCTTGCATAGGTATAATCCAACCAAGCTATCACATCACATCATTGCCATATTACATTATACCTAGATTGTACATCATTGACAGTTTCAAGTATACCCACTTAGCCCATCATGACCAGTGTATGCCATGCATACTTATCCAATTACTTTAGAGGCACTTAGCAGATTGTTGTAGTGTGTCCTTAACAAGATGACCAGCAGCCACATATATAAAAGTGACACTTGTATATTAATAAGTTACACGATCAGAATAGTATAGCTCCAAACGATGACAGGAAACACACATAAGTAAGGGACATTTCCACTGGCACACCCTCTAACTCCAGCTGCTTCTCTCCAACTATAATTACAGGAACACTCAGCAGGTCACACAAACACAGGATTCCATACCTAGAACATTTCTGCCATCACCAGGCAAGCAGGGAAGACAAAGCAAGAAAAACGCAAATCACAACACATCACCCCATTATGATAACACAGACAACTGAAGCACACTTAAAATATATTCAGGGAACCAAGTGGTAGCACAGTATAGAACCATACACTCAAAGACAGCCCAACCAACCATACCAACCAGAACTCCTCTATATGAATCACGGTCCCCACCTTCACCAGTGCACAGTCAATGGTCAACATGCTTCAAAGAAATGAGCATCACACTACCCATGACTAGTACCCTCAGAGCGCCTTTACCCCCGCACAGAGCACAATCCCCGCAGGATGAGCAGTACAAACACTGCACCCTGCTACCCTCCATGCCCTTCATGCCAAAGCAAAACTGAGTACTGACAAGAGGTTGGCAAACCTCACACCAAAGGAATCACAGACATCATGAAAAAGCAAAACAGTCCACACGAAGCCAACCAAACTCAGCAACTTACTGTCAGGCAACCACCCTACAGAAATCAAGGATACACATACACATGGAACCATCAATACAGGATCTGACGATGCACAAATAGCCACCTGCATCAGGGCTGCTATTCCACAACCAAGAGTCACATCACTAGCTATACACATCCACTGTGCAAGTAGTTGAACCTCACATGACACAGCCACCTGACTCTCTATCTCCGCTGCAGGAGAAATGCAAATGTTGTTCAACACCAAATTGAAATGCACACGGGGAGTGGCACCTAGTTAGTGCATAACCCCCAAGTAATAGAACACCACCAATATGGCATGCAATAACCAGTACAATTCACACTAAAGTCGCCCCCTCCCGGTGCCCATGGTTTGCTAGGCCACAGAAACACTTACACAGTGGTCATACATCGGTCCCATAACCTACAACATTGACATGCAGCGTCCCACCAACCCAAGAAGTTACAAGTAGGTAATCATAGTAATAAGTAACTCTAACTACAAGTAATTAGAACTTACAAGCTCCATAGTCCAAGCTAACTTTTGGTCAAAGTTTTTTTTTCTTGTAGGAGAAAGGCATGTTGAACTCCAAAAAATATTAGAATCACAATTAGCACCATCTCACAAAATACATATGTTCCCCATTAGCCTTAGCTGTAAACAGAGGCCACTGCAATAAGCCTAGCTCATGCAACCAAAAGGTACTCCTCACATCACAACAAACTACAAACATCACTGTACACTACTAATAACTTCAGTCAACAATTCTCTATAAGAGAGGCCAGCCTTACTCATAACCATCACACTCAAAAATCAGATGTGACATCATAATTGCAGCAGATCCTATCATCTATTTTTTTTTCTCAAAAGCTCAATCGTACACATATTGACCAGCTCACATAATAGTAAAGTAGTTATCACAAAATGGGAGGCCGCATTGCTAAAGTTTGCCAGGTCTCTCTCAGACATTAATGATGTTCCTCATCCTCACAACAGTCCCTCAACATTGTGCACAGGGCCCGGAGGATACTTCTGGGACAACGTGCTTTTCTTGGAAGCAACCCAACGCAGAGCAACATAGGTTTGAATCACGGTCCTATGCTAAGAGACTGGTGGTCTCTGGTATTAAGCGCACTATAAAAGATGAATTAATTAATTAACACTTCAATATGGAATTCCAAGTTTTTGTGCGTTCATTGGCAATGATAGACTTCGCAAAACAGGTAACTTGTTCCATCCGGCTGCAGAATGGGTTGGCTGTGGAGCCCGACACTGCACTAAAACTTCATAATTGCCAAAATGTCACCTTCCCAAATGTAAGCAAACCAGAACAGAAAAGTACTTGCAAGACGGCGCAGTATCCTGACGTGCTGCCATGCATGGGGAAATGTGTTGACCTGTGCAACAGGGTGTCCTCCTACCAGGAGTGTTGCTAGGTCTAGAAAAGATCTGGGGCTACGCTTATGTTGGGCATGTCAGCACTCGAGGCTAGGTAGTCTTTTAGTGGCAGCACCTGAGCTTCTATACGGGGCTAGACCCAACATTCCTGGGCCTATAGCCCCCTCAGGCCCCTCTAACAACGCATCGGCCCCCTAGCAATGTACTGCATCTCCATATACATGTTACAGAACGTATCCCAGTTGCCTCCAAAGCCACAGTAGGCAAGTCTGAGAGATGTTTCTGACAACACCTGCCCTTGAGAAGTTTTTTATGGGCAGGTACAATGTTTCTTGAAATACTGGCGTAGTTACCCAATTTTCCCTCAGTGTTGTAGCTTTGACTTGCTTTAGTGGAATTTAAATTACTACTTTTGACTAGTTTCACACAAACGCAGAGGCAGGATTTTCATGAGTGGGAAGCACAGGCCACATGACCTCATAGGGCTTTATTTTTACACAGGCACCAATTGAAGTACAAATCTGCTCAAGGAAACTGATTTAACATCAAGAGAATTCTACCCCTGCATTTAGGGTGATGACACAAACTGAACCTTTGTGCCTGCATTGCTATAGGAATAATCAACTGGTGCTTGCCTTTGCTCTGAAGCAACAAAGATATGTACTCAAGATTTAACTTTAGAACTAACATCTGCACAAGTGTGGTCTCTGTGCCAACCCTTGCCTTTGTGAACTAAAATGCACTTCCACCTGCTGCTAGAAAAATGCCTGGTCTCGGGGTGAGTGCTGGTGAAAATGGTGGTGTGTTTCCACTTGTTTTGGTGTAATGGGCCTGTTTGTTAAATGGGTCTGTGAAGGATTGTCCAGCCTATATGCTACCACAATAGCCATTCATCCTGCTGCTGGCGAAGTACCTAGGGTTAAGAGTCATCTTTGGAGCATTGATTTATGTTTTCACTGGTCTTAGTTGAGTCCTTAGCAAAACAGAAAGGTGATAGCTGGAAGGTTTTGAATTAAGCATAACCATGAGCAAAGCTCTGGGCAACCCTCCAGACCATCGTTTTTCAGCCTGCCAAGCCATTACAGAAGGGGAAAAACCATATGCCAATCAGGTTTGGTCCTACCCCAAAAGGGGCAGCCCAGCCCGAACTGCTAGGTCACATCCCTTCTGCACAAGACCACAAGTATCCCCAGACAAGTTTCAGCCTTGTTGGCCGTCATCAGTGAGGAGTAGCTTGGGTCTCTAGGCCCGGCAGACTCGGGACCCACGTCTGGGCATACCCGTCCCACTCGGGGTGACTTTAGCAAAACAGAAATGTGATGGCTGGAAGGTTTTGAATTAATCATAACCACGGGCAAAGCTCTGGGCAACCCTCCAGACCATCGTATTTTAGCCTGCCAAGCCATTACAGAAGGGGAAAAACCATATGCAAATCAGGCTTGGTCCTATCCCAAAAGGGGCAGTCCGAACTAAGCTGCACCTCACTGAGGAGGCCCAACAAGGCCGAAACATGTCTGGGGTTGCTTGTGTTTCCGTGCAGAGGGGACCTGGCCTAGCAGTTTGGGCTGGGCTGCTACCATTGGTGACAGTACCAGACTGATTTGCATATGGCTGGACCCCTTTTGCAATGGCGCAGACAGGCTAAAAAACGGTGGTGTGGAAGGTTGCCCAGAGCAACGCCAATGGTACAGATTCATTCAAAACCTTCCACCCATCACTTTTGTGGTCACAGTTTGTCTCACTATTGAGTCCTCCCTTTGTTTTATAAATGTTTCTTTTGCACAGAAAGTGTGCGACTGCCGTGTTCGACTGAGGAGCTGCACCTTAAGAATCTATTTATACTTGAAAGAGGCACGCAGGAGCCTGGTGTAAGAATCCAGTCACCCTCCAGTCAAACGAGAGGCAGACAGGAGGTGGACTCAGATTACCGGATCGAGTATGGACAATGCAGACAGTGCATACAGTGCAGAGACTTCCACTCAGCGGGCCAGTGCGAGAACTCTAAGAAGCGCGAAAGAGATGGTGCAACACTCAGCTCTCACAGCATAGCCGGCGAACACGGTAAGCTGGTCTCCCCTGGTTCAAACGTGGAGTCAGATGTTACAAGGAACCTCCTATCCCACTCCCCTATGACTCTGACCCGTCTGCCCACCTACCTGTGCTCCCCCAATGGAGCCGTGTTTCGACCCAGAGGTCTTTTGTCTCTGTGTACCCTGCTGTGAGAAGAGTGGATCCTGCCAATGGGGGTGGAAGTGGCTGAGGTGATTACTACGTTAGATGGTACTGATGTTACCAGGGGTGCGACGAAGGTGCCTAGGCAGGGCACAGTGGAGACTGCAGAACTCATAGTGGGAGTGGATGCGGGAGGGAAGGTGGCTGAGCAAAATCCCCCCAGGGGAACTGCCTGACACATGGAAGGAGGGGTCAGTGGAGATGGATTGCTTGACTCTGGTGCCCTTAAAGACTAATACAATTGCACACGGGCAAATCCATGCGGAAGACTCTAACGACAAACAAGAGCTACAGTCTCCAAAGCAAATACAGCAATCCCTATTATTCTCGCTAGGAGAACAAGAATCAGAGTTAGAGACGCCTTGGGCGGATGCAAGCTTAAGCATTGGAGAAACAGCAGAAATAGAAAACAGAAGCAGAAATGTGAAACTAGCCGGTGGGCCCCTACTCGCTACCATGCCACCCTCCCTTGAGGACCCATCCCAAGTGGAGGTCTTGGAAGTGTTGAACCTGATAGAGGGGAGTACGAGGAAGAGCTGGCCCACTGAGGTGGGCGACCTGACTGATGTGGACATTTTAGAAGGAATGGGCAGTGGAGCTGTTGTGGATGGCAACATGTGTTGGAGTGAGGGTTTGACATTGAATCATATTACCAGCTTCGGCAGTAGTGGAGTGTTAGGATTAGCCTTCCCTTCTAGGGTTTGTAAGGGAAGGAGGTGTTAGGATTAATCTTTCCTTCCATGGTTTGTAAGGGAAGGAGGTGTTAGGATTAGTCTTCCTTTCTATGGTTCACCTTCTGAATGCTGTATGTATGTGGTGATATCATTTGTGGAATGCATGAGCTAGCTTGGAGTGTTTGTGTAGGAATGGGTTCTAACCCAGCGAGTTGATCTAAGGAAGCCTGGGTGGTGGGAGCCAGTGGGTTTCTCTCATTATTTCCTCCTATCTCCTTATGGACTTGATGAGACCTGATTTGTACCTGTAACTGAAGAATCTGAAATTCTGCAAAACTGTTTGAAGATGCATGGCGTGCATGTAACCAGTGTGAAGTGTGTGTGCGCTGACTTGTTGTGGCTATTCTAGTGACTCTGTGGAGTCATTGTGTAGGTGACTAGTGGTAGTCTAGTCAAGTGGCTCAGAGGAGTCTTGATAGTGATTTGTGTGACTAGAGGGAGTCTGGTCAAGCGGCTCTACGGAGTCATGTTAGTGATTCGTGTGACTAGTGTAGTCTGGTCAAGCGGCTCTGCGGAGTTGTGATGGTGAATTGTGTGACTAGTGGTAGTCTGGTCAAGCGGCTCTGCGGAGTCATGGTAGTGAATTGTGTGACTAGTGGTAGTCTGGTCAAGCGGCTCTGCGGAGTCATGTTAGTAATTGGTGTGGCTCTGCGGAGTCATGATAGTAATTGGTGTGGCTCTGCGGAGTCATGATGGTAAATTGCGTGGCTCAGAGGAGTCAGGGTAGTGATTTGTGTGGCTCACAGGAGTCAGGATAGTATTTTGTGCTGAGCCATGATGGTGAGTGATTGATTATTATTGTTTTTACTTGAAGTGTTGCTTCTGGGGTCATCCTGGATTTTGTTCTGGGTGGTTCTGGGAGCATGGCAACAGAACATCTTGGTAGTGGGGTTACCTGGTTGTTCTTAGTAGCCATGAGGGCTCGAGGTGCCTGGCCAACACCTCAAGGAAGTATGGTGGTATGGTTGACTGGTTCTCCACTTGTTGCCTCTGTTGTGAGTGTTGCTATGAATGTTGAGGGGTTGGGGATGAGTCAGGTGAGTGTGTTTTGGTTGATTGGAGGCGCCTGTCTGTTTAGTTGCCACGAGTCTACGGTCTGGTGTAGTAGGTTAGACATGTTCCTTGTAGGTGTGTAGCGGACTTCGTGCCAGCCCGTATAGGTGGCCGTTTGTGCTCAGGTGTGGCAGCCCTGATGTCTACCAGTGGCAGTGGTGGACGGGAGGTGTTTTGTTTCCTCAGGTTGTGTATGGAATGCTGGTTAGTAGCCCAGAGGGGCAGGTCTGTGCTCCAGCGTGGCAGGCTGGTGACCCGTTGGTGGCGGCGACGGTTGGAAGGTGATGCGTGATTTATTGAAGGACAGAAGTTGTTGCTGTTTAGATGGTGGGGTGCCGTTACCGGATTGTTAGTTACGCCTGGTTGTCCAGTTGTTAAATTCTTGGTTTTTTAGAGTGACTGGCAGGGTATTTGTGCTTGAGGCCCGTCTGATGGTTAATTGTGATGACGGCTTTAGGTCACAGTGTGCTTGAGGTGTGAGACTGGATTGTTTGGGATTGTAAAGGAAGGAGGTGTTAGGATTAGCCTTCCCTTCTAGGGTTTGTAAGGGAAGGAGGTGTTAGGATTAATCTTTCATTCCATGGTTTGTAAGGAAAGGAGGTGTTAGGATTAGTCTTCCTTTCTATGGTTCACCTTCTGAATGCTGTATGTATGTGGTGATATCATTTGTGGAATGCATGAGCTAGCTTGGAGTGTTTGTGTAGGAATGGGTTCTAACCCAGCGAGTTGATCTAAGGAAGCCTGGGTGGTGGGAGCCAGTGGGTTTCTCTCATGATTTCCTCCTATCTCCTTATGGACTTGATGAGACCTGATTTGTACCTGTAACTGAAGAATCTGAATAAAGCAACCATTAAGCATACCTGAAACTGTATCCTGTTTATATCACTATGACCCAGACCGGGTCATAACATAGCTTTCGTGCTTTCGTACCTTAGTGGCAATGCGGCAGACTGGTCGATCCCTCTAGTTAATCAAGATGATCTGGTTCTCCATGATTTTCAAGCTTTTCAGCTCAGTATGGAAAAACTGTTTGCAAGACATTCACAGGGGCAGGCCTTGGACAATGAGCTCCTTTCATTGCGACAGGGTAATCAAGACCTTTTGGCTTATATTGCGTCTTTCAACAGACTGATAGTGGAAACTCGATGGCCTGAGGACAAAAGGATTACGCTGTTTTATAGAGGTCTACGTGGAGAGCTCAAAGATGTGTTAGCCCAAGTAGTGAATCCCCCCAAGACTGTTCGGACTATATTGACTTAGTCGTTCAAATTGACCACAGACTGCAGAACAGGAAGGCCGATCGTTCCAAGTTTGATGCTCGAGTATTTTCCAAACCACCAACTCCTACCAAAGGAGTAGACTCCGGGGAACCCATGCAAATAGGGGGCCTGAAAGGACCACTAACACAAAAGGAGCGGGAAAGGAGAAAACAGCTGCAATTATGCCTCTATTGCGGAAACTCGGGGCACTTTCTTCGAGACTGTCCGGTGAAACCAGCCAAGAAGGCAGTAGGAGCTGCAGTTACCAGGGTCACAAACTCTGAGCAGGGAAACGACCTCGCCCGACAAGAAGGTCCTCTTGCCGAGCGTTAAAACCAGTTCAGTGACCTAGCATTTCGTGATACCTATGGTCCTCATTAGCCCTGAACATCCGGATCGATTACATGCGATTGAAGCTTATGTCGACAGCGGTGCCATCGGCAATTATGTGGATCATGAAATGGTTTTGAGGATGAATCTGACTCTTTGTCCAAAGGCTGTAAAGGACGTCATTACTACGGTGGATGGTACGGAGATAGCCTCCGGACCAGTAACGCATACCACCCAAGAAGTGACGCTAGTAAGTCAAGATGGACACCATGAGAAGATCGTGTTCGATGTGATCAAGGCCCCTCAGTTCCAGATTATTCTAGGAATTCCTTGGTTAGAGAAGCACAATCCTCAGATCGATTGGCGAGCAAGAACGGTTCAGTTTCCAGAATGTGTCTCTACTTGTCACCCTCGACCTGGTGTTGCACTGGCAGCAATTTCCTCGGAGGCTCCCCAGTTACCTCCTGATTACCTAGAATTCCAAGATGTTTTCCGGAAGGATCAGGCTAACTCTCTACCTCCTCATAGGTCTTATGACTGCCAGGTAGACCTGATACCTGGATCTACTCCTCCTTGTAGTAGAATTTATGCCCTCACCGAGCCTGAGAATCTTCACCTCCGACAATACCTGGATCAATACCTAGCGAATGGGTTTATTCGTCCTTCCAAGTCCCCTGCTTCCTCAGCTTTGTTCTTCGTTCCAAAAAAAGAAGGGGACCTTAGAACTTGTATAGATTATCGCGCCCTGAACCAGATCACCGTTAAGAATAGATATCCGTTACATTTGATCCCTGAACTCCTGGACCAAGTCAGAAAAGCATGCATATATACAAAGCTGGATCTTAGAGGAGCCTACCACTTGGTACGAGTAAAAGAGGGCGATGAATGGAAGACGGCCTTCCGCACCAAGTATGGGCTATTTGAATATCAGGTCATGCCCTTCGGACTTTGCAATGCCCCGGCCGCCTTTCAATATTTTATGAACGATGTCCTCAGAGAGCTCATAGATGTGTGTGTTGTTGTTTACATTGACGACATCCTCGTTTATTCTTCATCGGAAACTGAACATCGGAAACACGTGAAAATGGTCCTCGAGAGATTGCGTCAACACAAACTTTTCGCTAAGTTGGAAAAATGTGTTTTCAACGTGACTGAAGTTGAATTCTTGGGATTCATATTATCACCTAGCGGAGTGCGTATGGATTCAAAGAAGGTCGATGCAATTCTCAAATGGCCATCGCCATCCTCCGTAAAAGGTGTTCAAAGCATGTTAGGCTTCGCTAACTTTTACCGCAGGTTTATCCCCGAATTCTCTCGAATAGTCCAGCCCATCACCGCCTTGTTAAAGAAAAACAAACGTTTTGAATGGTCTACCGAGGCGGAACAAGCTTTCCAGAATTTGAAGACTAGATTTATCTCTGCACCGATCTTAAAACATCCTCGCCCAGAACTCCCCTACATCGTTGAAACTGATGCTTCGAGCCTTGCCATGGGGGCAGTTCTATCACAAAAGGACCCAGTAACCAATCAGTTGCATCCCGTGGCATTTTGGTCCCGCAAATTCTCGCCTCCTGAAATCAATTACACTATTACTAATAAGGAACTTTTAGCTATCAAGTCCGCCTTTAAGGCTTGGCGGCATTATCTTCTGGGGGCCCGACACACCGTTACAATATTTGAAAACCGCAAAAGCTCAATCCTCTAGGCAACTCCGTTGGGCACTATTCTTTGCCGAGTTTGACTTCATAATTAACTATCGACCTGGTACAAAAAACGGTAAAGCTGATGCCCTTTCTCGGATGGGAGTGGAAGAACATTTGATCATCCTAAACCTGTACCTATCATTCCCGAACAAAGAATTCTAGGTGTAATCGCCACACAATCCATAGAGGAAGTTAAGGATAAAGCCAGGCTACTGGTAACTCCAGCAGACATACAGAATTGGCATCTGCAGGGAAAGGACTTTACGGTGAAGGACAACCTATTATATTTCCAAGAACGGTTATACCTGCCCAGCACAGATTTACAGAAAAAGGTAATCTCTTGTTATCACGATTCTTTAATGGAAGGACATCCCGGTATGACCAAGACCTCGGAAAAGATCAAGCGCTACTTCTGGTGGCCGTCTTGGAAAAAAGATATCAGAGACTTTATAATGTCCTGTGGAGTATGCACCCAAAACAAGAGTCAAAAGGAAAAACCAGCCGGCCTCTCACGCCCTATTGACATCCCGCCTCGCCCTTGGCATACGCTTTCTATGGACTTCATCACCGATCTACCTCCATGCTCCGGATACAATACGATCCTAGTAATCGTGGACCTATTCTCCAAGATGGCGCATTTCATTCCACTCAAAGGCTTACCAACAGCAGCAACTCTGGCCCGAGAATTTCTCGAAAACATCGTCCGACTGCACGGTTTTCCTTCAGTTCTAATTTCGGATCGAGGTAGTCAATTTATTTCTCATTTTTGGCGAAGTTGCTGTCGGTCGGCTCAAATTGATGTGAGACTTTCGACCAGCCACCACCCTCAAACCGACGGATAAACCGAGAGGACCAATCAAACTCTGGAACAGTATTTGCGCTGCATGCTACAACAAACTGAAAAAACTTGGAAAGATATCCTTTGGATAGCCGAATATGCCTACAATAACTCTGTCCACTCGGGAACTGGGAAGACCCTGTTTTTTCTTTTATACGGTAGTCACCCTCGAACCTCGGAGTTGGATCCACTCCAAGATCTTGGAACACCAGCAGTAGACCACCTGCATTCTACAATCACCCAAGCCTTTAAGGAAGCCGTTTCTCACCTTCAAAGGGCTAAAGAACAATACAAGAAAGGAGCAGACCAACATCAGAAGGAAGCCCCCCAATATCAAGTAGGAGATCAAGTCTGGTTATCCACCAAATATCTACCTCTAAAAGGACCACGCACATTCAACCCAAGATACCTTGGTCCCTATTCCATCACTACCATAGTAAATCCAGTAGCGGTCAAGTTGGACTTGCCCCCTCACATGAAGATACATCCGGTCTTCCACGTCTCTCTATTAAAACCCGTGCAACCTCAAACCCGACTAACTACATCTCCAAAACCTATTCTAGTTGATGGAGAACTCGAGTTTGAAGTCAAAAGCATCCTGGATTCCAAGATCTCCAAATCTAAACTATTTTACCTGATTGACTGGAAAGGCTACGGTCCCCAAGAAAGATCCTGGGAACCTGCAGAATATGTCCACGCGCCTCGTCTAATCAAAAGATTTCATCGAACATTTCCTAACAAGCCCAAACCCCCGGAGAAGCCCGGTTTGGGAGGGGCCTTGAGGGGGGGTGCTGTCATGATCTCTGCTTCCAAAAGATCAGGACTTGCCCGACTCCCTTGGAAGCAGACCCATAACCCCGGTTCCGAGTGCCAGCCAGTCCCAATTGGGACCTTTTGGACCTTGTCCTGGCGCCAGTGGCACCAGGCTCATAAAGATGCCCAGTCCCAGCGCTGGAAGCGCCGGGCTCATAATGCTTGGGTGGACTTACCTGCAGCAGACCATGCTGCTTACTTACCTGCCAGTTGAACCCCTGATCCTCTTCTGTTTGGGACTACCTTTCCTGTTGGGTGGGGCAGGAGCCACTCCCTAGGTTCAGAACACTGGAACTCTTCTGGAAAGCAGGAACTCTTTTCTTACCTAGGCGTGGCTGTGGAAGGAGACACCTAAGCACTACAGGAGGCTATTTAAACCACACCCGATGGATGAATCTTGCTTTGTGTTATTCTGCATTCTCTGCAGCAGAACGCTCATCGTGTCTTCTGCTTCTGATCCTGGGCCTAGGGGAACAAAGGCTTACCATCCTGGAATCCAGTCTTCAGCAGCACCTGTAAAGACAAAGAAAGAACAGGTTAGCACTACGGTCTTCAGTGGCAGCGCATCTCTTACCTGGTCCATCGGCTGTCACCAACGCCTCGCGCTGCATTCCGGCATCTGAAAGACAAAGGCTTACCTACTCTTCGCATGCTCCGGAGGTCTTCGCACTGCATTCCGGCATCTGAAAGACAAAAGCTTACCAGCTCTTCGCACGCTCCGGAGGCCTTCGGCGCTGCATCCCGCATCTGAAAGACAAAAGAAGGTGCGTTTAAAGACATTGGGCAACTTTATTACTCACGTGCCATTACTCCTTCCCATGCTGAATCCAGTGGGTATTCCAGCACCCTTCAGCTTCTCTAAAGCTCCGAACTTGTACCTGCAAGATAAAAGGGACAGTTAGTGCGCATCGTGAAGCAGGCTACAAGCGCTTACTTACGTGCTTCCAGGCGCTTCTATTCCTCACGCGGGTTCGATCCTCAACTCTCATCAGCCCGCCATCCGCCATCGCCGGAACCCTGCAAAACAAGAGATATCATTACAAAAGACTTTTAAGACATTTGAAGTGCCCAGAACTTACCGTTCGTGCAGTTAACGACGGACAGCAGTCCTCTGAGGTCAAGAGGCCTGCACCCTTATCCAGTGAAGAAACTGGTTACGGCACCCTGCCCCGAGGCAGATGGAGAGCTCGGCGTTCACTTACCTAAGGTGAGGGCGTTAACCTTTGGGGTTCTACAGGAGAAGAGAAAGGGAAGAGGAGAGAGGCACCCAATAACCCCAGTTCATTAATCCCATATTTTCTATCTGCAGACATCTTACTCTTCGAGTCAGACATACAGTGCACAGAGGTCCAGCCCAAAGAGCCAACCGTGTGTTACACATCACCTTTGAAGATACGGCATTCACCCAGTCAAGACCGGCGCCTCTGCGGGAATCAGGTGAGCGTTACACAGTGGTTTTGGTCGAAAGCCAGGATCCGGTAGCTGTCTACCCTTTGTTTGTATGAAGATGTAGGAAAAAGGTTGTGAAGATAAGGCAGAGGAGGGTGAGATCCCAAAAAACTTTACGTCTGGGGAAAGCACACCAGGAGGTGTGTTCTCTACAGTTGGGACTGGTGGGAAATATAGGCTGTGTGAACAAAGGCAAGAGTGGTGAGCAGTGGATGGCTGCAGAGATAGAATCTGAGAAATGGAGGGACCAGACTGATGAAATCGTGGAAAATGGGAACATGCAGGTTGTTGAAACCCGTGCGGGGGCAGATGTGGGGATTTTGGAAATTCACAAAGGTAATTATTTTGGTCAACTTACTCCATGAGCATGGATGAACAAGATGAGATTACGAGTCGATGGCTAGGAGAGGGCCTGGTTCCTCATGAGTCCCCCATGATTATTGACCCACTGGACCCTGACATCACTAGTTCGAAAGTAACAATCGATAAACCTGAGTGTGCAAACCCCCAACAGGTTTTTTTTTTTTTTTTTTGTGAGCAGAGGATGGGAGCTCCGGATCTCCCTCAGAAATAGTCAAATACGCTTCCTAACGTTCTGGTACCTGGGAAAATGGGTCTGGAAGCTCAGATCAAAGCCACTGTATTAGAGATGTGAGCAAAGCCTAAGGGCAAAAATGTGGTCTGTGAGAGCTCCATGGCAGTGAGTTCGGAGGAAGGTTTCTAACGCGAAAGATCTTTCAAAGAAAATATGCTTGGATGGACGATGGAGGTCAAAGAAAAATATGAGTCTGAAACCCGAAGTCTTAGGGGCCAAATAATGCGGCTGCTTAGAGCTGGACACTGGTGCCTAAAATTGGAAAGATTTATTGACTGAGAAGAGCCGCTGATTTTGAATAGAAGGAATGTCATGGCCCTGCTCAATTGAAGTCCAAGCTTGCGACAAGTCCTTTCACAGGACCTCCAAGTAATTGCATTTGTCGATGATGTGCAAATGGAGGAGGTATTCCCCCATATCATTCGGTAGTGGTGAAACATACTCTATTGGCCGCGAACTGGAGTTTTCGAATGCTGGGTTTTGATCTGGCTCTGGCAGTGGAGGAGCAAGTAAAGGTGGAGGTTTCTTCAATATTTAACACTTTAGCTGGTAGAATAAATAGGGCAGAAGCCCGATCGAACCCTGGGCCCAAACTTAGAGAAAGACCATGAGGGCAGGCCCGTCTCCAAGGCCCACTAGTCAAGGCGCTTGATCACTTTGGAAACCAGAAGGAGAGGCTGTCAGTGGCCCAAAGTGGTGTAAGTGATGGAGTGGCCATGTTTATAATCCACACCCCAAGGGCCAATATATGTCCCAGGAAAATAATCTCCCAGGATCCTCTGCTACTCTCCCACTCCCTATAGGAAATGGAGAAGGGAAAACCCAGGTTGTGGATCTTGGCCTCCTGGAATATGAGGGGCTCTGTGCACCTCTTCAATAGGGGGGACATTGATCTAGATAGCTTTGACATTATTTGTTTTACGGAAAATTGGTTTAGAACTGTTCCAGTCCTTGATGGTTTCACTGTCATACTAAACCCAGCAAAGTGTGGTACAAAAGGAAGACCAACATCTGGATTATTGGTGGCAGTGAGAAACAGTTTGGGTCTGGTTGTCAAAGGTGTGGTAAATCCTAACTAATTTATGCAAATGGTATATTTGTAATGGAACCCTGCAAACAGTGACAAGGACAGGGAAATGGATGCAAGATGGTCTTTGGCATTATTAAATATGTATTGGAACCCCAAAGCCCTGACTGTTGAGAAATGTGTTAGCCAGACACCTTTAGGGATTGGTGTGGCATGTTCTTCAAGTGGTAACATGAGTGTGTGTGGGAATTTGAATTTGACATGTCTCAATGATAAGTGGGTCCTAAACCTTGTGGATAAAGCAAGTAAATCACAATCTGAGGTAAGAGAATTAACATGGGGAAACCTAATGAGCTCAAGAGACCTCCCTGTGTTAAATGGCTATTTTTTGGGAGACATGCCATTTACTCCCACATGGTCTAGAGACACGCAAACAGCTATCATTGACTATGTATTTGCATCTCGTGATTTGTTCACAAGACTGAAGGCCTTCCATGTGGTACCATGCTCTGCCAATTACCATAATTTGCTAAAGGTGCAATGGTGGGAGGATGGAAGGGAAAAGGAAAGGCGGGTTGATCTGAAAGTTATAACTGTAAATGGTGGATGTAAGCTTAGAATGACTATGGCGAGACAGAGGTCACTTATGGCTAGGTATATAGGAAGAGAAAGAACTATGAGTGAGTTTGCTCCGGATCCCCCACTGGACTATCTGCCTCTACTTCAGTCTTTTATTTCTAAAGGCTCTGCCCTTGGGTCATCCCAGGTAAGGCATAATCATGTTTATGACAAGATGGTGGTGGCGAAAAAGCTAGATCTGAAAAGGGCCCTGATAGTGGTGAACCAATGTAGTGGGAATCAAGCTGGGCTGGAAAGACTTTGGTTAAAAAATGGCTATAAAAACTGGCTCCGAGGGAATAAGATTATGATGTGGCAGCATAATGCTGAAGAGATGCTGAGGGTAATTTCTAAAAAGAACAGGAGTGAAACATGGAAGTTAATCAAGTCTTGTTATGAGATACAAGATGCCTTACAGGTTAGCGTGGTTTGGGAGCATAGATGGGTAACTCAATTCAGAAAGCTCTATGCTACCGGTAACAAGCCTAAAGAGAAGGGAAGGGCAGGTATCGTGTCTGGGGAATTCAGGGGATGAAGAGAGGAGACGTTGCCCCCAAACTCCTTTTATAATATAACAGACAAATGAAGACCTAACAGTCCTAATAAAAAATACTGAGCATATCACGAGCAACAGGCTGAGATGGGCTGTCAAAGGTAATACTTAAATAGGATCGGGAATTTTGGACTAGGTTCCATTTTCACAGAATAACGAGATATAGGGCCCTTCCCAGAGCATGGGTGTGAGCTGTGATGTCCCCATATTCAGAAGAGGCAGTCGTGAGGGGATGTCTTGGGGAAAATCTCTGGAAGCTGTCTCCTGAGGAGACAGAATGACTGGTCAGAATCGGCTGGCAGTCAGGATCCTTATCAGACTGGCTTTGCGAAGGGACTGTGCACGAGCCCAAATGTGATGGTGCTCTCGATCATTAAGGAAGAGTGTTGGAGGGCAAGGGAAAGATATTTGTGGCCTTTGTGGACTTTGTTCAAGCATTCGACAGCATAAACAGAACAAGACATTAGTTGAAACTCAAGCAGTGGGGGTGCCCCTTTGAACTAATCGACCAAGTACACACTCTGCACATGGAAACAACCTTAAGGGTAAGGGTAGACAGAAAGGGCTGCCTAACTGATGACATAGGAACATGGCGAGACCTAAAGCAGGGGTTCCCAATGGTGTCCTCATTGTACAATCTTTATATTTCAGATTTGGCTCAATTCTTGAGCAAGGCAGTTGCATTTCCCCAAAAGTTCAATGGAATTCCAGTAAGCCGCATTCTCTATACAGATGATCTGGTTCTTATGGACCAGATGCAAATAAGTCTTCAACGGTTGTGGGCAAAGCTGGAAGAATATGTGAAAGAAAACGAGCTAACCATCAAGATGTCAAAAACAAAAATGTTGATCCTATAGAAACCGTAATAGAGATCTGGAAGGCGATTCAATTGGCATATTAAGAGCAATCTAGTAGAAGTGGTGGACTTATTCAAGTATTTGGGTGCCTGCATTAATGAGGCAAGACTGAGGTCAAATCCTTTGGACTGTTGAGAGGAAAAGAAACTGCTTTGGCTGCCAAGCCTGGTAAATTAACAAAAAGGTACTGTAGGTTCTCACTTAAACCCTTGATAGACTTTTATAAGTTGAAGGTCACAGCAGTGCTAGCATTTGCCTCAGAGGCCCTGTTCTTTGTCCCAGAAAAGACGTGGCCACTGATCGAAGGCCTATTTGGGAAAAGGGTTTTGTGCCTCCCCAAGTCCACACCGATTGCTGTAATTCACTGTGAACTGGGGCTGATCTCGCTGAAAGGTATAGTCGAGTGGAAGTCTCTTTCATTATACAAATAAATGCATCCTGGAAAATCCACCCACGATAATTGAAATTAAAAGACAGGAAATGAAGGGGCGAGTTATGGTCCCAGGGAAGTGGAAACTCCAATGTGAAGAATTATTGGGGAAAGCCTCAGCAAATGTAGAAGACCTAGGATCAAACCCAATGAAGGTTAAAAGAAATCTGCAGAGGGCAGACTGGATTGTGACTGTGGAGGAGGCAAGTAAATAGAAGTTGTTCTTTGCCTTAAAGCTTGAGCCAAGGGCTGTTGATATGCTCACCAAATATCTTGTAAAGCTTCCAAAGAGCTCTTTAAGATCTCGTTTTATGAGGCTGAGATTTAACTTCCACCCTACTGGGGAGGTACTGCCTGCAAGGTCAGGTAAAAAGCTTAAATATGTGATCTGTCGATTTTGTAAAACAGGTGGCAAGGTAGAGGCCATTGGCCATTTGGTTCTATCTTGTAGATAGTTCACTGACATAAGAACAAGTCTTCTGGGAAGCTATATGAGTGAGGCAATGACTCTAACAGTGGAGGAATGGTGGAGTCTGATATTAAGTGGAGAATGCTTCCTGCGGTTTAGATTTTTTGGTGGACATAATACTTGGGTTATAGCACTCACCTGAGGAATTGGATAATCTATGTAATGAGCAAGAGGACGTGGATACATTGATGATCTAAGCTGATTTGACGTGGATGGTTTTCTCATGATTTGATGATGAAGCTGTATGGATTTGTTGTTCCTATTTGTTGTTTTATTACTTTATTTTATTTTGTTTGCTATCTTTGTTTGTCCATATTGTAGATCTAAGCAATTTATGTTTTGCAAAAAGGTATCTCTGTTAATCTATTGAATTGCAATCAATAAAATTAATCCTGCTCTTTATGAGTGCTTGGAAATGATGACCCAGCCTATCTACTACACAAATCCACATGTATCCTGCTACTGGCAAAGTGCCTGTGTCTGGAAACCAGCTTTGTAGCAAACTAATGTGTGTTTTAACAGGTTTTATTTTAGTCACCCCACGTAGTCATCTTTCGTTTAAAAAAAATGGGGGGAACCATATTTTCCAAACCCCTTCTGAAGGATTTCCATACAGACGATACAAATGAATGGTTGGTATGGAAAGAAAGTAAAGGAAGGACACATGGTGAAAAAGAGGAAAAAGGGGACAGGAAAAGGAGGAGGAGGGATGTGGTGGTGGCAGAGAAGGACGCGTGGGGCGTGGGTGAAAAAAATTAAAACGTCCCTTTTAAAATGAAACATTTTAACACTTTTCAGGGAGTTGTCAAAATTGATAACTTGCTTTTCAGACAAACAACCAATCCTTGTTATAAAAACTGTTTCCAAGTGTATGCACTGCACACATTCCCATTTTATTTGACTTTGAGTGACTTTTCGAGCAGAATTATTTGTATTTCAAGCCCATTCTCTCCACTTTTGGCTCGAACACTCTTTTCACTGCTGACCAATGATCAGGCAGTTCAGAAAACTGAGCTGTTATCCCATAGCTGTCTCAGTTCATCCTTCTGTGATCTCTTCACAAAACTATGAACCTGCAGATCAGGGAAGTTTTGGAAAGGGGTGGTTTATATGCAGATTATTCTCAGTGGAGCCCAGAAACTGTCAAACAAGGGCCCAATCTAAACAATGATCTGGAATCATCGAAGGTTTCTAGCAGGGCCCAATGACACTGCAGGCAGCATCCTTATGGTTTTATCCTCAAGAGAGAACGTACTTTCTAAAAGATACCCTAACCTTGGTGTGTATTCAGGGGCACCCACTTATATGTACTATAGAGTTGGCTATTTGTAACTTCTAGGGGCTGATGGGCCCTTCAGTTATGACCATAGGGTGCACGAGTGCATATGTTGTTAGCTTGTGTACTGAAAGATTCCCTCCTGTCTCCTCAGTGCTGCATGAAATGCTATGAGGCAACACGTGTGTCAAAGTCTTATGTGGTAACAAACATGTAGCCCATGAGGCCACTGCACTGGAACCCTGATTTGTGCACCAATTGCACTTCCAGACAATATGGTATCAGACATATGGTATATGACACTATTTCCTCCCTCTTTCTATGTACCAGGCTTGCAGAATATTCCAGAAGGTGTCCACAGATTCATAGCAGTCTATCCAACCCTTTAGTCCTCCAAATACATTCACCTTTCACATAGTCTTTTCTTGACTGGCAACCTCTAGACTGAGGACTCCATACTTGAGAGTCCTGAATTACTATTGTGCAGTTTTGTCCCTTTGAACGATTTCAAAGGTACTCTCGGGACAAAAAGCCACACTATTCTCAATATCATCACCAAACCAATCACTTTGTGCTATTTAAAAACGAAAGCACATCGACAACCCAAATAATGCAAAACCCATTTAGAACAGACCTTGCTTCCTGCAACCTCAATATATGTTCCATGAAAATTGATCCACACACACACAATTTAGCACACACGTTTCCCTCTATCTTCTACAACAACCTATGAATGCGTCTAAGATGTCATTTGTTTTCTCATCCTCTTATCTTCTGCCTACTCCGTTTCCTCTACAGTCTAAGGTATGAATACTCCAGGTGAGGGCACAATAAGCCAAACACCAGACAAGCCACGTGCTCTGAGACCACCATGGTGGTGTTGTAGTGCAGTATAAAACACCTGTAACATGATATAACATAACCAGCACAAATCTGGTTCCTGTGCATTTGTGATAACAACAAATGTATGCCTGCAATAAAAGTAGTCCTATATGCAATCTTTGCAACATGCCAGTATATAACCAGATTGCACAATACGAGTATGTTTCACAGATTGACAATGCCATTGCACTCCAATGTGCTATTATTTTGTCAACTTAAATTGAATCCAGTTAGACAATATAATTTAAGTTTGAAATTCCCAGTTTGCTCGATTCTAAAATTGTCCAGGTACGATAATCTCAATATCATCTAAGTAGATGCACGAGTATATCCCTATTTTGCTACCCCCACTATAATCCCAGTTTGGTAATATCATTGTACTTCCATTTTCAACAAACTATATATAACCAGAGTTTGCACATTCCAGGCATGCTAACAATTTCAGAAATCCTGAGACCTCCTACTTTGTAATAACTTGAAAACTCCCCGCTGAAGAGCCCTAGAATATTTCACTTTTACACAATCCCAGTATATTGCCAGTTTACATGTCCTACTATGTTGGCAATTCGAGTATACGTCCTATTTGATCATCTTTGTATGAGCCCAGTTTGACATCACTGTCATTGATGCAGCATAAGCAGCCGCATTATGGGGAACAGGTGATCATGGGTTTGTGCAGGTGTGCTTCTGTATTTATATTGAGAGTAACTGGGGAGATGAGAACAGTGAAGAGAGACAGGGTTGGGGCAGCAGAGACAGGGAGTTGGAGAGAAGATGCAAATGGAGGAAGGGAAGAAAAGGAAGTGAACAATGTGAGATGCTCTGCACTAAGAAAGAACAAAAGCTGAAATAACTTGGTTTATGGGCTGTACCCAACCCAGGAGTACCTCAATCACATGTGTAGAAATTTGAGCGATGTCAGAGGAGAGTATCATTCCAGCCCGAAATGCCAGGCATTTCTCCTCTGAGCAAGAGTACCAACAGCAACCCAAGACATGTCTTTCTGCCTCTGTCGGCATCTTTAGGGCAATGTAGCTTCCTCCTTAGAAAGAAAGAGACATTCTAAGAAAAAGAGGAAGAGGTAGAGTTTCACAACAGAAGGGAAGTAGAAAGAGTGGAGAGATGTGGTAAAAAGATGGGATTTATATTGAGTTGGGAGTGAATAATAAAGTCAGTTAAACTCAAAGGGGACAGGGATGATGCAGTAAAGTTCGATATGTAAGCATGCATAATGGAGTTTTTTAGGAGCCTGCTATATATATATATATATATATGTATAACTTTATTTTATTTGCAAGTTCGGATTTGCCTAAAAGGCAACAGACAATGCCCAAAGATCTAGACAAAGACATTCGTGTATGTCTGTTATCTGAGTCAAATCGGGCAAGTTTCATGAGTTACTGCATTGTGAAGCTGCTAGTTTTAACCTATGCTACTAACCAACTGTACTTAAATGCACTATTTGGAATACATTCTGCAATAAGTTGCCCGTAAGGTAGTTCTAAAAGAATCTTTCACTAAAAATAAGTTGCCATTTGCTAATGTGAGACACTTTTTCATTGGTGCGCATAACCATTTTATGTCCCAGTTTGACCATGTTTATTAGCACTAATTCAAAAAAGAAAATAAACACAATTGTAGACCTGGCAGCCTGGTCATCTGTACCCTTACTGGGTCTGTCAGATCCCCAGCCCCCCACACACAAGATACTATCCACATCAGCCTCACCTCTCCCAGCACAGAAAACAAGACCTCAGTATGATGGCGACAGGGAGGACACAATCAAGGACGTCTCTGTCACTGCGGCTCTCATTCTTCTTTGAACCATAAACCTCTAAATCCACTGAGCCGCTTGTGACAAATTGGATTCTGCTCTGCAGCAGCACAAGGAGGAGTAGAGGTAAAATGGCTCACGCTGTCTTCATAGTTCTGCAGACCAAACACAAGATGATCATAAAGGTAAAAATGAACAGTTAAGAGATATACCTCATTCACCTTTTGTGGTAATGTGGGTTGAGGGAAGGGCGTAGTCTTAAGAGGGGTGTGAAGGTGAACCATTAGTCAGCTAAAAACACAGTATCACACTCCAAAATAAAGGGAATATCCAATCAAGGTTCTATAAAAAAAACATATAGTGCCTGATTTATTGAATTATTTGAAAGGTGAAAAGTGACGTGGCACTGGTGCAAAGTGAATTTGCACTGCCAATAAATGCCCTGATTCACAGAGATATGCTAAGTGTATTTTTGCAGTGCATAGTGACTGCACCAGTGCAAAATCAGTGCACCGCTCTGTGAATCAGGGTGTCTGTTGGCAGTGCAAAGTAATTTTGCACGAGTGCAAAGTCAATTTGCACCACACTATAAATTCCATATATCAGGCCCATATACTTTAATCAAACATACAATTTGCACATTGAACAAGTTCAAAATACTAAACAAAAAACTACCCAGACTAAAATAACTGAGATGAAGCAACAGAAAGCAGCACTCTGAGTGTAGTTCCACGGGTGGTAGGTAAAATACTTACCACAAAAAGGATATTGGCCCTCATTACGACCCTGGCGGAAAGGGGTTTACGCCGGCGTAAACCATGGCGCCCCTTTCCGCCTGAGTACGAGTTCCCGTAGCGCCATGGTGATTTTTACGCCTGCTTTTTGCAGGCGGAAAAATCCATGGCGCTACGGGACTTGTTGTTAATTACGCCACCGTAATTTACGGTGGCGTAATTAACACCTTCCCCACTCCCATTATACCCTATGGGGCAAAAATGGGAATGGGGAAGGGTAAATGGGGATTGGGGACTTACCGCCCCGCCAAGGTCGGAATGGGGCGGTAAGTCCGCCAACCACCATGGCGGAGTTGGCAGCTTAGCGCCATGGACCATGGTGCAAATTGCACCATGGTTCTCCGCCAGGGTCGTAATGAGGGCCATTGTGTTGAAAACAGAAGCAATCCTGACATAAATAGTCTCTAGGGTACAAGTGGACCGAGGGGGCGGGTCAGAGACAACAATACCTGGATTCAGTTCTGGGTGGGCTAATGCAATCAGACCCAGGGTTGGACATGGATGCAAGCTGATCAGGCTCATTTCAGGCACGTCGGATCATGGAGGGTCCTGCAGCAATCAGGGATTGAATAGGGGTGCATACAGGTGCTCTGTGCAGTGGAAGGGTGGCTCTCAAAGATGCAGGTTGAGGTGTTCCTGGAAGGCTTCACATTTGGTTGGGCTGATTGGTGTTTAGTCATTGGGAGGGGGTCAATGGATGAAGCACCAGTGATTTGAGTCAGCTGGAGATGGTCGTTGAAGTGGTGATGTATGGTGTGTTGATGTGCGATCAATGAGGCAGCAGTTAAAGGGCTGGCTGTGCTGATCACTGATTTTAATTCCAGGTTAGAGTCGGTATGTGACTATCCAGTGATTCAGTTCAGGATCCGGCACTGAGCAGTCACTTCGGGCCTATCAGGTAAGTAGTGTTTGCTGGGACTCGATACAGCATCAAGCTGGTCAAAGGTGAAAGCAATGTTCAACGTGGTGGAGGAGCACAGCAACCAGTGCTGGTGACTTCCATCTTGTTCCAAGTGCAGTGAACACAGAGTGACCGGTTTGGTGCAGTGAACAGAGAGCTTTGGCTGTTCTAGTCCTCTGGTTGCTGAGAGGCCCACACAGGTGGCCTTGACGATAGGATGATTCCATTCAGGGTCTGGTTTTCCAGTTCAGGAGATCCCAGTGCAGAGTGGTAGGCCCTGAGGCACAGTAGAGGTTCCTCTCGATGTGCCTTTGGAGTGGTAGAGGACAAATCTTCTCGGTCAAAGGATGTTACCTACCCTCACAAACAGATCAAAGAGGAGGCTCAGCCCTCCAAGTTCTTTTCCTGCCATTTGGTGGGCTACACCCAGCTGATCAGAATGCACATCACCTTCCACAGGCAAACTGAAAAGTGTGACATCAATTGGAATGTGGTGGTTGTGATCATAAGTACTACCATGCACTATGCCCAACGTGGGCATAGCTTTTCATTAGAGTTTACCCTGCCAACAGCATGAGCACCTTGTGATCATCATAGTTTTGGGTACAGGGGGCATATCTTAAATGCCGCCTATGCACCGCAGGGACTTGGCTTTCTCTGCGGCTGTCAAGTTGGGCCGCTCATGACCTTTGAACCTGCTCAGTGCCAAGAACAGGTGCCACAGATCAGGCTACTGATGCGGCAGGGCATGATGGCATTATGATGTTGGCAGGGAGTTGACAGAAAATGGACGTTGTTGGCAGATTACGCCTTTTTGAGACTGAATAACCCTCATCATTCGATTTGTTAATAAAAATCAAAAAAGCAGGGGCTTTGTACCCTTGCCAGATGGCTATTTCTTACACTGCTCATTCAAAATGTCTGTGTTTTTTCTGTGTTCTGTTGCTGTCAGAAGTGGCTGGTGGTTCAAGCAAGTGCAAGTGATGTATTAGGGGAGGAATGTATGGAGAGTATGAGGTTCAGGGGCTCTGTTGGAACTACCAATTCTCTACATGAAACCATGATGAGAACTGCCACTTCATATTACTGTTCCAGGTAGCTCTGTTACTGCATATATCCCCAAATAAAGGGCCACAATAATCCAATGCATTAACACTGTAGTGGCATGCCTCTCAGAGGGCAAATAGTTTTCCGAATTCAGTACAAACTTGCGAGCATCCTATGTCTGGCACTGACCTTCCTGCTACTGAAGTGTTATCTGACTGTGCTGTTAGCAGCAAGTGCAAACTTGTAATTCTACTTTAGTGCTGGCGGCTGCCCCCGATTTTCATTTTGAAAAGCTGGTCACCCTAGAGAGAAGAGTGGTATGGAAGAGAAGTAGAGGGAAGTTTGGGAGGGAAGAGGAAATGTTCAAAAATACCTTGTAAGAATGGTTGGAGTAGGGGAAGAGTCTACAAGAGAGGGCTGGAAGAGTGTGGATGGGGGAGGTAGCATAGAAGGGGAAGCAAATCCAAGGAACCGAGGTGGGCTCATGCAGTGGCTAGTTGTTTTTCATGAAAGGTGTGGGAGGCCCTATTTTCCTTAGCTGCACTGGTCTCACGGCTACACGGGTGGGGTGCACTGGAATTACGTTTCTCACATAAAGGATTTGATAGCCACAAACTAAATAAGTCTTAAATCTGCTGGTCTTGCACCCGGAAGCGGAGGGATCATCTGGGAGAAATATCCGAATGGGCTTTAAGAGGCTGGCAGTAAATTATTCTAGTAATGTAACAATAAGAACGCAGAACATCATGACATTTTAAGCGGTCGCTCGCTCCCATAGCACTGAATGACCTTCTGTGGAACATGCCTCAGGCCTTAAATACCGGTTCTTGAGTGTTTTTCTTTAACAATCCTGCGACACAGCTCTGCGAGTTAAGGGCTCGCTTCAGATACCCGTGTGCCCTAAATAGTCACATCTCACATCCAGTGAGAAGGTCAGGGCAAGGAGTTTAGTCACCTTTGGTAAAGTAAAATTATCACATTATTTGAGGCACGACTAATATGGTTTGATGAATCATTTGAAAACATAACATTATTATTTACTAAAGCAGAAGGCAGGATGCAGGCTGAGTTCCTCGTCTCTTGATGAGACCTGGTTGGACTCCCACCTGTTTGAATTTTGTGAATCAACCCTAAACTACACATTCAGGATTCAGTCGGCAAGACTTGCCAGTGCTCCAAATGAGCACATAGGCTGGTGTTCCGGGTGAAGCTCTGGAAGTGAATTTACCAGGCCAGTCAGGACCCCTGAACCTTGTGGAGAGATTCGGCTGGATGACAAGACCAGACCCTTAAAATATCTAGGAAGGATTGGCAGCATCATACATGACTCTGCACATGTCCTATTTCTGTGTGGGATGGGCTTCACTTTGTTCTCCTTCATAGTGGTCACTGCAAACAAATGCCAAGTGTTTGTGTTTCATATAAGTAGGACACAAGGATGTTCTCCTTCATAGTCACAGCAAGATGGCACGTGCTTTGCACCCTGAGTTACAGCGGAAAGTGTAGCCTCCTGCCTCCAACCAACTCAGGCATTGTCTTCTCTGTAGTAGGCACAACAAATGCCACGTGAGTGTATGGCATGTAAGATGGCCATTGTGCTTCTCTCCTCCCTTATGACTCAGAACAAACTAAAAACAACCTTTCTTAGTTCCACCCCAGCCACAAGTACCCAATGAAACTCAAAGTAAAACTACATTGGCTAAGACGCCATCATTCCTCTGCATCTGCCTGCACTGCTCATCATGCACATGTAGCACTCTTGCCTCTGATACAGCCGGAAAGACCCAATGTACCCAAACCATCAGCACTGCAACTCTGACAGAAGTTCTGAACACTTGACATTTACAGCTAGGAAGAAATTGAGGTGGTTCTGAATTTACGTGCATATTTTAACTTGCCCATGGCTTACAAGAGATGCAGACCTCCCCAACCCCCCCTTCCAAGTTGTTCTCTCAAATCGTGAACCCTTAGATGAAAGACACTCAGTTGAGCGTGGATGGAACACCAAACATGTCTCACGTCGCTGGCAATAATGCAACTCAGCGTATTGAAGGAGGACTATTTTGCACTGGGTAGCCACTCTCACACAACCTCCGAAAGTGCAATATTGAATCCCATATGGAAAGCCTGTTAAACCTCCATTCCTTTAGGTTGGAATAGAAGGGGGGAACCATTGTTAGAGGACAACAGAGCTGTGTATTCTGCAGGATCCCATCAACAACCCTCCTTTGAGGTGGTCCGGCTTCAAACCCCAGGCCTCAGCCCCAATATCCTGTATAACACCCGGCCCCCCACCATATGCTTTCACCACTCAGGGCCACAGCTGGAAGTATCTCAAGGCCTAGTTCTTCTATTGTTTGAAGGTAGGTTGAACATAAGTCACAAGGAGATGGGGTAGCTCAGGGTGGGCTGAAAGGTGTGCTTCCTAAGAGAAACTGTTCCAACTCCAGCAGATGGCTCTGTCCGCAGCACATAAACCTCTGGAACATATGATCACACTGCTCTTCAAAGTGTACCCACAGTGCATCATTAGGTAAACTGCTGGTGACATGTGGTGACTACTCTCAGTAGGAAAATAGCACCATTGGCAAAAGGAGAACATTCTACCTGATGGCAAAATCCAGGCTATTAAGTTCACAATGGGGTACAATTAGGTATATTACTCCCATCAGCATTAACATCACAGACAACTATCCTGCCCGAGGAATGTTCTAATCCGTATTAATAGTAGTAGTAAAATAGTTTATTGAGCACAGCAATACCGGAAACCGGTTTCAAGGTACTATACATTAGACAATAGGCACAATCATACATCACAATAATAAATAAATATACTAAATAAATCTAAAACACACACTCCTGAAGCACCATTGTAAAACAAAAATGATAAATATATACTAATAAATCCAACCCTAACACTTCCGATATCCAGATTACATTACATCAGTCAACACCCAAAATGAAATCAGCTGTGTGTTTAGCTCAAGGGAGGGCCAGAAGCTGATGGGAGTGGCAGTGCACGGAATTGCGCTGCAGTGGGGAGGTACAATGCGTGCCTCCTGCCACTGATCTGACACAGTAGCACTGCCAGTGGCAGTATCGGTTAGCTACTGTGGATGCTGCCAGTGGGATTAAATGATGTGGGCCATCCGCTCAGATGTATTTTAACAGCAGTTGAATTAATTCAAGTGAGCAATTGATGCTAGCGTACCTTATACTCAGCTGTAAAATGCCATGTTACTGATTGTGATATATAACTACAATACATTTAGGAGTTCTGCCTGGCTGGAAAGCATTCCCAGCACATTGCTAATGTAGATGATCGTGTTACCTTCATATTAAGGAACGCATTTGGTGGCAAAATGGATGGTGGGAGCCCATACCCATCTCTACACAAGTCACATGTGAGTGACTGGCGTAACGTTATAATGTTATAAGTGACCTAATATTATAAACCCTGTTTTGTTGGGTAGAAATCTTCCTATATCCCAATAGGCCCTACTCCCTGACCCCCACCCCCCAGGCAGCAAGGTTACAATCAATGCTTCAGATACATTTGTCTATAGCCCAGTACTGTGATAATAGCTGTTATTTATTATTATTATTATTATTATTATTATTATTATTATTATTAGCATTATTAGCATTATTAGCATTATTATTATTCATATTATTATTATTAGTATAACGCCCACGACTATTATTATTATTATTATTATTATTATTATTATTATTATTAGCATTATTAGCATTATTATTATTATTCATATTATTATTATTAGTATAACGCCCACGACTATTATTATTATTATTATTATTAGTATTATTTAGACACTTTATTTTGGCAATGATATCATAAAGGGTGTATATAAACACAAATATAATCTCATCAATACAATACATGGGGGTGTGTACTTAAAATGTTTACACTTGTGTGAGTGTCAGTTACAGGAAATACCACATATACAGAAGAAAAAAGAACATGTATGATAAGTCATATGTAACGTGCCTGTACACAAGTGGTTCTAAGTGCGATAAGACAAGGGAGGAAAGACAGAGAGAGGACAAGACATACGCTCTTACCAGGCCTTGTGTCATTCAGATCATGTAAGTGCGAGAACTTAACATCTCAACTCAGAACGTCTTTGATCTCTTATGGAATAGCAGATCTCCAGTTATAAGACAATATTCATGTGGGCTTCTCTTCTTCCCCAAGCACTTAGTGAGACTGCAAAAATACCATCCACTGTGCGCTTTTGCATACATTTTCCACAGCAAACAATGTTTGAATACCTCTGTTCATTAAACAGTTGTTCACATCTTTGTCCTAAAATCAGCAGAGAGGGGGAAATATATTTCTGTAGGGGCTCCCTTAGAGTAAAATAAAAAGCAAACATAGATGAATTTCTACTCTCCCATCTCGCTTTAACCACTGCAAGAGATATGTTAATTAATCACATCTTCATAAACAAAGAATGCTTCATCAGATATTCTATGAGGACACATTATCTTCTAGAACAACACTTTCTTTAAGATGCAGATAATCGTATCCCATTGACAGATGCAAACATGTTGTGACATATTCTCCCAGATCCAATAGGTATACGCATTAGCAACCATGTGTCTGCTATCTTCATTAATAGAATCTGGACTCTTCCCTTTTCAACAAATAAAGGAGCCTCCTGATATGGGCAAACCACTTTAAGGAACTTGCACTATCATTTGACAGAACATCTATAAGAGCTCCCCTATACTTCATAAGGGTCTCACTAGACCAATAGCGAACCCAGAATAATATTGGCTTGAGGGCTATTTGGTCTGTGTTACACAACTGGCCGAGTTCCATTTGGAGTGGAACATTTGGTCTGCTTTTAGGAACCCGTAGCAACCTGTTCAGGAAGTTAGTTTTGGTTACTAAAAGAGTGTTACACTTAGTTTGGACCCAAATGTCTGCGCCATACAGGGCATCCGCCAAAGCCTGTGACTTATATATTTCCAGAGCTGGTGCAAAGGATTTTTTCTTAACTCTATTTGGATTGGTCAAAATCCCATTACATGTTGTTCCTAGGGCAAGTTAGCCTTTGAAACATGTTCTTGCAACAATCCTAACACTTAGGTAATCAAAATAACCCACTTCTTCAATCTTCATGCCATCTATGCTAATATCCAAACGTGTCCATCGCCCTAGCTTCCTACCACATCTCATTACCTTTGTTTTGTTAGCATTAGCATCCAGGCCTTTAGCCCTGCATAAGTGAACAAGATGAGTTGTCTGTTTCCTCAGGCCTGTTGGCATGTGGGACAGGATATCAACAGGTTCTGTAAAAAACACGATTCCAATTTTGGATGTATACATGTAGAACTTCAATAGCAACCCAACAAATGCATTGGGGAAAGTCTTACACCCTTCTCAACTGCACAATTCTTGGCCGTCTCCCCCAGCAGACGCCATCTCACTCTAGCTGATGAATATGCATATACATCCATGATTGTTTCCAACAAGGAAAGCATAATAGTACTGTTTTTATCAAACGCATAGTTAAACCCACTCGAGTACTCAAGCATAGACTGACAGTTGTTGCTATCGTTGGCACATGTTGGAATTGTGCCTGTCAGGTTTGGTACCTGTGACCTGCATGTTATACACAGATGTATACTGCAAGCCCATTAATGTACAGACAATGACACTGGCAGGCTCAGAATCTATCAAGGACAACATTGCATCCTGTAGGTGGTTTTGTCTTATTGGGGTAAATTCTGGATTTGGCAGTATTTTCCTTACTGTACTATTTTGTAAATGGTGGTAAATTGGCTGTAAACTGGCCTCCCATAAACTAATTGTGCATCTCTTCATGGAAAAATAAATTTCAAACTGTGTACGTAAAACAAGGAATGCATTTCATTGTGCACCAAAAACTGTATTATAATGCTATGGTTTGAAATTAGTATATTAGTAATGGAGTTACTAATCAGTTATGCATTTCTAATGCAGTTTGCACACATGACATTTATAAAACTGTGCACCTCTTTATTTTAAAATGGCAGAACACTGTGCTAAAATGTTTTTTTTTACTAAATGTTCTGAGAAATTTGCCTGCTGAATGTTACTGAAATAATGTTTGCAATTTGAAAAACTGGGCCTGCTGCATTTCCATGCTGCATATTGCATGCTGGCAATAAAACCCCATATATATCCTTACAATCCCTTCCTCCGCCTTGGTCAATTTCTGCAATGACTTCTTTTCTTCTCTCCTCAAGCACTCCCTTGTGCCGACCACTCACATGTGGCAAACTACCCCTCTATCTCCAATACCCCATTCCTGGGCAAACTCCGGGAGAAGCTGGCCATCTGACAGCTTATCCACCACACTGAATCTGTCGTTTGTCTCCATGACCACCAGACTGTCTTCAGAGCATCCAGAGGCACAGAAACTGCTCTACTCAACACCCATGAAGACCTGCTCTCTATTCTTGACTCCAGCTCCCATTCCCTTCTCATCCTTCTTGATCTTTCCTTTAACTTTAATACAGTCAGCTGTACCTCCCTGATAAATCGTCTCTGAGATACCCTTGGCATCACAAATCGAGCTTTGGGTTAGCTGACCTCTTTCCTCTCTGACTGTCCTTCCCAGGTACAACTGGGCACTTTCCTCTCCACCATCTCGCTCTTCACCTGTGGTGTCCCCCAAGGCTCTAGTCTCTCTCTCTGGCTCTTCAATATCTACCTTATCCCCCTAACCATCTGAACTCCTCCTTCTCTCCTAACTTTCAGTGTTATGCTGTAGATATGCAGCTTTCCTACAAGATACCCTCCTCTTCCTCCCCTTCTTCAACACTCATCCCTGACTGATTGTCTGCTATTGAAGCATGGTGCACTACTAACGATCACTGCCTTCATGCCAGTAAGGCAGATATCCTTCCCATTGGGACCCTTGCTCCCTTTTTCCCTCCCACACTCTGGCCACCATCCTTAGGCCTCATCCCCTCACCCTTGTGCAAAGCTAAAAACCTTGTCATCATCTTCGACTTCTCCTTCTCCTTCTCTCCTAACATGATGGACCTGGCCAAGAAGGCCCATTTTCAACTCCACCTCCTTAGAAACTCTCTCTAGGCTGGACTACTGCAACAGCCTCTTCCTCTGTCTTCCTATCTCTTCTCTTCACCCGTTCAACTAATCCAACATAGGGCTGCAAGACTTACTCTTGGCCTCAAGACCAGGGACTGCATCTCTCCAGTCCTCAAATATCTCCACTGACTCCTGGTTGCTGCGATGATCAAAAACAAGAACCTCTGCATAATCCAGAAGGCTATCTGGGGCCTGGGACCACACTATATCCAGCTCACTCTCCTTAAATACCTACACACTGGAGCCCTTTGCTCGTCTAACTGTAACTCTTTGCAAGGCAGACGCTTTTACAAGCTGAGAGTGGAGAGTAGATCTCTCTCTTCCGCAGGTGCCTCCCGCTGGAATATCCTCCGGCCCCTCTCAGACTTGAGCTCAACCTCCTTAAGTTTCCAGAAACTCCTCAAGACCTTCCTATTCTCATATTGTCCTCCCTCCTTCACCCCTACTAATGTCCTCTTTGCCTGAGACTGGTAGTCTGGTTCCTTCATAGTTTTACAGGGTGCCAGGACCTCACCTGCCCGTCTACCTCTGCACTAATTCCCCTGCCCACCTCCAAACCTTGCCCTGCACTTTCCCTCACAGTCCCCCCTCATTCACTTAGCTGATCAACCTGCACCCTTGTAGCCCTCCAGCCACTTTACTTGCACTTAGCTGTGGCTACCCAACCCCTGCACTTCCCCACAACACAAGTACTAAACATGACCAAAGAAATCAGATGGGAATCAGAGTATCTTTTGGCCACCTTCTGACATTACTTTTTTCTTTCTGTACTATTTTGATTTGCAAAGCCCTGTTTTGAAAAAGGACCAAGTGGTGCTGAAACACATGTCAATAAAGAGGGCAAAAATCCTAATCTAGTAACCAACAATTTGTCATCTATTGACTTGTATCCAATTGATCACATACTATCCGGAGTCAGAAGAATATATGGCGCTACACCTAAGGTGTCCCCTATGTCCTTCATATATATTTTGTACTTGATGCACAATGCAAAGAGACTCGCTCCATTAGTTTGTGAAGGATTTATTTTGCGTGACACAGAGGTGTGGTTTTGGGCTGATGTGCGTCAGTCAGGTGGACACAACATAGGGTCCTGCACTGAGCAGAAATCTGGATAGAAACAACCCTGCATACAAGTACTGGCACGACTGTAAAGGCCAGCTGACAGTGACGTGTACTGTGACACAAACATATGCCATGCAATGAAACCATAAAGCCACCTCCCAGAATGCAGGCCATGTGACAGAAGTGTACAAGGTAGCAAACATGTATTTGCCATGGATGGCTGAGAACTGCACCCAACTGTACTGGAACAAATATATGGGCAGGTCAACCATTATTGTCTATACATAAGATACACACAAATGCCACTCATCAAAGGTGTCCACATAGGTGTCCATACCTGCCACGCCTTGCACCTGCTCACTGTTAATGAGTACACTTGCAGCCTCCTTGAATGGAGTCAGCTGCTCCTCCTCTGCTGGACCCCCTCCAGTGGGTCACAAAAGAATATATAAGGCAACAGTCTACGCAATGGTTTAAGTAGAGTTGTGGTCAGTAAGGCTATGAGGTATCCCAACAAAAGCAGTACGCAATACGCGGAGGCACCCCAAAGACAAAAATTGTGTACACAATACTCAGAAAGCTTTAAATCAAAAAAACAAAGTGGTTAGCAATACTAAGAGGCACCCCAAAAACAAACATTGCGATAATCAGAAAGATTTCAAACAAGAATAAAAGAGGTATGTGATACGCAGTGGCACCCAAAAGAGAAATAATACATATGTGATACACTGAAAGCCCCACAATGACCAGAAATACATGCACGTATGCGCAGAGGCAACCCCAAAAAGTACAATGTGGTATGGTTACTTGAAGAAAACAGCTCGCATTGCACCCCAAATACATGGCAGCAACACTCAATCATCCATCTTCATACCTTCTCGCGCACAACCATTGATGTGTGTCTCACCTCTTAAATATCCCCATCACTACACGTAGGGGTGCCGAGTGCAGCGCATAGTTATGCAAATTATGCACTGAGTGCCTTTCCTTTCATCTCCACACTGCCTTGCCATTCAATACCACAGATTAAATTGCTCCTGCATCCGTGCATTCCATTTTGCCTCCTCCAGCCTTGTATTTCCTATAAGCCTCACCATCTGCACTGTCTTTGAGTGCCTGTTGTTCCCCCATTGCCTGTTTCCCTGTGGATCACATGTGAGGCTAAGTGACCACCTCTACTGTCAACAAGGAACTTCCACCTCTCTGTACCTCCACCACCACTGCTCCACATTTTGTCAGGACCCAGATGTACCACTCCTGCCTCGGGGGTTGCCATGTCTGGCCCATTCTCCTCTCATTCGAACTTCACCCACAAGGCGAGGCAGATGGCTGTCAACTTCACCACCAATGAGGTTGGCATCCTGGTGGAAAAGGTCCTGACCTACCTCGATGCCCTCTTTAACCCAGTAACTCAGCTTGTGAAGAGGTGGATGTATGAAGATTTGGGAGGACCTCACGGCTGCCATCAGTGCGGAGGGGGTGGCAGTCCATACCATCGATGCTGTGAAAAAACGCTGGGAGGACCTGAAGCGCCAGAGCCCGGAGAAGGCGTAGGCCGCGCTCGATGCAGGTGCCACAGTGGAGGTGCACTGTGCTGCGGCCATCGGTTGTAACCCCTTCAGCTCCGTGTCCTGGAGACCTTTTACCCAGCGATCCACTCCCAGATCCTTTGGTGGAAGTCATGGCTGGAAGCTGCTGGGTAGTAGCCATGTGGTGGTCTGTGCGGTAGAAGGGTGGCTCTCAAAGGTTGAGGTGGTTCCAGGAACGCTTCACATTTGGCTATGCCGATTGGGGTCTAGCCACTAGGAGGGGGTCAATGAGTGAAACGCCAGGAATTTGAGTTGGCGGGTGATGGTCGTTGAAGTGATGAACTAGGTGTGTCGATGTACAATCAATGAGGCGGCAGTTTAAGGGCTGGCTGGGCTGATCCATGATAGTTACTCTGGGATAGAGTCAGTATGTGACTCTCTAGTGATTCAGTTCAGGCTCCGGCACTGAGCAGTTGCTTTTGGCCTACCAGGTAAGGAGAGTTTATTGGGACTCGATGCAGTGTCGAGCTGGTCAAAGATGCAAGCAATGTTCAATATGGTGGAGGAGCGCGGCAACCAGCCCAGGTGACTTCCATCTTGTTCAAGGTGCAGTGAACACAGAGTGACCGGTTTGGCACAGTAAACAGGGATCTTTGGCTGATCTTGTCCCCTGTTTGCTGAGAGGCCCAATCAGGGGGCCTTGACGATAGGATGATTCCATTCAGGGTCTACTTTCCCAGTTCAGGAGATTCCATTGCAGAGTGGTAGGCCCTGATTAACAATAGAGGTTACTCTTGATGTGACTTGGGAGTGGTAGGGGACAGATCTACTTGGGCGAAGGATGTTACTTGCCCTCACAAACAGATCAAAGAGGAGGCTCATCCCTCCAGCTTCTCGTCCTGCTTTTTGTTAAAAATAGCCAGAGCTTTGCATCCTTGCCAGACGGTAATTCCTCACACCGCTCATTGAAAATGTCAGTGTTTTTCTCTCTGTTCCGCTGCTGTCAGAAGTGACTGAGTGGTTCAAGGAAGTGTAAGTGATGTATTAGGGGAGGAATATATGGAGAGTATGAGGTGCTGTGGGATGTATTGACCCACTTTTGCTCGGCTATGCTGCATCACTCTGTTATGGTGGTGCCAGAAACAGAAAAATGGCTGCAAAACCCTTGTGCGCGCCAAAACCCATGAAAATCGTGCTTTTCAACACACAAAATGATGGCTGTCCAATCTGCCACGCATGTTGTCAGTGGTGGAATAGAGCTCTCACTACTGAAATGTGTCACTGGGCTCCACAACAATTGAAAGTGGAGTGCAGAAGGAAAAATGCAGTGCGTTGCTAAATGAAACTCCAATATTGCTTTAAATCACCTTTTCTTGACTGCTGAAACTTCAGAATGCCGGTACAGAACACCATCCAAATATTCAAAATTATTGCTGGGTACTACAATTCACTAAGTTTAAGGAATCACTGTGAACTTACAAGGTCCTGAAAGGCTAAGAGCGTAAAGAAATCTCCACAGCAAAAGTGGCCTGCATGTGGATCTGTAAAACCTGTGATGACAGCTGTCAGGGGCCTTCCTGATTAAACTTTAACATGTTATAAACTAAAAGTCAAATGTTTGCAATATAAGAGGCCTGTTACTGATAGTAACCCATATTGTAGTTGTTTTTGATCCCCTAGGTTAAAATCCTTAATGAGAATTATATCTGTTATTTGATACAACAAGTTTGTTTTGTGCTAAGGAAAAGCCAAAATAATTTAACAATTAAATTAAACCTGGCTGAGCAGCAAGAACTGGAAACACAGGTTTTTTTCCCCAGAGGGAGTGCCCTACTCTCAGCTGAAACTCACAGAGAGGTGCTAATTGCCGGTTAGCCCAGGACTAAACAACGAACATCCTCCAATCCAGGAAATTGAAAGTGTGAAGGCAGTTGTAAACTCACTGGGAAGGAGCTTCCCCCAAGGAGGGAGATGCACTGGGCACCCAGAAGAGACAAATGGGTGAAGCCAAGCGACCATCTGTTGCTTATCCTGAACAAAGAACACATTTTAAAAGACTTATAACTTGCTATCCAAAATGGTGAAAAATATAAAAATGACAGAGCTGTTAATTTCATTTCTGGCTGCACGTGTGAAGAGGCGGCAGAACGTTGTGACATGTTCTGGACAGGAATTGCAAGATATGTGATTTTACGCAAAATGTCAAGAATTGTGAAAATGTGCACGCATGTCCCCATGTTAAACACGCATATTTGTGGAACTTTGCAGAACAATCGGAAAGTGTGTTCATAACAAAAAGGGCAAAAATCTGTAGAAAGGGGAGACAAGATCCCACCACTGCGGAGTTTTGAGGGATAGCTGCAATGTAAAATATGGCATCTTTATGTGTGATTTGTATAAAGGTGACCAATGTAGAAATGTACATTTAATATAAAATCAGACTTGGAGACCAATGGCTAAAGGGAGGTCTCTGAGGATGGTAAAGCAAATCATAAAACCTGACATCACCCATCCTTGAGCCAATCACTCAAATTGCAAGGTGGAGATGAAGTATGGACCCTATCCCAGCTCAAAGGGGCAAGCTTAGTTAAGCCGGCTGACACACCCCCTTTCTGATGTCATTTTATAGCTTAAATAGAGACATCTGATCAGACGTAGAACAGACAGATCCACTCACCCTCCTGATGCTGGCGGAGCACCCTGCTGCTGAAATCTACATTTTCCTTGCTCCAGACTCCAGAAACTTGACAAAGCAAGGGACTATTGCATAGCTGAACCATCCTCCTCTAGGCCTCAAATTCTAGAAGAGAACCCCAAAAGCCTAGAGGAAGCATCATAATACAGCCGGGCTGTGCTGTTACTGCTTGCCTGTGGAATAGAAATATCCTCAGAACCAAGAAGGGCAGATCCTGTCCAGTCCTGTGCTATGCTGTGACCAGAGCGCCTTGATGACCCTGTCCAGTCCTGTGCCGTGCTGTGACCAGAGTGCCTTGCTGACCCTGTCCAGTCCGATGTGCCCAGCTGTCATTCTCTGATAGGTCCAGAATCCTGATGGTCCAAAATCTTAAATCCATTTTGTTTTGTTAGAATTAACAGAAAGCTAGAAATTGTTGATTCCCGTGCATTATCATGCCCCTTCCTAACCTCTGAGCTATCCTTCCTTCCATAATCAGTAATATTGTTAAAATCTGTAGTGAAATATTATTCTGTCTATCTGTAAAAGCATCTTTTTCCTAGTCATTTGTCAACTTGATCTCTTAATGTCATTCGAGTGACCAGCCTAGCGCTCCAAGGTGGACAGCGAAGAACCAGGACTGAGTCGCGAATCACCCTGTGCCGTTAGGTGGCTTAGCTTGGATGCTCTAGTCCATAGCTAATATTTTCAGATTGTAAAAATAAAGCCTCTTTCCATTCTCGCGCCTATCTCGCAAAAACAACCTTCACTAAAATCGCTACAACTCCCTCAGTTTGTAAATAGGAATGAAATTTCAACTCCTACTTGTAGCTAACATCCATATCTATCCATAGAGCCCACCACCGAATTGCAAAACAGTGCGGTTCTCCCGTTATCGCGAATATCGCACAGGTAAAAGTTTGCCGGAAATTTTCATTTTGAGACATTTTTACACATGCAAAATAGATTCAAACTGCTGCCGACTTGGATTTTAAGATTGCAAATGTTTTCTGCTGACTAAATCCTTGCTTATATTTGTGTGCAACTGTTCAAAGCGGCTCCCATAGGAATTTACAACAATTTAAGCATTTTTCCACACATTTAGACTTCTTGCTCAGCTACTTTAAAAATCATCTGACAGTTGAAAAGCTCACATCGTTTTCCCCCCTTTGCAGGGGGAATTTCTAACCATTGTGCTATCTAATCTGAAACCAACACAAAAGTATTAGTTTCTGTGCTGCATTTGTTTTGCTCATAACTTATTTCCAGTGTATTAAAGATATCATTCTGTGTTCTGTCACCCCTTTGGTGATTGTTGTTTACCTATTAAAATATCTATTGTGATTTTTATCTTAAATAAATAAATAATACCTTTTACAAACCAGTCTGATTCCTGGTCCAGAGTGACACGGGGTATTTCTAAATAAGGGGTGTAATACGAGTGGTACTTCTCTCAAATAATTGAATCAATGGGCCTCATTACGACCCTGGCGCTAAGTGTTTAATGGCGCTGTAAAAGGCTGCGGCGCCGTTAAACACTTAGCGCCTTACTACGAGGTCCCTTTGCGGGACCCAACCTTAACGGCTGGTCTATACCGTAATTTGCAGTACCGTACTTATCACCTTCCCCATTCCCATAGAGCCCTTTAGGGCAAAAATGGGAATGGGGAAGGGCCATGGTTCAATGGGGAATTAGTGCCCCGCCAACCTTGGAATGGGGTGGTAATTCCCCATTGAACCATGGCGGACCCGTTACAACAACGGCACCACCCATGGTGCTAATAGCGCCATGGTTTAGCACCAGTGTTGTAATGAGGGCCTATATATCAAATACGTTTTTCCAGTGCGCTGTACACTGGGCAGGGAGCAGAGTGTATCACCTGATTGAAATCCTTAAAAGTGCAGTGGCTCTTTTGAAACTACCAATTCTCTACATGAAACCATGATGAGAACTGCCACTCATATTACTGTTACAGGTAGCTCTGTTACTGCATATATCCCCAAATAAAGGGCCACAATAATCCAATGGAATAACACTTAAATATCATCACAGGTGGGCAAATCGTTTTCCGAATTCAGTACAAACTTGTGAGCATCCTATGTCTGGCACTGACCTTCCTGCTACTGAAGGGTAATCTGACTGTGCTGTTAGCAGCCAGTGCAAACTTGTAATTCTACTTTAGTGCTGGCGGCTGCCCCCGATTTTGATTTTGAAAAGATGGTCACCCTAGAGAGAAGAGTGATATGGAAGAGAAGTAGAGGGAAGTTTGAGAGGGAAGAGGAAATGTTAAAGATAGGAAAAATACCTTGTAATAATGGTTGGAGTAGGGGAAGAGTCTACAAGAGAGGGCTGGAAGAGTGTGGGTGGGAGAGGTAGCATAGAAGGGGAAGCAAATCCAAGGAACCGAGGTGGGCTCATGCAGTGGCTAGTTGTTTTTCATGAAAGGTGTGGGAGGCCCATTTTCCTTAGCTGCACGGGTCTCACAGCTACGCGGGTGGAGTGCACTGGAATTACGTTTCTCACATAAAGGATTTGATAGCCACAAACTAAATAAGTCTTAAATCTGATTGTTTTACACCCAGAAGCGGAGGGCTCATCTGGGAGAAATATCTGAATGGGCTTTAAGAGGCTGGCGGTAAATTATTCTAGTTATGTAACAATAGGAACGCAGAACATCATGACATTTTAAGCCGTCACTCTCTCCCATAGCACTGAATGACCTTCTGTGGAACATGCCTCAGGCTTAAATACCGATACTTGAGTTTTCTTCTTTAACAATTTTGTGACACAGCTCTTCGAGTTAAGGGCTCGAAGAGCTGTGTCACATAAATAGTCACTGTTCCCTAAATAGTCACATCTCAGATCGAGTGGGAAGGTCGGGTCAGGGAGTTTGGCCACCTTAGGTAAAGTAAAATGATCAGATTATTTGATGCACGACTAATATGGTTTGAAGTATCATTTGTAAACAGAAACGTTTATTTACTAAGGCTGCAGAATGAAATACTGCTTGGAGTTGAAAATCACGTCGGGCAATTCGAACTCATGTAATCCTTGGACAGTCACAAGAATGCTTTCATAAGGAATATTAGAAAAGGTTCACAAGACAACCAATCACAGAAATGTATGTTTGTCTAAATGTTACCATCCGAGCCAGAAGGTAGGATGCAGGCTGGGCTCCTCCCTCTTGATGAGACCTGGTTGAACACCCCCCTCTTTGAATTTTGTGAGTCAACCCAAACTACACATTCAGGGTTCAGTTGTCTTGCAAGACTTGCGGTGCTCCAAATGAGCACACAGACTCGTGAAGCTCCGGAAGTCAATTTGCCAGGCCAATCAGGACCCCTGAACCTTGTGGAGAGATTCGGCTGGATGACCAGACCCGCAAAATATCTAGGAAGGATTGGCAGCATCATACATGACTCAGCACACGTCCTATTACTGTGTGGGATGGGCTTCACTTTGGTTCTCCTTCATAGTGGTCGCTGACAACAAATGCCAGGTGTGTGTGTTTCATGCACACAATCCTGGCTGGTAGCGCAGGGTGGGCTGAAAGGTGTGCTTCCTTAGAGAAACTGTTCCAGCCCCAGCAGATGGCTCTGTCCGCAGCCCATAAACCCCTGGAACATATGATCACACTGTTCTTCAAAGTGTACCCACAGTGCATCATTAGGTAAACTGCTGGTGACATGTGGTGACTACTCTCAGTAGGAAAATACCACCATTGGCAAAAGGGGAACATTCTACCTGATGGCAAAATCCAGCCTGCTGAGTTCAAAATGGGGCACAATTGGGTATGTTACTCCCTTCAGCATCAACATCACAGACAACTATCCTGCCCGAGGAATGTGCTAATCCGTAGTAATAGTAGTAGTAAAATAGTTTATTGAGCACAGCAATACCGGAAACCGGTTTCAAGGTGCAATACATTAGACAATAGGCACAATCATACATCACAATAATACATGCATATGTTAAATAAATCTAAAACACACACTCCTGCAGCACCCTTATAAAACCAAAATAATAAACATATACTAATAAATCCAAACCTAACACTTCCGATGTCCAGATTCCATTACATCAATTAACACCCGAAATAAGAACATCTGTGTGCTTATCTCAATGGAGGGCCAGAAGCAGATGTCAGTGGCAGTGCATAGAATTGTGCTGCAGTGCAGAGACGCTTTTACGGGAAGGCAAAAGGGATACTTGCCCAGGGTCCCTGCCTTGGAGGAGGCCCCACAAGGCTGCCTGATCTAAAGAAGTGAGATTTCTTTGTTCACCAAACTTAAATAGCACACATCATGATATTTTCTGGCATGCAGCTGAGGCTCTAAACCCATTGCCTGTCTTTTTTGGTAAGTACATTCTGCCTCCATCAAATAATCATGTAATGATTTCTGTGTTCACTGTTGTATATATAGTTTGTGTATTCGTTATTTGGGCACAACTCCTGTAGCATTCTTTCCTTCCTGTGGTAATTATGTTGATCATGTGCAATAGCCAAATTTGAAATGCATATTGGTAAATTGAGTTCCACCATGGTTCAGAAGTTAGCTCAGTGTGTTAAGCACTCATTGCAGATATATGTGTTCTTATGCAAAATTAGAATAGCACATTCCTGTAAGGCAGGCTGAGCCTTTCCTATGTCTGAAGTTTATAAACCTGCCTGTGTATTTACTTGGTCTTGCAACACAACAGGTGCTATTATCAGCAATGAACCTGCACCAGATAGGGTTTGCTAAAAAAACGAACATGTCATCCTTATGTGAAGGTCTAGAAATTGGTTTGTTCAGGTGGGGTGTTGTAAAACCTAGGCAATCACCTCCAACCATGACCCTAAACTGATAGTCAAAGAGATGAATTCAAATTTTGAACCAAATCATTCATGCTGTATCCTGGCTTTGCCAACAGACAATACAGTGATCCTGGTCAAGTCATCTAATATCTCGCACATTACTGTACTGTCTTCTGTGAAGTTTGCATCCTCACCTGCTGGTGGCCATCGTTTAGCCCATTACTTGATCTTTCTTCATATGTAGGCCATTTGCGTGGAATGGGTTGTAGACAGAAGAGGGTGGACCAGATGTTGTAGGCCTCGGCCAAGCATATTTTAAAGTCTGCTCATTTGACACAAAAAACGCTTTGCATTTTTGTAAAAGTCAAAGGTTTTTCTGTACGTTTATAAATGACAATTTCACAAGCCAGTGTTTTGGAACTATGTAAAGCTTTACAATAGAAAATACCAACCCAGATTAAATCTGTTATGTACCCCTGCTTACAATTCACAAACATGTGGCGTCCCACAAACATCGTCCCCGGTGCTAAAAAACACGTGTATGACAAAATTGTGTTCGCGAAAAGAAAAGAATTGAGAAAACTCAAACGAAAAGCAAAATGTTCTACTATGCCATTGGCAGTAACAGCAGCCACTGAATCTACCAGAGGATACAAAGCGTGGCTCCAAATGATCGCTTAACTCTGTACCAACAAGATGCTGTAAACATACTTAGGGCAATAAGTGGCCTCAACAGTTGAGAATTCTGGTCCTTGCTGAATTCGACATCATCAGCTACAGAATTATCCATTGTAACGAGCATTGGAGAGTCAACTTGGGTAAGGTTCTTCAATACCCTGTTTCAACATCCTTCTAACACCCTTACACAAATTCCTAGTGCGGAGCCGTCTAACTGGGTGAACCTAGATGACAAAGAAGAAATAATAAACTTGGTTAAGAAATCAAAGAACTCTAGAGTGCCGGGCCTGGACGGTATCACAAACGTGGATCTAAAGGCCTTCCCAACGGAATGGGTGGAGCTTCTTGGCAAAATATTCTGCAGATGTGCAGAATTGAAGTCGATCCCCCCATCGTGGAAATCAGCCATAGTTGTCCCCATTTTCAAAAAAGGAAATAACCCTGCGAATTATCGACCTATCGCTTTGTTGGACTCAATCAGGAAGGTTTTTGGCTCCCTGCTTCTCAGAGACATCAAAGAATGGGCTATGCCCCGTGGGATGACTACCTGCAAACAGGCTTCAAGAAGGACCTGGGAACCTCAGCGAACATCCTTATGATAAGCGCTTTAAAGAGCAAGGTCCTGGAAGGCGGTTCACGGATATTCATCGCTTTTATTGACCTAATCCAGGCCTTTAACCATGTGGATAAATCTCGTCTTTGGGCTGAATTCTCGGCCTGGTCCGCCAGCTCTCCTGGAACCGATTAAAGCACTCTACACTGATACCACCATGAGAGTACGGCTAAACCATCAAGGGCTACTCTCAGCTGAGATACCGAGTCAAGAGGCATGAATTAGGGATGTCCGCTGGCTCCGGCTCTCTTCTTGGCTTTCATAAGGGACATCAAAGACTCAGGAACGTACCTTTCCACCTAAAATCAGCAAAACACTAATTAATCGGCTGCTGTACGCGGATGACTTAATTCTCCTCGACCACACACCAATCGGTCTGCAGCGCCAACTCAACAACCTACTTGAAATACATTTCAAGTAACAACTTGGAGATAAATGAGAAAAAAACGAAATTCATGACATTGGCAGCAACAAGGAAGAAAAAAGAAAAGATTTTCCTGGGTCTCGAAGGTTTGCCCATAGAAAAGGTGTGAGACTTCAGGTACCTTGGGGTGAGGCTAGACAGCTTAAAGCACGAGACGGCCATGCAAGATTCCTAAAGAGACAAAACAAAAAAACCTGCGGCACAAGTGAAATCGATTGACAAGTAATGTGGCCACTTTTCCATGATTCTGGTGTTGAACTTCTATAAAATGAAGGTGGTTCCAATTTTGACATGCGGAGCGGATGCAATGCCAAACATACCAACGACATTATGGCCGAAACTTGAGGCCCAGTTCTGGAGATCTGTACACGGTTTACCGAACTCTACCTCCATAGTCTCCATTCGACATGAAGCTTGCTGTCTCTATCAGGCACGGTTAGATGCAACCATTGATGTTCTTCGGGAAGTGCAGGATGTCAAAAACGCTTTGAATCTACAACTTGATACCTCAAGAAAGCCTAGGCACTAGCTGTAAGATGCTCACCTTTTGGAACAGGACAAATCTTGACAAAATGCTCTCAATTGCAATCGACAAAGAGGAACTGTGTAATAACCCAGTGAAAGTCCTGAAGAGACTTAAGGAACTGGATTGGCTAAGGACAGTGGAAGCGGCTGTCAATAACAAACTGACGACCCATCTTCCCAGCAACACAAATAAACTAAACAAACTTCAATCGTTCATTAAGAAATTTCCATCCAAACAGGCTTGTGACCTTTTGCTGAGAGCTAGACTTAATTTACTTCCAACAAATGAAATCTTAGCCATTAGTGGTCTGTCTGCCTCCACCCTGTGTCGATTCAGTGACCCCTCTAGTGAGAAAAAGTCTATTCGCCACCTGCTCCTTTCTTGCCCTGGAACACTTCGGATAAGACTTCACTCGTTACAGCATACCCTCTCCAACTTTTCATTGAGGAACGAAGAGACTTGTTGGTCTAGAATGATCGCGGGTGACAGACATACAAAATTCTCCAACACGTTAACTGTAATCTGATTCCATCTAAGTATCAAATGCACAAAGAGCCGTGAGAGGCCCTTAAGGTTCAAACACAGGCGTTACAGTGACACTCAGCTACAACCTGATTGATACAAGTGATATTCTATTTTGTAAAAATCTTGTCGATTAACACAAATAAATAAAAACAAAACACAAAAAATATGTTAGATCACACTGATTGGCATGCTGGTACTTATATACTTCTCGTGATGATGGAGAGAATGACGCTAGAATCATTCTGTGTTACACCCTTCTATTATATTTTGTTTTAAAAAATTGTCATGTTTGGTAATGTGATTGGTGTACTTGTTAGAACTGATATATTATTGTTTCGTCCTCATTGTATATGTTGGCCTATGCCCAGTCGCTTTGCGAGGAAATTCATATTACAAGGTCGTGACCTCAAGTGAATCAAGCCTCCATTTTAGGTTAAAGCCGCCATTTTAGTTTATTGTATAAAGTCACCCTGTAGTCTAAAATGGCCATCTCATGTGCTCTTGTTCTTGCCTTAACCTCTTCAAACTCTGTAGGAGAGTTAATGTCCAACCTGCCTTCAAGCTACATGTTAGGGTCATGTAGACCTTGTCCTTCGTTGACCTCGCGACCAGGGGATTACTTGAATCAGCGATGTTAACCTACAAGTATACAAGAACAATAACGTTATCCAAAAACGACATGTGAAACATTTGTTTGATCTGTATTAAAGCAATGTGTAAAGAGTGTAACGTTAAACTAGAGAATAATAGTGTGTGTTAGTAAATATGTTGAAAAGTAAACCGCATGCACGAGATATGTAAATTAGGAAACGAACCTGGCACAACCCCAGTTCATAATTAACCTGAAAGAGGCTGGACATTGTTATAACGAAAATGTATAAATATGCCGATGTCCAGCTAGCAATTCCTGTTCACTGCTCACATTGAACCCTGTTGGTGGTCTATGGTGGTCTATGTGATGTATTGACGGCCAAATATCTATTTGTGTACTTTGTTTGGTAACTGTTCAGTTTTGTAATAAAGATTCTGAGAATCTTTTCTAGCCTGTGTTTTCCTTTTCTTCGTGTAAAAGCCTTAATATTGTATTTTTATGATTCCACAGATGGCGCCCGAATAGGGACCCTCAAGATCGACTTTGTCTCGTTGAAGGTTGGCTCGGCAATCGGTCCGGGATCGGACGGTGCCAACAGAAACGGCCACTCTGGACGAGAAGTGAATTCCGCGACAAAACTGCATGATCCGATCCCTGAACGGTGAGCTGTAGCCCGAGACGACATCTTGACGAGGGTACATATATCGAGGTGGGTAAATTTGCCGAAAATCTCCAGACACGTGGGTCCTTAGCATTGTCCTTAGTAACCCGATCGGGCTTCCCAGTCCTTTGGTCAGGTGAATTGTGTCCCGATTCTTAATTTAACCCTGACAATTTGAATTTGGCGCATTGTACTCGCGAGCACAATTACTTGACCAGGTAACACCAGAACTTTGATATGCATGGGAAATTGTCTGCCTGCTTTAGGGCATTATTCCGCAGTGACAGACAATCTTTGGAAGGTAGCGTCCCGCTCCACAGGAGGCGTCGCCGACATGTACTATGTACTGTAGGAAAGTCTTTGGTAGTATAGCATTTAATGACATTTGGCACAGACAGACCAGACATAATTCTAATCTTCGGTGGCCAACCAATGGTAGTTTTGAAATCCCTCGTATAGAATTTCTAGAGTCTGTATTAGTAAAGAAAAAGGCTAGACCTGCAGCATTTGACGCATTGGATAGTTGGAAAACAGAAGCTTTGCAGCAACAAAAGAGTAGAGAGAAACATATGCGTAGACACATGACCAGTGTCAAAAAGGCACGGTTATCTGATCAAAATAAACAATTGGAGTCAGTTAGGAACATGGACAGGGCGTTCCAATTAGGCATTCAGAAAATGTACCCTTCAAAAGATTTTCATACGTCAGATGAATTGATTAATAGACTTTTGCATGAACGAAGGCCCGATGCCTCTGCGCCACCTCTGTACGTCCCTCCTCCTGGCGCTTTGCCTCTTCCTGTTGTTATTCCCCCTCCTATAGTTCCTCCGGTCCCCCCCTGTTGTTTTTCCTGTTGTTCTTCCAGCCGTCTTCCTTTGCCTGCCTCGTTACCTCCACCTGTTGATATCCAGAATGTGCCTACTCTTCCTCTTCCAAGTGATTCTGCATCGCTTGTAGTAGACCAGGGAGCGAGACCAAGGGTTGTGACTCGTAATACTGTGTCCACAGATAAAAAGAAGGAATTGACTGCTTGGGCTAAACATTGCATGGAGAAGGGTGAACAAGCTGATGTTTTTTCCACACTCGAAAATTTAAAAGGTATTCCCGAGAAAAATGTCTTTATTGAAGGATTAGGGATTCATTTGACTATAATGTGGAATAGATTAAACGATGTAGATCTCCCACAAGGGTTACGAGATTTGAATGCCTTAGCGTTGTCCAGAGATACTGCGGAGAAGGTATATGAATATGTTGAGAGGATTTTTGAGTATAGGAAGGAGTTGGAAGGGTTACAGAATGAGGAAGCAGATAGTGGTAGTTTAGGTATTATGTGCTTACAGAAACGGTTTTCTCCTCGCCGTGAATTAAAGGGTGAGGAAGCGCAAATTTGTACAAAGTATGCGATAAGATGGATTTCGGATATGTCCATAACTCCAGATGAAGTATATGACACGTATAGTCAGTATACGATAGAAATGCAAAAGAAGGTGATACAGGTGATGGTGGAGTACCTGCAGAATGAGTGTGTAAAAAGAAAGATTTGTTGTCCCGCAGAATTGTGGAGTGTTTATAAGAGAGCCTTTTCGATTGATACTTCTTTCGACTGCCTAAGCGCTTGATTTGGCTCTGTTGCTTAGTAAGCGTTCGGAGCTGCCTACTTCTCAGTTGCCTATGAGAGAGGTCCCTCTGACATTTGTCCCAAAAGTTGAGATTGCGGCTGATGCTGGACTTGGAATACTTGCGGGAGAAATTCCTGCACATTGCGTATCACAGTTTTTTTCATGTCCCGTTTTCAAGACAGGAAGTGAACACCATAAAGCAATCTATTCACGATGTAAGAAAGAATCCGACCGGGTTCTATAAAGAAATAGAGTCGGTCTTACAGTTGTCGGTATTCACCTTAAGTGATATTGATTTATTATTTCCCATACTCCTGCCAGTTGATTTGTGGAAACAGATTAGGACTATACATGATATACCTGGGTTGGGAGATACATGGGATAACATGGTTAGGCTAGATAGAGAAAGACCAGCTGGCGAACGACCGCTTCAAGTGATATTAACCTTGCCTGATAGGATTATTGTAAAATTGAAAAACTATAGTTCCTGAAAAAAGAATCATTTGGGACAAGCTTACGGCCTGTGTCCAAGGAAAATCTGAGGGTGCTACCAATTTCTTCAATCGGTTCGAGCAGGTATTTTCAGATTTCAGTGGACAAGACTTAGGCACAGAGTCAGGGAAAAGACTGTGTGTCGACAAATGTGTACGTGGATTGCTGCCTGACATCCATTTACAGATTATGTTTTCCGAAAACGCTTGGCAGGTGAAGTCTCAATCAGAAGTACTGCATATGGCTCAGTACTATGAAAATCGTGTGAATAATGAAAAGGAAAAACTTGAGAAGAAAAAGGGTGACCTGAAAACAAAAGTCTTATTACAACAGATTGTTAGAAGCCCTAGAGGGGGTAATCAATTTAGAGGTCAGTACATTCCACAGGGAAGTGCGCCCTTGGCTCCGGTAACCATTAACCAGTGTGCCTATTGTTGACAGGAAGGCCACTGGCGCGCACAATGTCCGACCTTGCAGCAGAGGTCATTTGGGAACATGGGTAGATGATCCAGAGGTCGCCCAGGTGCAGGGGGCCCTGGTAGAGGTCAGTTTGTACCAGAATCACAGCAACCTCCTTCACAAGATAAGCAAGTTTCAAATGTGGATAATAGAAACATTTTTGATCACCCTTCTGCCGCGTACCTCTCTGAAGAACTTCCTTTTGATAATATTCTGTTTCGCTAGGATTGCCCGAAGTAGGATTTGGAACCGACGCCTATTCCCGTTCATCAGAAAGGCCCCTACGTTGAGATGGCGGTAGGAAATTGGAAGCATCTATTTTTAGTAGATATGGGAGCACAGAAATGTTCCATTGATCATTCACGGGTTCCAAATATTCCCCTGTCAGGGTAGTCCAACGTTTCCGTAGTTTTCAGGCACACCTGTAGTTTGTCCGGTCTCTTTGCCGGTTCCGATAACACTGGGTCCCTTCACGGAGCAGTGTCCATTTCTACTTACCACAAACCGTGGGGAGAACTTGCTGGGGCTAAATTTGTTGAAGGCATTGCATGCAGTAATACATTGTTCTCCGGACGCAGTTCGGTTAACAATTTCTCCTCAGCAACCACTCGCCTCTCCATTTTTGACTCGTCCTTTACCGCCAGAATTCAGTAATGTTCCAGAAAGCTTATGGGCAATTGATGATAATGATGTGGGCATTCTTCAAATTGAACCTGTTAAAATTATTCTGAAACATGGAGTAAAATTGCCTCGCATCCCGCAATATAAGATCTCAGTTGAAGGTGAGCAGGCTTTGAAATGTATAGTTTCTGATTTTGTACATCGTGGAGTAATTGAGGAAATTACGGGTAGCCTATGCCACAGCCCTATTTTGCCAGTATACAAAAAAGGTGATAATGCGATTCCCTTTCGGTTCATATTTGATTTATGCGCTATTAACAAAATTGTGGCTCCTCAATTTCCTATTGTACCTGATGTTACAACAATACTAACCATGATTCCGGCTTCTGCCACTCATTTTAGCGTTGTTGATCTTAAAAACGCATTTTCCAGTATTCCCATTCACAAGGATAGCAGGTATTTGTTCGCGTTTACCCTAGGTGGACGCTCGTTCACATTCACTAGTGCACCACAAGGGTACACTGAGAGTCCAAGTATTTACAGTAGGGCATTGAAAGAGCAGCTCAATACTCTCGAGTTGCCTCCTACTTGCACGTTAATACAGTATGTAGATGATCTCCTCTTGGTTGCTGATTCTGAGAGCACCTGTAAAGAAGGCACCATGTTGTTGCTTTGTCATCTAGCGAAACATGGCCACAAAGCTTCACTCAAAAAATTCCAATATTGTTGTCAGAAGGTCGCCTATTTAGGCTATCTCCTGTCAGAGGAGGGAAGACGGTTGACACCTGAACGAATAAAGACTATTTCTGACATGTCTGTCCCAAATACGCAGAAGGAAGTTAGAGCCCTGATAGATATGGCTTCTTACTGTAGATTGTGGATCCTTAACTTTTCATTAACGATTAAAGCAATACTGGTTTTGACAAAGAAGGGCATTTCTTTGCCATTGCCATGGACTTTGGAACACCAGACAGCATTTGATTTGCTCAAATCCGCGCTGTGTTCAGCGCAGGTTTTAGGAACTCCGAATTATGACAAGGCCTTTGTATTGTTTGTGCATGAACGTGATGGATGTGCTTTGGCTGTATTAACGCAGGAGCATGGAGGGAAGAATAGGCCGTGCGGTTACTATTCCTCCGCCCTTGATCCTGTAGCATGCGCATTGCCAACATGTTTGCGCGCTGTCGCTGCTGCTGCTGCGTCTCTAAAACAGAGTGAGGGACTGGTCCTGGGACATGCGTTAACCCTAATGGTACCTCATTCTGTGGATATTTTATTGAATAGAACTCAAACGCAACACCTCACTTCCGCACGATTGACAAGATATGAACTAATCTTGTTTGCCCCCCACATTCAAATTCAGAGGTGTTTTACCAGCTGAACTTTTACCTGTCCCGCAAGATACTGTTGATGGTGACGAAACGTCACACGATTGCCTTTATGTGACAGAACAAGAGACTAAAGGCAGAATCGATCTGAGAGACACGCAATTGAATAGACCACAAGGAGAGCTATTTTGTGATGGCTCTTGTTTTAAACTTCTGAATGGTACATCCACGGCTGCTTATGCCGTTACTACTTTAAGCACGATTGTGGAAACCAAAAGAATTATGCATAATTCCACGCAGGCCGCAGAAATGATAGCGTTCATTCGAGCTTGTGAACTTTCTGAAGGGCTTAGAGTAAATATATATACCGATAGTCAGTATGCCTTTGGGGTGGTCCACAACTTCGTTAGACTTTGGAAAGAACGAGGTTTCTTGACCTCGCACGGAACGAAAATTCAGCATGGCACTTAAATAGTGCAATGACTTTCAGCACTCAGACTCCCTGTTCAGTTAGCTATTATAAAATGTTCAGCGCATCAAAAGGTTACAGATGATGTAGGAAAAGGGAATGCTTTCGCTGATCAGATAGCTAAACAAACTGCCACTGATTTCAGTTCAGAAATGTATGCTGTAAGGGAAACTGTAAATATTTGCACTTTGGGTGAAAGTATCGATTCTGTAAAAGACATTCAAGCAGATGCTACCATAGAGGAAACTAAGAGATGGATTGAGGGTGCAGGGAGATTGGATGATGATGGGTGTTGGGTGGACAATATTGAAGGAAAATGGTTACTCCCTGACGCCTACATTACAATGATGGTTATTATGGCTCATGGTTCGACACATGTTTGTGCGCGTAGATTGACAAAAATGCTACACAGTGTATGGGCCAACGATAAGATTTTCAAAACTGCGCAGTGCTTTGTCCAAGGGTGCATGGTCTGCTTGCAGCACAATGTAGGAAAAGGTACCTCAACTCCTAGAGGAAGTTTCGCTTCACCTTCTGTTCCGTTTGAGGTTATTCACTATGATTTTATTGAAATGGAACGTTGCAACAATCTTAAATATGTGTTGGTTGTCATTTGTGCTTTTAGTAAGTGGGTTGAGGCTTACCCTGTTAGAGATGCAACGGCCATAACCACAGCAAAAACTCTGTTGAAAGAGTTTTTTCCTAGGTTTGGGCTGCCGAGAGTCATCTGGTTGGATAATGGGCCACACTTTATCGCTACTGTAATCCTACAAATTTGCAAAGGATTACGGATTGATAAACGGTTCCATTCGGCCAGACATGCCCAAAGTGCCAGATTAGTGGAAAGACATAACGGCATTATAAAGAACAAGCTCGCTAAAATGTGTGCTGGCACCAAGTTAAAATGGCCAGATGCCATACCGATTGTGTTGCTGTCGATGAGAACAACCCCTCAAACTAAGACTGGGCTCTCTCCTTTTGATGTGGTAATGGGGAGACCTGCTAATATTTGTGGCATGCCAAAAAGCAGTTTGTTGCGGGATATATAAAATGTGCTTCTTTCAGATTACTGTAACCATTTGACTAAAAATCTGTTTTCAATTTATCACCAGGTGCGAGAGGCATTACCTGTACGGTACGAGGGTCCTGGTCACAGTCTACGACCGGGGGACTGGATCCTCACAAAGGTTTTTGAGAGGTCGTCTTGCCTTGCACCTCGGTGGAGGGGTCCCTACCAAGTCCTGCTAGTCACTCAGACTGCTGTGCGGGTAGCGGGTCGTAAGAACTGGATCCATGCGACGCACACCAAACGGATCCCGCAGCCCGTGCCATATGATACAGAAGACACAGAATCCCTTCCCACTTCTGTAACTAACGTGCCTGAAACAGTAACAACTGACAAGGGAGTATCGGAGACCGTTCCAGAATTTGCAAGGCCAGACAAAACGGCCATCTTGTCTCTGCACTCTCCAACAGTGGAACTTCCGGATCAATCCTTTTCTGATCCTATTTCCGTTCACTCGCCACCTCCAGGAGGAAGTGACGACACTTTGTTCTCACCAGAAACTGTGAAATATAATTTGTGTCCAAGGAAATAGACGTACAGCACGGTCTGACTGTGCGATTGAGAAAATCATTTGAGGGCTTGTTTTTTGGCCCGACTGTACGGAAGGATTCTGTTGACTAAGGGTTTTGGGAAAGACATTAAGAAGACGTGCGACTGGAGTCACCAGCAAACGAACAATTGGTGTTTTTCGATTGAAGACTACAATGCCTGCACCCGCTACCGCTCGAACCAAACTTTTAGATAAATATGTGAATAGCAGAGACAATGATCAAGCATGTAAGGGGACCCCCAAAGTGTATTGTTGCCGTTTTGTAATAATAACTGTATTTTTAGTAACTGTTGGTTTTGGGTTATGGTATCTGGAGGAAGCATATCCGCTAGAGGATGTTTTACCTATTAAAAATGTATCTGTTATCCCCACTCCTTCTGTGCAATTGCATACTTTATTGCCTAGAGATTCTTCACATAGACGGAACTATCAGAGTAATACTCTTTTGTTAATTATGAATGCCACTCATGCAATTTTAAATAGAACCAATTACTGGATCTGTTCACATCTACCGCAACATGGGGATAAGGGGCTAGGTTGGTATATTCATCCTTTACCATTGACAACTGCTTGTTACGCTTCTCTTAGAGCACTATTCTTTGGCCGATGGAATGACAGCATCTCAGGGAACTTTGATGGTACAAATTTGAATAGTTTTGAAAAGCATGTTTTGATGCCCCTGGGATGCTCGCTTTTTGCAAATAGAAGCAAGCCAAATGTTGCTTCTGTTAGGCACTCTGATAGATTGTCTTGTCCTTTTCAGTCTTTAATCTCTTTCAAAATGGCTCCTATAGGCAATAAGGATGCCACGCCTCCATCTTATTCTGTTAACCATAGTCCCGATTCAGTATCCTTCTGCATACAGAGGAATGGAACACGGTCAATGGGTAATTTTAGAAAGTGCACCAACGTTAGCGAATTCGACTAGTGAGAACAGACCTCTGTACGTAGGCGAACCTGTCTATTTTGTTTGCGGTGATGTGGCATTTCCATGGTTGCAGAGGGATTGGCAAGGAACCTGCTATTTAGGGATTCTACTACCTGGGGTATTTATTGCCAGTGCTGCAGAAATTTCGAAAACTCGTCCACGACGAGGTGTGAAAGGGGATACTCCAGCGCAAACTCTAGGGGACATCATGAAATCCTTTGTGCCATTTTTTGGGCAAATTACGAAGTCAGAAGATATCAGGGGACTAGCTAGAGTATTGGAGAGAACCACCAACCGGACCACTGACATACTCTATAATAAGACGTTAGAACAGAAAGCGATAAGATTAGTGGCTCTTCAGAACCGGATGGCATTAGATGTCATTCTGGCCTAGCGTGGAGGAGTATGTAAATTAGTGGGATCCGCTTGCTGCGTTTATGTCCCGACTCATCTCCAACGATCTTTAGGGCTTTTCAAAATCTACATGTTCTTAGTTCAGAAGTACATGTTCCTGAGGGAAACTGGGAACTTAGTGCATGGTTTTGGGACCTCCTACGGTCGTGGGGATGGAAGTTGTTATCGGCCCTGCTGATTATCTTGGGAAGTTTTCTATTCCTTTGTTGTTGCATACAGTGTCTCCCTGGTATATTCTCAGTATTATGGGGGAGTTGCGCGCAAGCAACAAGTGTATTAGGGCATAAAATATACGCCCCAGACAAGACTTCCAAAGAGTATGTGTTGAAAGAAACTCTAGTGTCTGATCTAATGGCAATAGATATGTCCGACAATGATTCGGGATGTGTAGACATTGAAATGTGGAGTTAACCGCAAAACGATTGAAGGTAGTTTAGCGCTTGGCATAGGCCAAAAGGAGGGTTTGTTAGAACTGATATAATATTGTTTCGTCCTCATTGTATATGTTGGCCTATGCCCAGTCGCTTTGCGAGGAAATTTGTATTACAAGGTCGTGACCTTTAGTGAATCAAGCCTCCATTTTAGGTTAAGGCCGCAATTTTAGTTTATTGTATAAAGTCACCCTGTAGTCTAAAAGGGCCGTCTCGTGTGCTCTTGTTCTTGCCTTAACCTCGTCAACCTCTGTAGGAGAGTTAATGTCCAACCTGCCTTCAGGCTACATGTTAGGGTCATGTAGACCTTGTCCTTCGTTGACCTCGGCATCAGGGGATTACTTGAATCGGCGATGTTAACCTACAAGTATACAAGAACAATAACACTATCAAAAACGACATGTGAAACATTTGTTTGATCTGTTTTAAAGCAATGTGTAAAGAGTGTAACGTTAAACTAGAGAATAATAGTGTGTGTTAATAAACATGTTGAAAAGTAAACCGCATGCACGAGATATGTAAATTAGGAAACAAACCTGGCGCGACCCTAGCTCAGTACATAATTCACCTGAAAGAGGCTGGACATCGTTATAACGAAAATTTATAAATACGCTGATGTCCAGCTAGCAATTCCTGTTCATTGCTCACATTGAACCCTGCGGGTGGTCTCTGTGATGTATTGACGGCCAAATAGCTATTTGTGTACTTTGTTTGGTAACTGTTCAGTTTTGTAATAAAGATTCTGGGAATCTTTTCTAGCCCGTGTCTGTGTATTTTCCTTTGCTTGGTGTAAAAGCCTTAATATTGTATTTTTATGATTCCACATACTTTCCAAGTCAGTTTTATAAAATTTGATTATTTTAGTTCATGGTAAGAACTGGAAATTAAAGTGATCAAATGCAGGAATTGTAGAGTTGGCACAAATCCCAGATTCACCCCTTAACCAATATGTGTAATGCTGTGCATCTAATTTAATCTTGTATTCCCTAGCCTCTCGAAATTGCCAGTCCATAAACCTTTCAAAATGTTCAGCCCTTCAGAGAGATTTCCTTCTCAGGGTATGATCTTCAAAACAGCATCACTCATGGTTTCACTGGCTATAGTGTTGCTTCCACTATAATAGTGAGCATTGATATATTGCACTCCACAGGCATTTTATTCTTTTAATTGCTAATGGCAACACTATTTGAAAACCATGTCCCACTAATAATCTCAGTCTGTCTGGATACAGACACCTTCCTGGTAGCTTCTAATCTGCATCCACTATCCATGCTATGGTATGTGTAGCTTTCTCCTTCCTACCAATTGGTTTCCTCGAGCCATGCTTCAGCACGTTTGCATTCTTTGAGGCAGCAAATGTGAGTTCTCTTTCTATTCTGGGTTACATGGACCTTTTACAAACAGTCACCTGAATCTATGCTGGAACAGAAGTAACCTCTTCGTAGACTAATACTGTTGGCCTTCAAATGGTACGTTTTTATCATTCTGATTAAAGCAAAAATGAAGAGGGTAAGGGGACTTAAAGGGAGTAAACATCCTTATTTTTAATGCTGTGAGGCAGCATATAAAACCTATGGGTTGTGATTACAGCAGAGGTGGATGGTGGGGCAGATATTCTTGATCACTTAATTCCTTTGGTTTGATGGAAGGGGTCCCAAAGATGTCAGTGCCCAGGTCCCCAAAAGTGCATAAGATGGCCCTGCTGCAGTGGGGAGGTACAGCGTGTGTCTCTTGCCACTGTACTTCACTGTCATTAGTGTGCGCAGCTACTGCCATTAATCTGACACAGGATCACTGGCAGTGGCACTATCCGTTTAGCTACTGCAGATGCTGCCAGTAGGATTAAATTATGTGTGCCATCCGCTCAGATGTATTTTAACAGCAGATGAATTAATTCAAGTGAGTAATTAATGCTAGCGTACCTTATACTTAGCGGTAAAATGTCACGCTAATGATTGTGATATATGAGTACATTACATTTAAGAGTTCTGCCTGGCTGTAAAGCATTCCCAGAACAGTGTTAATCTACTGTTGATCGTGTTACCTTCATATTAAGGAGCACATTTGGTGGCAAACGGATGGTGGGAGCCCATACGCATTTCTATACAAGGCACATATGAGTGACTGGCCTAACATTAAAATGTTATAAGTGACCCAATGTTTTGTTGGGTAGTAATCTTCCTGTACCCCGATAGGCCCTAACCCCTGAATCCCCTTGTGTCATTCAGATCGTGCAAATGTGAGAACTTAACATCTCAACTCAAAACGTCTTTGATCTCTTATGGAACTCATATTTCCCCGGAGTTGCGCTTGCTACATTGGTTGCCTGTCAAACAGCGTATTGCATTCAAGGCCCTTTGCTTGGTGGCGTTTTCAGTTGCTGCGGCACAGCAGTGAAACCGTCTTCTGCTGGCCATGAAAACTCTCTCTAGTCATTTGGCTTTTAGAAAATCTTCGAAAACACATTTGCTTCGTTAAACCTCTGCATCACGATACTGCCTCTGCCTTCCCTCAGCCCCATGATGCCTTTGGGTGACTGTGCGCTCTAAAAGTGCTATTAACATAACACATTAACATAACATCTCTTATGGAATAGCAGATCTCCAGTTATAAGACAATATTCATGTGGGTTTATCTTCTTCTCCAAGTACTTGTTAGATGCCTTGAGACTGCAAAAATGCCACCCACTGTGCGGTTTTGCATCCATTTTCCACTGCAATCAATGTTTGAATACCTTTATTCATTAAACAGATGTTCACATTCTTTGTCCTAATCTCAGCATAGAGGAGGCAGACAAAAATAAATTGCTGTAAGGGCTTCCTTAGAGTGAAACATAAAGCAGACATAAATTAATTTCTACTGTCCCATCTAGCTTTAACCACTGCAAGTGGCATGTTAATTAATCACATCTTCATAAACAAAGAACGCTTCATCAGATCGTCAGTGAGGAACAGATAATCTTCTAGAACAAAACTTTCTTTAAGATACAGATAATCGTACCCCATTGACAGATGTAAACATGTTGTGACATATTCTCCCCAGATCCAATCGGTATAAGCATGAGCAACCATTTGTCTGCTACCTTCATTAATAGAATCTGGACTGTTGCACACCTCTTTCAGTTTCAACAAAGGAAGGAGCCTCCTGATATGGGCAAACCACTTTAATAAACTTGCACTATCTTATGACAGAACATCTATCAGAGATTCCCTATATTTCATTAGTGGAGTGTCGGACTGGCAGTATCGGTCGTTCGGCCACTGGCAGAACAACCTTGAGGACCTGGGGGCCGGTTTTACATGATGCCACCCCTGGGCCATTTAAAAAAAAATGCTTATTAAAACCTTTCTTGACTTGCTGGCACTGCGCACGCTGCAGACACGGACTCAGTGTGCCCCCTGGGGACAGTGGCCCAAGCTGAACCATTTCTTTTTTTTTTTAAATTAAATTGTTTGTTGATGAGATATGCCTGCGGGCTGCTGCTGAGCCGACAGTGTGTGTACCGTGGGCATGGCGTGGCCGCCGCAGCCTGAGCAGCTTGCCTCGGCTAGCAGCAGCAACGCCGGAAAGGAAACTGCCACTCTCTGGCAGCAGAGGTCCAGGGCCGGTGGCTGGTCCTGGAGCATAATTATTCATCAAAGCAAGGTAACAACAACACACACATATTGTTACCTTGCTTTGATGATTTGCATGCATCATATTCATGTGTGAGTCTCTAGGGGTCACTCCTACCGTCCCTTATTTTAATATTAAGGAACTCCTCTGCTGCCTATGGGCTTTGGAAAAAAGTGATTTGCCACCTGTACATTGCAGGTTTAGCAGGAAACTTTGTTGTCCGTTTCATACTTTTCACCCGCAGGCCGCAGCTTTAGTTTTACTTGCTTAAACCTGCCAAGCCTCTTGTACTGAAGGGGACAATTCTGGTCATGATAATGGAGGAGCTTAATGACAATGAATCTGGGAAGGGTTTGGTTGGCTTGGGGAGGAGGTGACTCCCAGTCAGCATCTATTCAGCCTTCGCACCACGTGATGTGGCAAGACTTTGGTACTGTCCAACACAATGATTGAGCATATAAATTGTTCCATTCTGCCAGGAATAATTTTCGCTTCCGGAAACCCCACCAGACGAATCTTACTCAGTCTATATTCTCCCCCCAACTCATTTTTTTCCTTTACTTTTTTAATATGCTTTTGGAGCTTTAACACATCCTGTCGAATTTGGCAAGTATTATCTTCCAGCACACCAATCCGGTTTTCTGGTTCACTCACGTCTTAAACTGCATGAAGAGATGTCCATTTTGCCTGTGAGTCTATTGTGTGGTCCAATCCATCAATGCTCTGTCCTGTCCTGAAGAGCCTTGCAATGCATTGAGTCATGATGGTGGTCTTCCTCCACTACCAGCCGTGGTCTCCTCATTCTTCTATGCGTTCATTGGTGACCCTGTGGATTGCTGCTGCGTGTATTTGGAATGCTTGTTATCCAGTGTAGTGTAATGTTATGTTTGGGGGCACTTGTGCCCGCCTCCTGCAGCTTGTACGGTGTGTGGATCCCTCATCAGTTCGCACTAACTACATGAGCAATAACAGCACATTTTGGTGCACCACGTTTCCACCTGACATTCCCGCAAGCAAAAGAAATCAACTTGGTGGATCCCCACTGCCCCCTCTCCTCCCACACAACATGAGCCCCAAAGCACTGGGATTGCTATGCTCACTCCCTTGCAAATATTAGGAAACAATGAAATGGATGGGTGGCAGGAGCGGAATTCCTTTCAAAGTCTGCCTGCTCACTCAGCAATTGCCACAACAACCAATTGATGTATGGACATCCCTGTGCTGCCCCTGGCACTTAGTGGCTCTGCTTCTGGGATCTACCACTCGGAAGTCACTGCACATCTTGGCACTGCTCGGTGCCCGTGACTGCATTAACTCTCTGCGCCAGCACCATGGTAATTACAACTGCACACTGCCTACAGAACGCCGCCGTCTGTACGTCTTTGATTCAAGAAGACGTAGGATATAGCAGAAGGATTCGTATTCTGCATGGAGCTCTCCTGTTAAGTGTCGATCTTGTTTGCCGCTCAGCAGTGGCCCCTCATACTAGCATATTTACATGGATGTTGATGCTCTCATGGCATGGTGCTGGGTCTTGCTGTAGCCTAATATTCTCGTCTACAATCATGTGGCCCGGGCCGTGTTCCTCAAATACTATTCTGCAAGCTCAAATTGTTGGATTCTTGGCTTTCGCATGATTACAACACAGTGGCCCTCATTACGACCCTTGCGGAAATCGACTGACCGGAGCGCCACAGCGTAAATAGCGTTTCCGCCATTGCACGAAGGAGCAAAGTGCGGCCCATTCCGACCCATCGGGCACGAGCACCACGGCATGGCGGAAGTGCTAAGTCCGCGATGGCGGAAAAGACCCCAAAACGGCCCACACCGCCGCCGTACGGGGCCCCAGGTGCAATACCGCCACCCCTCCTAGCGGTCACCGCAGTGTGCGCCTACCGCAAAGTACGGTGGCCGGAAATATACGGAAACGGAAGTTAAAACACGGGCCCGGAACGGGAAACATCCCGGCGTACACCTATAAATACACTAAAACCACACAACCACTAAAAACACTACCCTGAGACACACCCCACCCCGTCAACCACCCTAGCGAAACCAAGAAAAATGGGAAAAGCAGCGAAGAAAGCGTGCGACCGCAAGCGGCAGGTCCACTTCTCCCGTGAGGAACTCACCGTGCTAACAGAGACCCTCCAGGAGAATGCTGCCGTGGTCTTCTCCACGCAAATGACCAGGACGGCACTTGCAAACAAGAAGGCCATATGGGCTCTGGTGGCACAGCGGGTAAGTGCGGTGGGGACCGCACCCCGCACCCCACAGCAATGCCGCAAGCGATGGGACGACCTGCGGATACGCGTCCGCAGCATACTCTCTGCCAACCGCAACATTGCCACAGCCACCGGGGGAGGTCCTGAATCACCCATCAAGTTGACCCCCTGGGAAGAAATCTGTGCCTCCACCATCGGAATGGAGAGCATTGAGGGAGTCGGAGGGATGGAGAAAGGAGTGCAGACATCCGAAGATTCAGGTAGGTGGGCCAGATATAACAAGCCACACAGTCCATCCATGTGAAGCACCATGCGTCCACATAGTGCAACAGAAACACATGTCCAGGATAAGGTCCACACACATCGGCCTGATAGCGCACGTTAAAACCCACAATAAATACATAAATAATTAAAAACCCCTAATACACGCACTACACGTGCAGCAGGCACACCCAAACTGCAGGCTGCCAAACAACTGCACCCTCACTCCACACACAAATCAAAGCACCTCCAAGGACCCGACCCAAATCACCCTCAGGTACCACCCCAAAGCATGTGATACAATGCCATTCCAATTCCCACAGACCCATCAATAACCCTCGCCCTCCTTTACTCCACCACAGGGTCCGATCCAAACGACGAGCCACAGGACACCCCTACCAGCACACCTGCAAAGAGGGCCAAGACCAACGGCCAGAGACCCTCCACCTCAGCTGCACGCATCAAGACACGGCAGCAGCACAAATCAGGTGGTAGCACAGAGGAGGGAACATCAACAGGCACCCCAGCAGCCAGCATGGCCACAACACCACCACCACAGGTCCCCCCAATGGATGCCACAGAAGGCACTGCCTCTGGTGGCAGCAGCACCATAGGTGACACCCCATTGATGGCAGCATGCTCGGACACAGAAGACGGGGATGTCGAGGTCAGATCCATCCATGACCTGTCCCAATCCCCCTGTCTGTCCCATCCCGTACAACATGAGGATACCACGCAGGGGCAGCCACAAGACGACGACTGGCCATCCCCCCCAAGCCCTGTGGCAAGGCAACATGAGGACAACAGCCCCTCTGTGACACCCCCGCAAATGGGCATGGCCCAGCAGAGGCAACAGTCCCTCGACAAGTTAATCGTCCAACAGCAGCAAATGGCCACACTCCTCAAGGACCATGCCGATGAATGTGGGGGCACCAAGGCAGACATAGAAACATCAACAGAGACACTTAGGGCAGAAATGGAGAGATGTACAGAGACGCTAAGGGCACAAATTGAGAGTAGCACCGAGAGCCTGAGAGTCCAAATGGAGAGAAGCACCGAGAGCCTGAGGGGGGAACAGCATGCGACGTCCAAAGACGTATGTGCCGAACTTGCCGCAGTGCGCCGTGTGCTCACTGAGCTCTCGCAAACCCTTAGGGACATGCATGGACGTGAGCAGGCAGACACATCATCCGTTGCAAGTTCCGTCCAGGGCAGCCCCCAACGTAGATCAGGGAGGAACCTGCGCTCCACAGGCAGGGGTGCCCCTGATACCCGCAGAGGGGGCTTGCAATAGCGACAGGCCACTGACAATGAGCATCTTTGGACACTGGTGTTCGGGTGGGAGGTAGGAGGGTGGAGGGGGTGTGTTGGGCTCACTTGGGTGGCGGGTCGATAGGGTGTTCAACATGATATCACATATGCCATAAAAAGTGCACGATCACCCAATGAGATGTGTGGACATTGATCTTTGTGTACTAGGCCATCATAGGCGTACAGTCCATATTGTGCATGTCCCAGACACACGCAGTGCCACGAGTCCCGTGTCCATGTATCAGCCCCCAGGCGTGAGTGCTAGAAGCATACATCAATGAGATGCTGACGGATGTCACGGCCCTCCGGTGCCTCGCAGACTCCTTGAGGTGCTGCCACATCCCCACCCTCATCATGACCATCATCCGGTGGCTGCAGTTCAGCGTCAGGGGGCATGGGCACATTTCTACGTACGCACATGTTGTGGAGCATGACACATGCCATGATCATCTTTGCAACCTTCTCATGGCGGTACAGGAGTGCCCCGCCAGACCTGCTGAGGCAGCGGAAACGAGTCTTCAGTAGGCCGAATGCCTGTTCTATGACTACACGGGTACGTGAGTGGGCATGGTTGTAGTCCTCCTCATGCAGGTCCCGTGGGTTCCGGACTGGTGTGAGGAGCCATCTCTTCAGTGGATATCCAGCATCACCTGTATGTGGACGATAAACGTAGGATGTGGAATGCCATTGATACGTACGCACACCCCCCCCCCTTCCTGCCAGTACATTGCCAAATCACATACCCCACATCATCATGCATGAGATGAGACTCACCGAGTAGCCAGGATGTGTACCCTGCGTGTCGCTCCATGTAGCGTGGTATGGTAGAGTTCCTCAAGACCATGGAATCATGGGTTGATCCAGGGAATCGGGCACAACAATGTGTAATGATCCTGTTGGAGTCACACACCATTTGTACATTCAGGGAATGAAATTGTTTTCGGTTGCGGTACTGGGCCTCCATGGCATGTGGGACGACCAATTCAACATGGGTGCAGTCGATGGCACCAATGCAACCCGGTATGCCGGCAAGTGCATGGAATCCCACTTTTGTGTTCGTAATTTCCTGCTCCGAGCGTGGTAGGGAGATGTAGTCGTCTGCGTGCTGCAGGAGGGCATCGAGCACTTGGAATAGTGTCCGTGAAAACAGTGGCTGTGATATGCCATGCAACTGTCCGACTGTGTGCTGGTAGGTGCCTGTGGCCAGGAAGTGGAGTACAGACACCACCTTCAGTAGGGGTGGGATTGCGGTTGGGCTATCTATCATGCTGACTAGGTCAGCCTGTGTCATGTCCACAATGGCGGCTATGGTGTCCCGGTCCAGACGGTAGAGGGTGTGGATCTGCTCATCAGTGAGGTTGAACGGATGTGCTCGGAGGCGTGGGATTGCGGGCTGCCTGCGTGGTGGTAGTGGCTGTGCTGCTGGGCCTTGCTGGCCCTGCCTTGGCCTCCTCCTCCTCCTGCGTCTCCTCCGTGCGGCTGGTTGTAGTTCGTCTTCTTCTTGGAGTCGGAGCACTTGCAGTGCTATCAGGTCCCCCAGGGCCAACATCGCGAGTCCTGCCGGTAGCATTTCGCTGTGGTTGTGGGAGGAGACTGGCTGTGCAATTTATGTGTTTTCAGGCTGTATGGCCTCCACCTGTGGTGATTGATTCCACCTGTGCAAACGGCTCTCCCCTTTGGCCGAGCACGTCCCGCGCACTACGCTGCAATTCGGGTAATGGTATCTTGCTATTGCAATCATGTATTTGTACCCGATGGGCGTGTAAGATTGGTTGATATGTTCATTCTGCTGTGGTCCCATTGTTTCCCATACTATCTGTGCAGTCGCGAACGGACTTGTGAAGGCTCAGTGGAACGTAGTACTCGAGTAACGGTGGGCCCTCATGCATCACTGTACCGAGTTGCAACGACGGGCGGGGCGTCCCATTTGTGGGTGAAGGCAGTTGCCATTTTCACACACAGCCGCACTCGATGGAATAATTAGTGATTTCAAACGGCCACAGATGCCTTTTCGACGTGATGTTGCAAATGAGGAATTCGAAGGGCGGCGCTTTCGGTTTCCAGCTAGCGGCGAGGAGATGCCCACAGGTCTGACTGCAAATGTAACGTTCTATTGTTCTATGTCCTTGAGACAGGGCCCATGGCGAGGGAGCAATGATTGATATGAATAGTTTGGGATGCGCAATAGCTACGTGGGCGATGAGGCCGGCCATTCCCAAATACATGTTACTTCACAACACTGGATTTACGGGCTGGGGCACTGTGGATGTAGCAGGCTGCATTACGCACAGACTCAATGGACGTTTCTAATGTCATGTGAGTAATAATTCAGGCGTTTTGATCCCGGGATGAGGGAATGATGAATGGATGCATGGGCAGGTGATTTGGTGCAGAGTTTGCCATGTACAGGGCTTCTTGGGATCTATCCGCCTCCCCTACGCTATGTGATGCAGGGCTGCCATAGTGGGACCATCGTCTATCTGGCCTTGTTGAGCCCTCCCTGTCTCGACGCGCCCTCAGACACTTGTGTCCATGCACGTTAACATTCCCATCTGATGGATTCTGTTTTGGCAGACGCATGCACAGGTACACTCGTTCGTGATGGTGTTTACACCTAGGTATAGATGGTTATGAGTCGCAAGTGGCTTTGGGGTGTTGATGATCCTTTGGAGTGGGCTGGCATGCATATGGCTGTGGATTTCGTGTGCTCATTGAAGTGAGTTGTTCGAATGTAGTTCTGATGGCCATTCTGTTCTTGTTCTTTTCTTTTGGTTGACAGGTATCTCCTCCCCTTTTGCCACTGCCATCTGTATGCCACTCCTGCAGATGGATTTTACTCCCGACACCTGCTGCTTCGTGTTAATCGGTGGAGCAGCATTACGATCTTATGGGACGATTGCCAGTGGCCCACATGCCCTTACGCAGTACTGGTGGCTCGGAGCAACATTTCGGCCTTTCAGCTGGACTAGTGCCTCCCCATTGGGACGGCCCTGCGGTTGTGTGCGCTTCCTTTTTGCCTTTTCGTACGTGATTGTGGCTCTGTGTACCATGATGGGACAGGGCGTCACACAAGTAGTGGCTGGTCTTTTCTTGCGGATGCAGCCCACAATGGTGAAATGTGTTTTGGAGTTCATGGCCTGATGGCTGTATGGGCTTGGTGATTTTGTTGTGCATTAAATTTCTATTCTGATTTGGGCCGTGTAGCGTTTTTCTTTGCAAGTGATGTGGCATGTGCCTATATGTGGGGCGATGTATTGTGAGGAGATCTGCATTGGGTTCCTGCTTCGGGGTTTAGTTGCGTGGTACTGTGCTGGGCGCGTTTGCCTACTGAGCCCGTGAGGTCAGGGATGGGGGCTGCCTATATGACAGTTTGGATGTTGTCATGCTCAGGGGCGGGGGATTGGGTTTTGTGTGACAGATGGCGGTCAGCCAGGTGGACTGGTGGAATGTTGTTATTTTCGGAATGTTGCTGGTCACAGGTGCCTGTGTTTGCGTGCGTTTCGGGGGGGGGGACTGTGGTCATGTCCATTGGGATGGCTTCTGTATTCGTGCCATCGGTGCCCTGCAGCTCCCATTGGCCCCTGTTGTGTTTCTTTTGTTCGTTGGCATGCATGGGTGCTTTGTACATTTCAATGGTTGCATTGTGACTTCATTGCACCTACAGGGAGTTGTACTTTGTGGGCAGGGAGCGGTGTACAGGCACTCAGTGGGGCCGTTTACGGTTGATTCGCGATGCCGGACTTCTCGCCATGGCGGAATGGTCCATTCCGCCATGCCTGATGGCGTTAGGTACATGTCCGCTAGGGTCGGAATTGGCGTACCGTTGCACCATGGTGGTGTTTGCGGTTTGGCATGGCGCGCACGCGCGTGCTTAGTGCAGTTAGCGTTGGCGTTCACTACGGTGTCGCTAATGGCTTCGTACTTTGCGGTGACGGGTCATAGTCGCACCGAGCGCTATTCGATGGCGGTATTGCATTTCCGCCATCGTTTTTCCCTTTCCGCCAGGGTCGTAATGAGGGCCAGTGTATCTTCCCTATCCCGCACATGATGAACGCACCTTATAACAATTGTCTGTGACTTTTTTGTGGTGCTTGTCAATCCTCTGCTGAGATTAGGGAAAATGGGCTGTGTGCTCAAACTATCTGACCTTTCATGTGGCCACTGTTTTCTCTTTTGTTGTATTCCAACCAAAACCTTGTGCGTGCCTATTGCACACGAGAAGCACAGCTGGTGTTAAGTCACGGGTCTACTTAGATTGCCACCGTTACATGGCATAACCATTAATTATTACTGATTGCGGTATGACATTATCATCAGTGATGAATACCAGCAGCAGTCATTAATTCCAGTAGTAAAAATACCATGGGTGAAGCACACGTGTTTCTTCTGTATTTCAAAGCGCCCATAGGGCAGCAGGGAGAGGGCATGGGAATGAACAACAAATATAACAAAGAAATATAGAGGTGTACCCACTAGACCATGTGAACATTCAGAATGTGCAAGTGCAGCGAGTAGGGATGAGGGGGTCGGGGTAAGTGCTAGGTGTATCAGGAGGGAAGTGCTGGGGTTTGAGCAGCTAAGAGGCATTGCCAATGCCATAACTTTGTGTCAGCCCTCCAGCACTGGAATAGCAGAGGTGGTGCAGATTTACTCTGGTGTCTTTTGGTTGAGCCATGTGCATCCTGGAGCTTACATAGGAAGCAGAATGCCCTGCAGAAAAGTCAACACATTTTACTTTGTAGGCTTCACTTGTCATATTGTGGTGGGGAGCTGTGCTGTGCAGCATTATAGCATAGCAAGGGTTGGGTGGCATGCTTTGAGTTTGGCACACATACCCCCTAACTTTATGTCACCATCTGTTTTACGTTGCTGTGCATTCATTTAGTTTATCTCTAGCATGTTGGGCAGTGTGTATACGGCACCATTACCACTTCCTAGGACTTGCTCATTTGCACCAAAGTAGTTCCCACAAGTCCACCATGAAAGATGCATGTTTGTTTCAACACCCGCAATGGTGCCATCACCAAGGTGATTCCCTCCTTTCCCCAAGCTCACAACCCGCCTGCTCGGGAGAAGTAGCGCAACCTTTCCAACGAAAATGTGAAGAATCTACATCTCGCCTGTCAACGTTTTAAGTGAGGGGGCCAGTCTGCTCAGTGGGCCATTCACTGGCTGCTAAGTTGTGCATCAGCTCTTCCCTGGTCGATGAAATCATTCTTTCATGTGTGTTCACTTTTTTCTTTCTCACTTTGCATTGCCATGCTGAACACTTCCTACCTTGATGTAAGAACCCGCTCTCTGCCCCTCAACCTCAGCTCCCTGGCAAAGGTTGCTTGTGCTACTTGTCTGTCAATGCCCGGCCCTGCTGTCTGCTGATTTCCTCCTCCCCAAGCCTGTGGTGTTGTTTACTGAGAGTCTGAGTGTGCAGTATCATTCTTTCTCCCAGTGAGTACGCATCAGGTCTAGTCCACTTTCCCCAGCCCGAAGCCCACACCTAGCTGCCTGGCCCTGAGAGCAATCCTGCACTGTAAATGTGTGTTTGCATGTATGAGGTAACTAGTACTCAGAGTATGGGGTGTCCTGTGAGTGGGCTGCTTTCCCTATTTTGCCAAAGTAGTAGATGCACACAGGCTTGACATGCGGCCACATTTCAGACCTGCAGATTAACTTAACTGGTCTGCTGTTAAATCTCAGTTACCAGTTTAATGGTATCCACTACAGAATAATTGCTAATATTACTATAGCCAATATGATAGCTCAGTGGGTTTAGCGCTCGCTGCTGCGATGTGAGTGTGTGATTTGCAGGTTGCAGGTTCGAGTCCCAGCAAGGCCATTTTAGCCTTTCATCCTTCTGAGGACGATAAATAAGTACCAACACAGACTTCGTGATATTGGATGCATATTCTATAGAAAAAAGAGCTTAAGCGGAAGTGCTATATAATATTATCATTTGGCCGTGGACCCCTGCTTGCATTCACAGTAATTTGACAATATTGATCTATACACATAGATATTAATGATACATAAGGTGATCCATTCTTGTATGAAATGTATATCACATTAATGAAATCAAAACCATACTTTTTCGTAGTGTACTTAGGAACAATGCTATTTGATGCCACTTCCTGTTTTGTCAAGGGGTGGAAGGTTGTGTTTCATTAATGGCACTGATTCTGTAGAACCATCCGTGTTAGCGCAGTGAGAAGTGTGGTAGGCACTGCATTCCTTTCTATAGCGTTGCACTTTGCTGGGCACAGATTCCTCACTCAGTGCTCACTCCGTATCAAGTCTCACTCACATACACACATAATTGTTTACAAGCCCTTGCTGTCTATTTGAAAGCTTATATTCAAATGACCTTTACCTGTTTACTGCAATCCCTGTTCCCTGCACTAGCAAGTTATTATGTGGAATTTCTTTTGCAATTTGTATCCTCCAAATGAAACAAGGAATACATCAGCACGTCACAAATCATCCTCTATTGTTGTTTAGCTCAATTTGTATACAACTTTTATGGTCCTGGATGCTCTACTCCTTTTTTTGGTGACAGACTATCTATGGTTTAGCCCCTATCTATTGTGGGATGCTTCGGTGCCCATCATATCTTTGTTACAAGCCCTGCACTGTATTTACATGATATATACTGTGTTCATTTGGTTTTTGCCATCTTTACATTGTTTCTTTTTGCAGGCAGTTCGCGGTTTAAGTATCCACTATAGTCAGGACTTAGAGGAGCTACCAACAGCCAACCAGGCGAGCCCATCCCTGTGGGTAAGTAACCACTAGTGACTGTATATCTTCAATGCAGTGTAATGTAAGGTGGTCCTGTATAGCACTCTCAAACCACTTTGGCAACCTTCATTATGCACACCTTTTGTCTTCCCCAAGGAGCACGGACACCCTGGGCTCCAGTCCAGCCTATAAGCAGCAGTGACCAGGCAGAACTCTTATCCTATTCCTCCGCACCCAAATTAGAGTCAGAGAATCAGTCGCTCTCCTCTTTCAATCTGGCCAAGTTTTATTATTGTGAATTTGAATCCAGACCTAATGTCTGCTAGGGCAAAAGGAAAACCTGGATCATACATCTCACAAACACTGGTGTGGAGGGAAGGATGATTACACAAAAGTGTGCATTTATTTGTGTGCATGCAGCAGGAATTCACTTGCTATATGTGTGTATTACTGCTTTTACCATTGGTGTTTTGCATAAGTTAATTATAATGCCGCTTTCCTTTTTGGCTACTATTTTTTTCAGAGATAGACTGTAATACAATGTCCAGGCCACTGCTGGCCAGGACAAATAAAATGCATGCATCCAGTTCATTTACCATGCCATGGGACCGGATTACTGTTATACTCAGCATTTTATAGACCCAGCTGGATATGGTTCTCTTTTTTGGGGAGGGAGGTTATTGTGAGGCTAGGGCACAGTCAAATCTGAAAATGTTGAAATTGATCTAATGGAAAGCACTTCTTTCCTCTTAATGGAATGCTATTTTGGATGTTGGAGCCCGGTTACTTAAACCTACTGTGATAAAGGCAGGAATTCGATGCCCATGTTTAAGGTAATTTTATTTTTTAGGAGACAAATGGATTAAAAAAAAAGAAAGGGAGGAGCACAAAAACTAAGAGAAAAGAAGAAAAAGCGGATTGAAGAGGAAGTCCGGCAAAACAAAAAAAATGAAGATCTGTTTACAGGTCAGACAATCAAAATGTCATGTGGTATTGCTGGGAGAAAAGTGGAAGAGGGTGACCAGGCATCTTCTTCAGGTACAAGTGTTAAACCTGGTTCTTCAACAAGAGCTCAAGATGTGAGAAGACTAGAAACAAGAGTTTCTGCAGTTATTGGGGACATCTCAACAGAGGCAGATGCAGCAGCAAATACAATGTCAACAATACTTGAAGGTTCCCCCGAGAAGAAGTGTCGGAAACAAGTCTGCCAGAAATAATTGAGGATGTTCTCGAGGGAGTGGCATCCGGTGGTGGTAACCGTCTGTCAGAAACACTTCAAGATTCCCCCAAACAGGAAGTGGCAGAAAGCAGTGTGCCTGATATAATTGAGGGTATCTGTCTCGAGGAAGTGGCAGCAGGTGGTGGTACCAGTCTGTCAAAAACAATTGAAGATTTCCGCGAGGAGGAAGTGTCAGAAAACAGTGTGCCTGAAATAAGTAAGGGTATCTGTCTTGAGGAAGTGGCAGCTGGTGGTGGTACCAGTCTGTCACAAACAATTGAAGATTCCCCCAAGGAGGAATTGGCAGAAAGCAGTGTACCTGAAATAATTGGAGATGACATCATCCCCCAGAGGAACTGGCCGGTAGTAGTCATTCGGAGGAATCTTTATCTGCTTTACTACATACTGAAGACTCAGGGAACTCGGGTGTGCAGCACAGAGCATGGAACGATGATCCACAGGTGGCAGACTATGTGTTTCAACATATAAAACCAGATCAACTTTCCCATTTCTTTCAGCACCATCCAATTCAATCCCCCAAACATAGACGCATTAAAGCAGAGTTAGCATATTGGAGGAAAGATGGGAGTATCCGGAATTGGTTAAGTTTCTCTGAAATACAAAAGTCCTTTTTTGCACTTTTTGTTTAGTTTTTACTAAACGTGGAGAGAGGGGTCTTTTCATCAATGGGATGAGAAACTGAAGGTGTCTTTACCAACGTATTGTAGAACATGAGGCAGGCCAAGGTCTTCGGAGGTGCACAGATTCATATATGTTGACCTTTTCAGGGGTCGATATAGGCGGTCTACTCTTTCACCGACAATAATTAGCAAAGCGAACAAATTAGAAAAAGGAGAGACATTTTGGAGCGCATTATTGATGTTGTAAAAGTCATTGCGAAAAGGGGGCTCAGTCTTTGTGGGAAGTCCATGTTCGAGCTGGATTACGAAGAGCTGGATCATGGCAACTTCCTTGAAATCCGTCTGCTCCTAAGTAAATATGACAGATCTCTAAAGGAACATATTGGGGCTATTCAAACCTAATCCCAAAAGAAAACTGGTCAAGGATGGTGTGCTTTTGTGACCTTCTTGTCAAAGACTACAGTTGAGTGTGTGATTGAAGCCATTTCCAAACTGATTAAAATGGTAATCTGTCAAGAAATAAAGGAAGCAAGACTATTTTCCATTCAGATAGCCTCAACCCAAGATGTGAGTGTTAATGATGAATGCTCTATAGTTATTAAATATGTTATTATTATATAAGTTAATGACACTGTACATGAACGCCGGCTAGCAGTAACCAACTGCACTTTGTCTACTGGAAAGGGGATGTTTGAGTTGGTGCAGAATGTTATTAAAGATAAGGGTCTGGACCTACGCAAGTGCATTGGAAATTCAGCCAATGGTGCATCCAATATGCAGGGCCAGTACAATGATCTCACATCCTGTCTCAGTAAGGAATCCCTTGGTAAAATACATGTCTGGTGCTATGTACATGTATGAAATCTTGTACTTGTAGAAGGGACACAAGCATCAAATGAATCCACATCTTTGTTTGGCCAGTTAAACTCCTGTGCCTTTTTTTTTCGTGAGTCCTACAAAAGGATGGATGTGTGGTGTGAGCAGTCTGTGGGAGGCCGTACAGTCCAAATAATAGGAGAAGCAAGGTGGCGGGCAAAGGATGCAGCACTACAGAAAGTTTTTGGCTCCTTTAATAACTCAAACAAAGCAGTGTTCATTGATGTGGTTGTAGCAATCAATAATATTGGCAAAAATACAGATAAATTCAATGCAAACGTCTCTTACCAAACTTTAAACTTTTCTGAGGCTCTGTGCAAATTCCAAATACTGTTCACAGCCTAGTTATATCTCTGAGTATTTAATTTGCCAACCCCATGATCTAATTACCTAGAGACAAGTGGAATGGACATCCTCTAGGCACAAGGAATGGTCTCAGACACTACAAAAGTGCTTGCTGCAGAGTCAAGAAATGTTGATTCTGTGTACTGTGCAGAAGAAACATTTACAGAATGGCCCAACTTGGGCTTGGGAGAGAGAGGTTATGATAAAGCAGTGGAAACTGCATTTCCAGAGGGGAGAGTGTCCCACAAAAGGAGGATGCCTGGAATGAGTGCAAGGGATGAGCCAATCACCTTCGCTAAAGACCGGTTTAGAGTTACTGTACATAATACCATTTTGGACAAAATTATTCACAGCCTAACTTGTTGTTTTAAAGCCCACTCATCTCTTATAGCATGCCTGGATCCCAAAAATGTCAATGAAAGCCTACCCGACAATGCTCTTAGAAATATTTGCTCCTTCCTTGACAGACTGGATGACTCCATAACGGTACCAGGGTTAAGGGAAGAACTCTTGGACTTTGCAACCAAGTGGACTAAACTGAGGAGGACACTACCAGAAGAGTATGCCTTTGAAGCCCTACATAGAGAAGATCCAGCACTACAAGAAGAATTTGGAGATCTACCTAAACATTTAGTACAAAAATGCAATACATGCCGTAACTGTGCAGTATGTTGCTACTCAATTCTAAAAAAAAGTATGAATTATTTAGTAGTGCTTACCGGCAATTGTATTTGGCATACAAGTTCATCTTGACCTTATCTTGCACACAGGTAGCATGTGAAAGAAGTTTTTCAAAATTGAAGAATATTAAAACTCACCTAAGAAACCACCTCAGGCAGGACAACCTTGAAGCCTTTATGCTCATGTCTGTGGAGCGGAATGTGCTTGTCCAATTGCAGATTCCGGACATAACCGACCTGGTTGCACAAAAAATGCATTGTTGAAGGAACTCTTGATTGAGTGATTTTCAGGATTTCCAGGAAGAGTTTAGAGCCAACTTGTCAATGCATGCAGCAATGTTCTTAGATTGCTTTGCCAAACCACATTTCCTGAAGGCAAACAGCCTAATATTGTCTTTTAAAGTAAAACAGATAATTTAAGTTTGGATAAGTCACCAACTAACATCTTAAAATCATACTGTACGGCACCTGCAGGATTCACATTTGACCATCATCACTTCAATCACTACAACCTTTACTTGGTTCAGTTGAAAAGTGCAATACATCATGTACTCTGAAACCAAGATGATCTGTCCAATTAACGACCAAAGTGGGAAAGGTGACAGAGTACTTAGACTCATAAAGTTTCTGTGAAGATGGTAACATTCATCAAGACAGTGTTAACATCAGTGGTGACAATATATGAATCATTCATCTTTACATCTTTGTGTATCATCAGATTGTGACTCCAGACCAGCTACATGACTTTCAACAGAAAAAAAAAAATTCCACAGATATTACGGCTGGGGCCAGTGGGAGGCGCCACCCAACAAACAAGAAAGGCAAACAAACAATACATGGCATAGTCAGGCCAAAGACATTGTAATAGTGCCAAAGACACATCAACAACTAAAATGCATCCCAAAATGTACAATTCAGCCTTTCAGAAGACCTACCAAACTGTTTCCCACCAGCACCTGGTCCCAGAACTACAGGAAGGCCACATTGGGAGTGGCACATCATTGTGTGTGCCCAGGAACAGTGCTTGTGCTCAAGTCCTCTTGCTGAGATGACGTGTCTCCAAGCAGCTCCGGCTTCATATCCATTGCGAGGGGCACGCCCCACCGGATTGACATTCCGGCCCCTCACCTAACACAGATAAGTGCTGCAGCGCTCTGCATAACCACAGGGAGCAGTGGGGTCACGCAGGGAGCCCTGCCCGACTAGACAGAGGCAACTGGTGCCTGCTTCCTACAAAGCTAACTGTACCAGTAAGACACTGCATGCCACGTAACCGAGCATAACACTAATCAGCGCTTGCCAGCCACGCGCAGCACCATAACTCATTGGATAGCGGGATGGCTCGCTAGCCGTGGACACAATTCAGAAAACCTTCCTAAGGCTTTACTAACTGCTTACTCCTGCATGCCCTAAGTAACACGTTACTACCACTTACCAGAGCCACATGCGACCCCTACTGTGCATGTTTAGTAGCCATGTGCCACATCGTGAATCTCTTGCATGTGTACAACCACGTCAATATCAACTTGTTCAAAGTGTTTGATATGCGCACTTATTGTAGCACTTTCTTGCAGCATTTGAACAGCTACTATGACACATCCTGGCACAAAGAAATCGCTGGAGACAACAAGGGACACTCTGGTGACAACTAACCTAAGCTAAGTGCTACACTACCTCATGTGTGTTTATTATGTTGCTGTGGCTTTGTATACTGCTATAGTGATATGCTATGTGTGTGTGGAATCAGAAGCAGGAACGTGTGTTTCTATCAGTGTAACAGAACAGTGGCAGCATGCGCAGTGATCAAAACCTTACCAATACATCCCCAACCTATCCGTAACCTCTCCCTAAACCTCATTCCGGTTTCCCTACCCACCCTTCCTATCCAACCATCGTCCCCCTAACCCTCCTTCCCTAATGGGGTTGTTGAGCCCTATATAAGCATCGACTTGCAGCAGGTCCTAAAACTGAGTGGGGGTGGTTGGTTCATGCCACTCCTGTGCCTCGGAGCTGAGGACCCAGTCACAGAACTGTATGCAAAGTTATGTTATTTTATGAGTTGTGTTGTAATGTAACAGACACATGAACCCTCCATAAGTAGCATTTTCTGTAAAGTCGTGAATTGACGTGATTCACGGATGATGGTTTGAGGGCCACCTTTTTTGAGGCGCGGTGTGGCTCACTTTTTTTGGGTGTCCGGGGCCATTTCTTGTCCCAATATGACCCTGCCTAAGGGTCTCACTAGACTAAATGCGAACCCAGAATAATATTGGGATAAGGGCTATTTGGTCTTTGTTACACAACTGGTCTAGTTCCATATGTAGTGGGAACATTTGGTCTGCTATTAGGAACCCGCAGCAACCTTTTCAGGAAGTTTGTTTTGGTTACTAAAAGGGTGTTAGACTTAGTTTGGAGCTAGATTTGTGCACCATACAGAGCACCTGCCAATCCCAGTGACCTATATATTTCCAGAGCTGGTGAAAAGGAATTTTTCTTAGCTCTAGTTGCAGTGATGTGGAGAAGGAGCCAAGTACCCCCTCCTCAACCATCTTGCCCATATTACCTATATGTTGGGAGCCAGAGTGTGAGAAACGTGCAATACCAGTGAAAATACTGATACCAAGGGGAATCCTGGAGGAAAGGTTCCCATTCGAGACAGTATGATGACCATTTGAATTAAATCCCAGAAGAAGCAGCACCAATAAATGAAAGAGTAGATTGGTGACATCACACAAAGTAATACTGACGTACATGGAAGAGATGCAGAGACATGAGAAGTGAATATACTCTGTAAGGCATCAAGACAATATCAAGATAACTATCAGCTCGGGCTCGAGATGAGGAAACGTATGCTACAGAAACAATGAAAATATCAACTCATTTTATACATATACATATGCAAAGAAACACAAGCAGATGAAGTTCTCATGAGGCTAGCTATGTAGTGAATAGATTGTGGCATGCACCAACGTGTACATATAGGAATGAAATAAAGAATGGATGTTTCCACAACATATTATAGCAGAGCTGGACCAAAGAAGGAACGCCTTTTTCCAGCGTATCACAGTTGAAAAACAATGAAATTGCAGAAGTGAATCTCAGAAAGGTGAGGCTGGATGAGCCCCAAGAAGCCAAGGTCTTATCAGATTGGGATGAGCAGACAATAGTTACAATCGTGTGAAAGAATTGAACTCCTGTTCAGAAGGCATGGACGAAAACAAGAAAGACGTAAGAGATCTATTAAAAAATCGTATTTTAAATGCACTAGAGCTCAAATTTGTGGTCTTCAGTCATGTGGATGGATGAAGTTGGACAAACATGACAAACCACATCTACGCAGATAGGCAAAGCGTGCCTCTACTCCTCTGCATTCTCCAGGGCAAGGAACATTTCCAAGGCCAAGTTCAAAGCCTTAATTGATGTGTAGTCCAATGCAGTGATGATAGTTGATATGCTAATTGGTCGGGAGCTATGGTTATAGTATTGGTATGGCAGATGCTATTGGTATGCCATCTTTAAAACTTGAATCTTGCCATTGATACTTCTTCACCAGGCATACCGGGATGCCAACTTCTAATTTTATATCTCAACCCAATATATATTGTTTTGAATCTTGACACAGGTACTCTTTCACCAGTCCTAACCGAGTATCCTTGTATGTGAACACTCATTAGGGGACTCATTCCTGCAACTCATTACAAGTTGAACTTGTCGCCTTTGAGACTGCGGGCTATCCAATTGTATTCCCATTTCTAGATCTCGTTTCAAATCTTTAACATTAGTTTTCTCATACTAGTCATAGTAGAGTATCCATCTACCTCGTCTTGTATCATGACATTAGTATGCTTATAATGGTCTTCACAGAGTTTCCATCCTGTACATTCTGTACATCACGGTCTATCGCACACATCACGAAAATATGTTGTTGGTAAACAAAAGTGATGTCATCTGAGTCATAAACGTGATGATGTCACTTCCGGTTCCTTACGCACATAACCGATTGGAGCGCAAGGCCCACATCTCCACACCGACGTTACCGGAAGGTGCAAGCCGGCCTCTCCGAAGGCACCTCTTAAGGCACAGGAAGCCTGTCTGTGCCTGTCCGTGACCGCCAGTCCTCCTTTGCCAGGAAAAACTGCCCAGACCACAGGCCAGTCGTGAGTACTCTTCTAGCCTATCCCCTCTCACCAAGCCTATGATCAATGCTAACGCGCCCACCCGCAGCCGACTCCAAGATTGTTGTGCCTCGGCACCCCTGACATTTTCCTGATCCATATCGGCCATGCGCACAACCATAACCGCTAATAACATTGCAAACAGTATTATGTCAATAAAAAGTGTTACTCACATAAGCCTTACACCACAGCCTTGCTGCCATCTTCGTAACTACTACCTGCACCGTTATTATCACACTTAACTGACCTTAGACTGTACTGCCTCTATTTTATTACCGAAGCCAGGCACAGCCCACTTTTGCCTAAATATACTTAAGTATCTAGTCAACCAGCATTTTCCATATTTGCCATTTGCACAGGCACTACATTCGAATTAGCCTACCTATGCCTTTTTTGTTATTTGCACAGCAATTGAATTATCCCACCTATGCCTTACTTGTTATTTGCACAGACACTGCAATTGAATTAGCCTACCTATGCCTTACTTGGTATTTGCACAGGCAGAGCACTTGAATTAGCCTACCTATGCCTTACTTGTTATTTGCACAGGCACTGCATTTGAATTCACCTACCTATGCCATTCTTGTTATTTGCAAAGCAATTAAATTAGCCCACCTATGCCTTACTTGTTATTTGCACAGGCACTGCATTTGAATGTGCCTACCTATGCCTTTCTTGTTATTTGCACAGCAATTGAATTAGCCCACCTATGCATTACTTGGTATTTGCACAGGCACTGCATTTGAATTAGCCTACCTATGCCTTACTTATTATTTGCACAGGCACTGCATTTGAATTAGCCTACCTATGCCTTACTTGTTACTGTAGCCTCCTGTTATTTGCCCATTGAAGTCGCTACCTGTAGCCTTCTGTTATTTGCCCATTGAAGTCGCTAGCTGTAGCCTCCTGCTATCTGCCCACTGATCCTGCTAGCTGTTATTTGTCCACTTGATGCTGCTACCAGTAGTACGCCGTGTTCTACCCAACTTGAGACAATTAACACCTATAAGTCAGACCAGCATAGCTTAGATCACAAACCATCTAGCCCATACCCTAATAAGCACCAGCTCTGTTCAAAACCACCACGCCCAATGTTGCTAACTCTCCTAACCATCATCATGTTCACGTTCTGCATAATACCAAATTCCATGCCCTGTACAGGAGGTCATTTCACCTCGTTCAATGATGGACTCGTTAGACTAGGCTGCCAACGCCATCACCCCATTGCCTGCCCCATGCCATTCCTCCCTTCCCTCCCCCCTTTCCCATCACAAGTGCACACTATAACACTGACAACATCTCAAACACAACCCCAGAAGTCCTCTCCACTCCCTCCCAACACTACTCTCTATCCCCGGCACGCAACACAACCAACCACAAAACCACTCCCTCTCTGGGACTAAATAGATTAAATAGACTTAGAGCCAGAACCAGACCCAACTCTCAAACGCCCAGCCCCAACACTAACAATGACACTGGCACCAATTTAGCCTTATCCACCAACAATAGGCCACCCAAAACCTCTGTCATGAAACAAAACAATCCTCCGGTAGTAGCCAAAAACAAAACTCAGCTCCCTAACCTAGGAACCACACCCATCACCCAGCCTACGCCTCTGATCAGAGGTGCACTCATCAATGCTTGCTCTCTATGTGCTAATACCATAGAAATCCGTGACCTTATTATAGATCAACAACTTGACGTTTTAGTAGTCACCGAAACCTGGTTACACCCAGCGGCAGGACCTCTACTAGCTATTTCCATCCACCCAGGGTACAGTATCCACAGAACAGACAGGACAACCAGAGCTATGAACTCCTTCTAGCCAAATTCACCCCTAACCCTAAAACTACTACTAACTTCCTAGTAATATAGAGATCGCCCAACAAAGCTAGCCAGCCGAGTTTAGACATCCCCCTACTACTCACGCCCCTTATTAAGCCCAAGACTAAATTCATCATCCTAGGTGACATCAACCTAGGCTTTAACAATCCTCTTGACAAGAATGCGACTGCCTTCCACACAGCCATGTCAGACATGAACTTTACCCAGCTGATTAACAAACCTGCTCATTCCAAAGGTAGGACACTGGACTGATCCTTTCCCTCAATTCACAAGTTAATATAGAGTCTATCCTTCCGGTAGCTTGGTCAGACCATTCTATCATCACCTTTACCCTGGAATATAAAATTAATGACTACACCAGCCCCAAGGCACCCGACACCTTCGCAGCTAGAAATATCAAAAATCTTACAGTTGACAACCTTTCACCCACCCTTCCACTGGCCCTAGCCAATGTCACCCCAAACACCAACAATCCTAACAAAGCCTCACTAGTACGATTGATCTACTTGCTCCCGTCACTACTAAAATGCAGAAATCCGATAAACGATCCTGTTTCTGCTTTGACGAGGAACTAGTCACCCTCAGACGTACCAAAAGACCACTCAAGCACCTACAAAGGAAAACTAATACCAACGAATCAGCACAGCAATTCATAAAAGCCAACAAAAAATATAAAACAGCCATAATATCGCACAAAGCCAATGCCCTTAACACACGCATAACCAATGCCAACTCGGACAGCAAAGAACTCTTCTCTATTCTCAGAGAGCTTGAGAACCCTTGCCAAGTGACAGCACCCCATAATTCCAGCAAATCCTAGTGAACTAAAATACAAAACATGCTAGCTTCGAAAATTACTCTTATACAGAGCAAAATAGACAGCAAAAAACACTCCTCGCAGGAAAAACACTACCCAACATAACAGCTAGCACTCCCACTTTGACCACATCCAGTCCATTCCAATTTACCCCAGTCACCAACAAAGTAGTACTTGATACTATCACGAAACTCAAAGCTTCCACTGCAAAGAAGACCAATTCCCCTCACATCTAGTCAAACTATTTGCCCACACACTATCACCCATCATCATGGAATTTGCTAATGCATCCTTTAGCTCAAATACAGTTCCCACCAGCATCAAAAAAGCCTGGGTGACTCCCCTCCTTAAAAGAACAACCCTGGACCCCTCAATCCCCACCAACTACAGACCCATAACTACCGTTCCAATTCTACTGAAAATCATTGATAAAATTGCTTACTCACAAATTCAAAATCACTTAGAAAAGCACCAACTACTAGGCGACCGTCAGTCAGGATTTTGCCCTAACCATAGTACCGAAACATACCTACTTGACCAAAAGATCCAAACTCTGCCTACTTATGCTCCTTGACGTCTTTGCCGCTTTTGACCTGGTTGACCATGGCAAACTCTGCACCTCCCTAAACAACAACTTCAACCTATCCAATAATGCCACAAAGTGGATCAAATCTTTCCTCGCAGATAGGACCTTAAGAG